>NW_004443937.1:2067452-2231964 GCF_000243295.1 Trichechus manatus latirostris
TAAAAAAAAAAAAAAACCTCATTGTAACTAAAAAAAAAAAAATCTGTCCCAGCTCCCTACATGTGCATAAAGAGATGAATGTTTCTTCAGGAAACAAATGTCAATTAAAAATGTTAACGTCAATTATAAAAAAGCCTTGCAAATGACTCTAGGGCTTGGGGTATGTGCCAACTCCTTGCTTCTTGTCCAGAAGTTGTCAGGAGATATGTAACCAAGACATTTTTAAGAACTAGGCCTGGACACTTGACTCTGCACTTAAAAATTTGATGTGTGAGCTTAGAGTTAGAGCATTTTAGGCATAAAATCATTGCTGCTTGCCACCTCTGAGGCAGTAACTTCATTACTCTTGCAGTAATCCCCTCTGGAACCACCTGTACCCCATGGCCATGTTTCTTTTTCTTTGAATTCCTTCTGCATTCAAATATCTTCCATTGGCTACACGTAATCAAGAGTGCAAATAGCTATATTATGCCCTTGCACTTGCTCTCTAGATGATTCATCCATGGGTGTCTTGTTTCCAGCTAATGAGGTATCTTAGTTATCTAGTTCTTCTATAACAGAAATACCACAAATGGTGGCCTTAACAAGCAGGAATTTATTATCTCACAGTGTAGGAGGCTAGAAGTCCAAATTCAGGGTACCAGCTCTAGAGGAAGGCTTTCTCTCTGTGTCAGCTCTGGGAGAAGGTCCTTGTCTCCTTCAGCTTGTGTTCCTGGGCAGTCGTCATGTGGTTTGGCATCTCTCTTCTCCCATCTTTGCTGGTTTCACTTGCTTGTTTAATCTCTTTTATATCTCAAAAGAGATTGATTTAAGACACACCCTACACTAACCCTGTCCCCATACCATAACAAAAACAACCCATTTCCAAATGGGATTGTAAGCACAGGCGTAGAGGTTAGGATTTACAGCACGTATTTTTAGGAATCACAATTCAATCCATAACATTCCACCCTTTGGCCCTCAAAATTCATGTCCTTGTCACATGCAAAACACATTCACCCCATCACATCATCCCAAAAGTCTTAAATCAACTCCAAGTCCCAAATCTCATCTTCTGAACCATCTAAATCAAATATAGGTGAGACTTTAGATATATTCCATCCTGGGGCAAAATTCCTCTTCATTTGGGAACCTGTGAAATCTAGAATACAAGTTATCTGTTTCCAAAGTATAGTCATGAGCTGCATAATGTCCTTGGGCAATGTCTGACATCATATACGTCCAAGGTCCCACAAAGTTTTAACAGAGTTCAGTAATCCTGATCAGAGAACGGGATGTATCAGATGTAACCAGACATAGCAAACGCAACAGCTTCCTGCACACAAGATGTGTATCCCATGTCTCTTGTATACAAAATAATTGTGCTGCCAGGCGTATAGTGGTACAATACGTATATAGCCTATAATACATATGTCTTAATACTTATAATAAACACCTATGTTACTGGCTTATGTATGTACTCTACTATCATTTTTTCAGTGCAGACTTTCCCTACTTACAAATAAAAGGTTTACCATGTAACAGTGTATGCATCGATCCATAGGCAGCAGCATCCAATCTCGTGTATCACATGTCTTTTAAGTGTGGTAGCGTTATCTCTCTGTTAATTTTCTTTTTAAAATGTTACCGAGAAGTATATCATGGCTCCCAAGTGTAACAAAACCAGTACTAATGATAGCAGCAGCAAGAGGCAAAGGAGAAGTATCGATTTGGAAGTGAAATAAAAGGTTATTAAACAACACGAAGGTGGAAAATCAGTGAACACTATTTCTTGTGATTTAGGCATGCCTCACTCTACAATCACGACAATCGTCAAAAAAAAAAAAAAACAAGCTGTTAAGCGATAGACTCCACTGAAAGCTACAAGTCTAACAAAAATGCAAAAGGGACCTATATCAGGTATGGAGAAATTGCTAATGATGTGTATTGAGGACCAAACACAAAAGCAAATCCCTCTCATCACGTTGACAATCGCTGCTAAGGCACAAACTTGTTCGAGATGCTTAAAGAAAAAGCAGGACCAGACTATGATATCAAGTTTAGTGCTAGCTCTGGATAACATGGTGTTCACACAACAACCAAATCACATAATGTCTTATTTCACAGAACATATCATGGATATTAAGCGATGTGTGACTGTAAAATGGTGGAACAGGCACAAAGTTAGACATTTCCATAACAAATGGGAGAAATTGGAGGGAAAGAAGTGATAGCACGCACCAAGCAAATCCAAAACACAGCAGAACAAATTATATTGCCTTTCAATGCCTGAAAATAATCCTCTCTTCTCTGAGACCATCTGGGCAGTGGCCCCACACTGCAGACTCTGGGTGTTGGACATGCCCTCTGGATTCTGGGTGGAGGCCCCTTGGCCCTAGGCTTAAGCTCCACCTTCCAGGCCCTCTAACGTGGCAACTCTTCTCCCTTAGCTTTAGGTGACACCATTCTTCTAGTTCATCTGAATGGTGACCCTACCCCCTTGACCCCAGCAGGCCCCATTCTTCTGCCCCTTGGGCATGGCAGCCCCACCCCCTCAGCTTTGGGCAATGGCCTCATTCCCCTGGCAACTTAATGACAGCCCCACAGTCCAGAACTGAGTTGGTGAAGATGTAACACTTTGAAACCTAGGCGTCTGTAGCCCCACCCTTTGAGATCCAGGATACTGTGGCTCCACCCTTTGAAACCAGGAAAGGTCTGCTATCCTTGCTCCTTCCAACAGTTCTGCTGATCTCCAAGCTGCTCCAGAGATAGTCTTTTCTTTTCTTGAAGGAAAACAGATGTAGCTCCTGTGACCTGTTTCCTGCAATTTAGAACTATGTGACCTGAGCTGCCCATAATGAACAGGGTGTTGTCTGACTCACACAGTCATAAAGTCAGAAGTGCACAGAAGCACTCCATTATTAAATGGAAGTGGTATATATGAGATCAGGCTCAAGCAGAACCTGAAGACACAAGTAAGTTACATGAGGAAGTGGCCCAAATGCCCATGGTCCACACTTCTGTCATATTACCATCCTCCCAGTCTGCACCTAGGGCCTCATGGGGAATTACTTACCATCAGTTGACTGAGGAAGAGAAAACTCATGCCTGGTTTATAGACAGTTCTGCACAATATTCAGGCACCACTCGGAGGTGGACAGTAACAGCACTGTAGCCCTTTTCTGGAACCTACTTGATGGACAACAGTGAAAGGAAATCCTACCTGGGCAGAACTTCGAGCAGTGTACCTGTTTGTTCATTTTCCTTGGAGGGGAGAAATGGCCAGATGTGCAATTGTATACTGATTCATGGGTTGTGGCCAGTGGTTTGGCTGGATGGTCAGGGACTAGGAAGGAACATAATTGGAAGACTGGTGACAAGGAAGTATGGGGAAGGGCATGTGAATAGATCTCTCTGAAAGGGCCAAACAAGTGAAGATATTTGTGTCTCGTATGAATGCTCACCAAAGGGTGACCTCAGAAGAGGAGAATTTTAACAATCAAGTGGATAGCATAGTGCATTCTGTGGCTACCACTCCACTTCTTTCACAAGCCACTCCTGTCGTTACCCAGTGGGCTCATGAACAAAGTGGCTATTGTGGCAGGGATGGAGGTTATGCCTAAGCTCAGCAACATGGACTTCCACTCACCAGGACTGATTTGGCTACAGTCACTGATGAGTGTCCAATCTGCCAGCAGTAGAGACCAACACTGAGTCCCCGATATGGCACCATTTGTAGGGGCAATCAGCCAGCAACCTGGTGACAGGTTGATTACATTGAAACAATTCCATCATGGAAAGCGCAGCATTTTGTTCCTACTGAGATAGGTACTTACTCTGGTTATGGATTCACCTTCCCTGCACACAGTGCTTCTGCCAAACTACTATCCATGGACTTACAGAATACCTTATACATCATCATGGCATCCCACACAACATTGTCTCAGATCAAGGAACTCACTTCACAGCAAATGAAGGGCAGCAATGGGCCCATGCTCATGGAGTTCACTGGTCTTACCATGTTCCCCATTATCCTGAAGCAGCTGCTTGATAGAACAATAGAATGGCCTTCTGAAGACACAATTATGGTGCCAGCTCGGTGGCAGTACCTTGCAGGGTTGGGGCATGTTCTCCAGGAGGCTATATATGCTTTCAACCAGCATCTAATATATGGTGCTGATTTTCCTATAGCCAGAATTCGTGGGTCCTGGAATCAAGGGGTGTAAATGGGAGTGGCCCCACTCACTATTACCCCTAGTGACCCACTCACAAAATTTTTGCTTCCTACCCCTGTGACCCTATGCTCTATGGGTCTAGAGGTCTTAGTTCCAATGGCAGAAATGCTCCCAGAGACACAACACTGATTCCATTGAACTGGAAGTTAAGAATGACACTCAGCCACTTTGGGCTTCTCATACCTCTGGATCAACAGGCAAAGAAGGGAGTTACCATATTGGCTAGTGTGATTGATTCTGATTACCAAATTGGGTTGATGTTACATAATGGAGGTAAAGAAGAGTATGTCTGGAATACAGAAGATCCCTTAGGACGTTCCTTAGTACTACCATGCCCTGTGATTAAAGTCAATGGAAAACTACAGCAACTCAATTCTGACATGACTACCAATGGCCCAGACCCTTCAGGAATTAAGGTTTGGGTCACCCCCACCAGGCAAAGAACCAGCTGAGGTACTTGCTGAGGGCAAAGGGAATACATAACAGGTGGTGGAAGAAGGCAGTTCTAAATACCAGCTACAACCACATGACCAGTTACAGAAATAAGGACTGTAATTGTTTTTAATATGTCTTCCTTGTTTTGTTATACATGCATGTGTGTGTGTGTTTGTGTTTATTACAAATATCTTTGTTTTCTTTCCTCTCTTATTCCATTACTTATTATAAAATATAAGATGTAAACGGGTCTAGTGCATTTTTGGTTGCACACGTTAGTTGTATCATATTAGGCGCAAACATGACTTTACAATTGTCTTTATTTATAGATTATGTATGGTTTAAGGAGACATGTACAGTTGCCAAGTTGACAAGGGGTGGACTGTGATGGTTAAGGTTATATGTCAACTTGGCTAGGCCATGGTTCTCAGTGGTTTGGCAGATATTATATAATCATCCTCCGTTTTGTGATCTGATGTGAGTAGCCAATCAGTTGAGCGATTCCTTGGGAGTGTGGCCTGCATCCAATACATATGGATGTTCTGGCAAAGCTCACTCTCCCAATCCTGCATCCAACTCATCATCCTCTGACCTTCAGTTCTTGGGACGTGAGCCAGCAGCCTGCCCTCTGACCTGCAGATTTTGGGATTCACCAGCTTCCACAGCCCCATAAGCCAGCAGCCTATCACCTGACCTGCCAATTTTGGGTTCATCAGCCCCTGCAACCGCGTGAGTCAGGAGAAGCCTCCAGCCTGATGCCTGATGCCTGACCTATGGACTTGGGACTCGCCAGCCTCCACAACTGTGTGAGCCCTTTCTTTGAAATAAATGTCTCTCTACAAATACACACACACACACACACACACACACACACACACACACACACATATATATGTATATACACACACACACACACTTCATTGGTTTTGCCCCTCTAGAGAACCCAGCCTAAGACATGAGGGAAGGCAGCCTAGCACAATAGATAGTTTGATAACCACTCTTAGCCATCAGTTTCCTCATCTGTTAAATGGAGGTGATGTTGTTGTTAGATGCACTTAAGTCAATTCCCACTCATGATGACCCATGTGTGCAGAGTAGGACTGCTCCATAGAATTTTCAAGGCTGTGACCTTTTGGAAGCAGCTCACCAGGCCTATCTTCTGAGACACCTCTGAGTGGGTCCAAACCACCAACCCTTTGTCTAGTAGTTGAGTGCTTAACCATTTGCACCACTGAGGGACTCCACTGGGGATGATAGTAGTCCCTTTCTGCTAGAAATAAATGAAATAATCCATGTAAAGCACTTAACACAGTGACTGGAACCTAAACTCAGTCAGTTATTACTAATATTATTATTCCCTCCGCTTCGTATATGTCTCTCTTGGTACCATGACCATGTTAGACATGTAACACACAATACATGCTTGGTTAATAAATCAATAAATTCATGAATGATGCATGAAAATGAAACTCTTAGTTGCAACATCAGTGGACAGCTATTTAAAGTAGAATGAGTCAACATCTTCTTTGGCAAATAAAAACTATAGAGTTATATAATTTAAGCATGGAATTATCCAGTTCAGTCTTTTCATTTTGTTGATGAGGAAAACTTCAACTTTTAAATGATGTAAGTCAAAATGACCATTCTTCCGCAACTACCACAGCCTCCACCAGACTGAGTCCAGCACAACTAGATGGTGCCTGGCTACCATCACCAACTGCTCTGACAGGGATCACAACAGAGGGTGCCAGACAGAGCTGGAGAAAAATGTAAAACAAAATTCAAACTCATAAAAAAAGACCAGACTTACTGATCTGACATACACTGGAGAAGTACCGAGAGTGTGGCCCCCAGACACCATTTTACTTCAGTACCAAAGTCACTCCTGAGGTACACCCTTCAGCCAAAGATTAGACAGGCCTATCAAACAAACAATAATACCCGTAGTTCAACCATGTATACCAGACTAAATGGGCACACCAGCCCAGGGGCAAGGATGAGAAGGCAGGAGGGGATAAGAAAGCTGGACGAATGGAAATGGGGAAACTGAGATCGAGAAGAGGAGAGGGTTGACATGTCTCAGGACTGGCAACCAATGTCACAAAACAGTATGTGTAGTAATTGTTTAATGAGAAATGAATTTGCTCTGTAAACTTTCACCTAAAGCAAAATAAAAAAAGAAAAAGATGATCATTCCTGTCTTTTTGCTCAAAATAATATTTACTCTCACTTCCTTTCCTCATTAAAAAAATAAAATAAGAAGTTAGTCTATATTCCTGAGAGTCAGTCACTCGATAGAGCAGATTGTGATTACATGGCTCTCAAAAGACTCAGGATTCAAAATAAGAGGTTTTCCCTCCTATTTTCTTTTGGTGGGCAGTACCTGTTGTTCAGGCGCACCTTAGTCCTCAAGGTGACATCTTTGCTTTTCAACACTTTAAAGAGGTCTTTTGCAGCAGATTTGCCCATGCAACACGTCTTTTGATTTCCTGACTCCTGCTTCTCTGAGTGTTGATTGTGGATCCAAGTAAAATGAAATCTCGTATGCATGTGAAAGCTGGACAATGAATAAGGAAGACTGGAGAAGAATTAACACCTTTGAATTGTGGTGTTGGAGAAGAATATTGAATATACCACGGACTGCCAAAAGAACGAACAAATCTGTCTTGGAAGAAGTAAGACCAGAATGCTCCTTAAAAGCAAGGATGGCGAGGGCAAGACTACGTCTCACATACTTTGGCCATGTTGTCAGGAGGGATCAGTCCCTGGAGAAGGACATTATGCTTGATAAAGCAGAGGGTCGGCGAAAAAGAAGAAGACCCTCAAGGAGATGGATTGACACAGTGGCTGCAACAATGAGCTTAAGCATATCAACAATTATGAGGATGGTGCAGGACCGGGCAGTGTTTTGTTTTGTTGTACATAGGGTCACTGCAAGTTGGAATCAACTCGACGGCACCTAACAACAACATAACATCTGTTGTTCACTTCTCATTTCGTGGACATCACTCATTCAACATCAATCCACTTAGCATGATCTTCTCTTTTATAAAATAGCAAAAGTGCATCCCACTACCAGATGATAATCTATTTAAGGATAGAGATTTTCCTGTTCTCACAACTTGAAACATTTGCTTCCCATAGTTGGAAAAAGGATAGAAAAACTGTTTTTAAAAACTCTCTTTAAAGAAGAAATTTCACCGTGGGTTGTTAGAAGGTAAGACCTATCAGAAGTCTCTAAGAAGATCTAATTTCAAAATTCCCAGCTGAGGTTTTAATCAATGGGGTTCACATAATACATATTTATATACACACCTGACAGCCTGAAACACAATCTTGTGAATTTATTAGAGGCTCAGTCAATGTCCTTCTGTTGTTTCTTTGGTTTGGGTTTGCCTTTTTGCTTGTTTTGTTTTAGTACATAGAAATTTCTGGAATATAGCTGAATTCAGAATTTCATTATATAAGCATTTTTGTGGGCTTTATGTTGAACTCAAACTGCTTTTCACCATTGTACTTTCTGATGCCATTTATGAAATCATGTCGCATGAAAATAAGGGGCTATTTGAATGTGGGAGTCCCTGGGTGGTGGAAAGAGTTGACATGCTCAGCTTCTAACTGGAAAGTCAGAGTTTGGAATCTACCCAGAATCACCTCAGAAGAAAGGCCTGCCAATCTACTTCCCAAAAACCAGCCATTGAAAACCTCATGGAGCACAGTTCTACTCTGACACGTGGGATCACCACAAGTCGGAGTTGACTCGACAGCAACTGGTAACTGTAGTGTTATTATTGTTAGAATAAAGGAGAAAAGTGCTTTTTCTTTTCCTGTGCTTTGTTGAGTCCATTTTGACTCATAGCAAGCCTGTATGACTGAGTAAAACTGCCCCAGAGGGTTTCCTAGGCTGTAATCTTTACAGAAGCAGATCACCAGGTCTTTTCTCCTGCAGAACAGCTGGTGGGTTCAAACCTCCGTCCGACCTTTCAGTTAGCAACGTACTGTTTAACCATTGTACCATGAGGGCTCCTTCTTATAGGGAAATATAGTCGTTGGAGTTTATGAACTATCTCAGCTAAGCAAGCTCGGTCCATCCCTAGTTAAAACCATAATGTAAAGGGTACACTAAAAACGTAAGTGATAGTCCTTATTCTAAAGGAGTAATATACATATTTTATTTTGTCATTGATGTTCATCATAGCATTATCTATAATGGTATTTGTATTAAAATTTGCTAAAATGCTTAATATCTTCAAAATTATTAAAACTATAAACTTTATAGCAATTATGCAGTTTATAAAAAATATGTTGACAAAGATATGAACATGCCTGTATTATAAGGACGGGGAAAAGACTGGACAATTTGTATATATAGTGTGTGTTCATCAATGTAAAACAAGACAACTGAAAAACTATGTACCAAAAAGTTTGAGAGATACCCCAAAATGAAAATAGAGGTTTTATCTAGGTAGTAAGAGAGCAGGTGGTTTTTTCATTTGTTTTTGCCTCTTCGTTTTATTTTTCTGAATTTTCTAAATTTCCTCTAATAAACATTTGTTATTTTTATTTAAAAAAAAAAAGCCCAACAAATTCAAATTAACATGGATTTTTCTGTTTGCGTTCAGCTGAAATGGTACTTTCTAGGGAAACTGAGAATGAGATAGGAAACCCTGTTTAATGAGGCAATATCAGAGCAGGCTGCGAGGAAGTGGGCGCCTCTATGAACATCTTCCGAGATCTAACCCCTTGTGCTCTCCATCTGAGTTCTGTTGCTCTGAGAAGGTTCAAGTAATGAGTGTTTTCATCTTTTCATATTAAAAACGACCTCCTGGCCTGAGTCTGTGGTCCCAGATGACCGAGGTTTGCTGGTCACACCCTCAGAAAAAATAAAGCAAAAGTACTTAGGATTGCCTCCTGCTCTTAGGTTCCGCCTCTTATTTCCACACAAGCTCACTCACGGCCTTTCTTCTTTGTGTCATTTTATTTCATGTTAATACTCCAGATCCAACAAGGGTAATGGTACCCCCTTCCAGCATGGATGTCACTGTTGGAGAAAGTATTGTTCTGCCGTGCCAGGTAACACATGATCACTCACTAGACATCGTGTTCACTTGGACGTTTAATGGGTACCTGATAGACTTCGACAAAGATGGGGATCACTTTGAAAGAGTCGGAGGGGTAAGTATTAATATCAAACAAACTACAGGGAACAGAATTTAACTGAACTTCTAGAAACTGACGTATACTAACTTGTTTAAGCTAATTTAAAAAGAAATGTAATGTTATTCTTTTATAATTTTGTTCAAGCACCTTATTTCAAGAAACTCTTGGTTAACTCCTGCTCCTTTTTTATGTGATAAATGCACTACTTAATTGAGCAGTAGTCCTTGCATGGCACAAATGGTTAAGTGTTGGACTATTAACCAGAAGGTTGGCAGTTCGGACCAACCCAGTGGTGCCTTGAGAGTAAAGCTTGGTGATCTGCTTCCGAAAGGTCACAGCCTTGAAAACCCATGCAGCAGTCCTACTCTGCACACATGGGGTCGTCATGAGTCGGAATTGACTCGATGGCAACTAACAATAACAACTTACCGAGCAGCCACTATGCGGCAGGTCTTCTCTCTCAGCCTCACAGCAATCCTGCAGGTTAGATATTTATCCCTGTGGTGCAAATGAGGAGACAGAGGCTCAGAGGAGTTATAGCTCCTCATAACTACTGAATTACAGAACTCACCTTTCAACTTCAAACCTCAAGCTGTATCCCCCATACCATACCATATGCCATAGAACCTGAGTAAGAAAATAGCTTAGGGAAAGTTTCCTCATATGTTTGTAGGCTGCTGCTTAAACCCCCTTTAAAAAAAAAAACATTGCATCAGGTCGATTCCAACTCATAGTACCCTATAGGACAGAGTAGAACTGTGCCATAGGGTTTCCAAGGAGTGGCTGGTGGATTGGAACTGCCAGTCTTGTGGTTAGCAGCCCAAGCTCTTAACCACTGCTCCATCAGGGCCTCAAAACTCTCTTTAAGGGTCTCTTTTTTGAATCTGAAAGTAATTTATTGGGTGATTTATCTCCAGGTAATTTGAATTCAGAAAGGTTGGATTTTCAAAATGCCTTACTTGCCATAAAAATACATATTATCATAGCACATACAACAAGATAGGTTATAGTTGGAAACAATTTGTGTCTATAAATATTGTTCCCAAACTTTTTTTTTCCCTGCCCTAACACATCCCTACGTTCCCATTGGTAATTAAGACTCACACTTGCTGCTATTCTCATGGAGGGGCCCAATCAAAAGGCAGCAAACATAAAAAGGGGGCTGTTCTTTAAGAAGTCCTCCCACTCCCCACACTGCCGTAAGAACCTGATTTGTTGTCTCATCTTATCCCTCCTATGTTGAGAATAAATGGCCTCAAGCTACAAAGCCATCTATATGATATAACAAGTTGCCATTGAGTCGACGTCAACTCATGGTGACCCCATGTGAGTCAGAGTAGAACTGTGCTCCAAAAGGTTTTCAATGGCTGATTTTTCAGAAGTAGATCACCAGGCTTTTCTTCCAAGGAGCCTCTGGGTAGATTCGACCTCCAGCCTTTTGGTTAGCAGTCATACATGTTAACCATTTGTACCACCCAGGGACTCCCCTATATGATATATTAGGGGCATATTTTCCACTCAACTGTAGTACTATTCCTATTAACTACATCCTTCCTGTGTTTCTCAAATGGGGCTTCTCGAATGAATCACAGAACATTGAAATTTATTTGAGTGACTATTTTCACAATTCTCCCAAGGATAGTATACAACTGGTACCATTTTAGATGCAAAGGAGAAGTTATTTCGTTACATCAATGGATGCCTCAGGTCATTAGAGATTCTCTCTTAGAATCCAGGTTGAGAAAGGCTTGGTGAAATTGCCAATTTTAACCATTCTGGTCCTATTGTACATGGTTCAACCTAATAACTTTGACCAAATGAGAAAGGTATCAACTACTTCACAAGGGCACTGAGGATATTAAATACTTTCAGGTCTAGAAAAGTGCATAGCCCAATACCTACCACAAAAAGAGTGCTTGCTATATTTTCACCAAAAGAAAAAGGGTCCACCAAGGTCAAGAAGGCAGAGTGTTGACATGTCATGGGGTTGTTAACCAGCGTCATAAAACAATACGTGTACTGACTGTTTGATGAGAAACTATTTGTTCTGTAAACCTTCATCTAAAGTACAATAAAAGAAATTAACAAAAAAAGGAGTGCTTGATAAACTTTAATAGTTCTGTTAATTAAAGAAAGGGTAACATTGATTCTTGATCATAGGGAAGCCACAGGACCAGGCAGCATTTCTATTAAGTCAGGGGCCAACTCAATGACAGATAACAACAATGACATTGATTCTAATAACAGGAACATACAAATTGAGAAAATTTAAATATATTAAGCAAAATATTAGTTTTCATACTAAGACCAATGGCTTGGGCAGGGGAGATATTAAAAATATTATCTCTCAGAATACGTGGGCAGTGACCAATCAGAACAGATGCCTGACCCAACAAAATGGATGCCCTGCCAAGTATATGGATGCGACCTTTATGCTGGACTGGTGCCAACCAGCTGCATATTAGCCAGGGCTGAGGCCCAAGTGGAGACACCCCTAATGGAGTCAAGCACTAATGACCATATTTGTAGAGCACCTATGTCCGTCTGTCTGTAGAGTTGCTCTCATTAACCTTTCATATGGGAAATGTTCATCTTCTCTGTGTCACTAGAGCTAACACGGATCAACTATTTCTAAGAAATAAATGCAAAATTCAGGACAGGCAGTAGAAATTGTGAGAGTTAAGTGTACTAGCCACAGAGGATCATTAATGTCTGTGGAGTACTTGACAACAGAAATGGGCTGAAGTCTACTTCCTGGGTCAACATGGTGGAAACAATGTTTGGTAGAGACAGCCTAAGGAAGTTTTTGGTAACGTTTTTATTTAATTGTCCTCTGACAGGCCCAGAGTGCTCTGTCAGGAACAGAACAGACCACAGTGAGAGAAAATAAGCTGCTACTGTTTTGTTCTCCTAGCTAGAAACCAGGGCTTCCAACCAGTTCGTTCTGGTTCAAACCCCTGCTGAGAATTTGCATTTCCACCCCAGTTATACTGAATCAGAATCTACGGTTTAACAAGATCCCCTGGTAATTCCTACATATAATACATTTTGAGAACCACTGCTCTACTGGTGGTTCTCATAACTGGTCCCTAACAAACAGTATTAGCATCACCTGGGAACTTGCTAGAAATGCAAATTCTCAACAGGGGTTCAAACCGGAAAAAAACAGTTCCAAGCCCTGGGAAACATAAATGTAGATCTCAGTTAACAAATTGGTCTGAATGACATCAAAGGGAAAGTGGAAATTATTGTGTTCTCCTGTGAGACTCTTACCTCAATCCTAACTTGTTTTTTCTTTGTTTCACTTTTGCTTTAAAAATATAAATCAGGTCAAAAATTGTAAATAACCAGAGTACACTCTAAATAACAGTCACAAAGTTTGTTAATAGGTTGTTAATGCTCTGAAATCTCTGGGCTACAAGAAGTTTCTTCTACATTCAAGCCCATGGTGAATAAAATTAATAATTGAATTATTGGTAGAGTGTAGACGTTTCCTTAAAACCAATATGACTTCCCACCTTCCCTGAATACATCCTCTCACCAGGCATATTTTTTGTTTAAACCTATACTAAAAGTCGGAATTGACTTCACGGCACACAGCAGCAGCAACATACTTAAAGTTTGAACATGTGAAATGTCTTAGGTGAAAAAGTATTAATGATGATGATGATTCCTTATATATTTCAAAGTGCTTACATATCATACATATCAAGCATACATATGTGTGTCTAGCTGAAAGCAGAAAATACCAAAAGGATGTTTACCGGTGTTTTATTTACTACACAAAGGGATTCGACTGTGTGGATCACAACAAGTTATAGATAACATTGCAAAGAATGGGAATTCCAGAACACTTAATTGTGCTCATGTGGAACCTGTACATGGACCAAGAGGCAGTCTTTCAAACAGAAAAAGGGGGGAATAGTGTGTAGTTTAAAATCCGAAAAGGTATGTATCAGCGTTGTATCCTTTCATTTTACTTATTCAATTTGTATGCTGAGCACATAATCTCAGAAGCTGAATTATATGAAGAAGAATGCAGCATAAGGATTGGAGGAAGACTAATTAACAACCTGTGATATGCTGATGATATATGGGAAGTGTCATCTTGCTGAAAGTGAAGAGGACTTGAAGCACTTACTGATCAAGAGCAAAGACTACAGTCTTCAGTATGGATTACACGTCAACATAAAGAAAAAAAAAATCCTCACAACTGGACCAATAAGCAACAGCATGATAAGTGGAGAAAATATTGAAGTTATCAAGGATTTCATTTAACTTGAATCTACAAACAATGCCATGGAAGCAGCAGCCAAGAAATCAAACAACGTATTGCATTGGGCAAATCCGTTGCAAAAGACCTCTTTAAAGTGTTAAGAAGAAAAGATATTGCTTTGGGGACTAAAGTGTGCCTGACCCAAGCCTTGGTATTTTCAGTTGCCTCATATGCGTGCAAAAGCTGAACAATGAACAAGGAAGACTGAAGAAAAATCGATGCCTTTGAATTGTGTTGGTGAAGAATACCGAATATGCTATGGACTGCCAGAAGAATGAACAAATCTGTCTTGGAAGAAGTACAGCCAGAACGCTCCTTAGAAGCGAGGATAGCAAGACTTCATCTCACATACTTTGGACATGTTATCAGGAGGGACTGGTCCCTGGAGAAGGATATCATGGTTGGTAAAGTAGAGGGTCAGTGAAAAAGAGGAAGTCCACTGTCAACAAGATAGATTGAAACAGTGGCTGTAATAATGGGCTCAGACATAAGCAATGATTGTGAAGATAGTGCAGGACCGGGCAACATTTTGTTCTGTTATATATAAGTCACTATGAGTCATAACCAACACACACACATATATGTCAGGTGCCATCAAGTCGATTTTGACTCATAGCAACCATGCGTGATAAGAGTAGAACTCCCTCATAGTGTTTTCTAGGCTTTACAGGAGCAGATCATCAGATCTTTCTCCTGTGGAGCCACAGGGTGGGTTCAAACTGCCAATCTCTTGGTTAGCAGCTAAGTATTTAACCATTGCCACCAGGATATATCTATATCCCTTAATCATCAGCAGAAATAGGCGAGCAATCATTACCCCATTTGCAGTGTGATGGATTGCCTTTATATGGTCTTTCTCGCCATGGTCTTGTAACTCCCACCAAATGACTGAGTGAGACTATGCATATAAGGTGCTTGTGGCCCACCAAGGGGATTGGACACCTTGCTAATAATACAAATAAAGTATATGGCCCCCTTTTGGGGGTGAGGCCATGCAGATAAGGTTTATGGAACCCTAAGGAAGAGATTGGTCAGTTTTGCCATCCTGCTAGGCTTAAAATGAGCCACCCCGGAGCT
Organism: Trichechus manatus latirostris; assembly: GCF_000243295.1. Taxonomy (NCBI): domain Eukaryota; kingdom Metazoa; phylum Chordata; class Mammalia; order Sirenia; family Trichechidae; genus Trichechus; species Trichechus manatus. The sequence goes on from NW_004443937.1 coordinate 2,082,615, forward strand.
AGAAAGGGGGGTCCTCACTACCACCAAGAAGAAGCGATGGGAACAGAGCATGTCCTTTGGACCTGGGGTCTCTGCACTGAGAACCTCCTAGACCAGGAGAGAGAGAGCTGTAACACCGGAGATGGTGCAAGACGGTGAGAAGCAGTCACAGAGAAGGAGCAGCAGCAGAATCAGGAGACTGGCACTAGATGGCACAGTGGGCTTCCTGGCCCATGGAGTAAGGTGGTATAGCAGGTGTACCACTATACCCAAGAGAGCTGAGTACCTTCAGGCAGGAGGCTTGCTGGCAGAGTAGGGTATCTCCAGGCACTTGTCCGTGAAGCTGGGCTTGCCGACCCACAGAGCAAGAGAGCTGAGCGCCTTTGGGCTGAGGCTTACTGGCAGAGGGGGTGCCTTCAGGCACTTGTTGGTGGAGCTAGGCTTGCCAACGCACAGAACAAGAGAGCTGAGTGCCTTTGGGCTGAGGCTTGCTTGCGGAGTAGGGGCCCCCTGAGCACTTACCAGCAGAGCAAAAGAGCTTTGTAACACTTGCCCAAGCAGGGCAGAAGCCGAGCCTAGGGGCTGAGGGCCAGAGAGAGGCCTGCACGCAGGCACGGCTGAGAAGAGGCTCTCCTGATCAAAGAACTGAATCCTGAACTGTAGCCTGTTATTTCCCTAATAAACCCCACAATTGTGAGTATTGTCTGAGAGTTCTGTGTGGCCATCGCAATGAATTAGTGAACCCAGCAGAGAAGTAGAGAGTGCCATGGGAGGGATGGCTGGTATCGGAATTGGTAAAAAGGTTGCAGAGGGGAGGTATGTCTAACCTCCACCTCATAGGAATCAGCTTTGGGCATTTGATCGTGATTTTCCTTCCCCCTTGTGAGGTTAGAGGAGGTCAGATGCTACTGTGCTATTTTTACACCATTTTCCTGAGCAGTTATAAGATTTAAGCAGTAAATAGTAGAATCTGGATGAGAACCCAAGTTAGAAATAAAAGAGCTTTCAGGTAAAAAATACACAGCTGTTCTTGAATTAACTTTGTTATCCTGATTGTTTCACGAAGACATTTGATCATGGTCATCTGTAATGCCAGCTTGAATGCACCTTGTACTTTGCAGTTTGCAGGATTTCACATACATGTTTCTCATTTGATTCTCACATCTGGCACAGTAGGCAGTGCACGCTTCTTTCACAGGTCAGTAAACTAAGGCCCAGAGAGATTTACATATATAAAGCCGCACAACAGGGATTGGCCCAGGACAGCTAAGTCCCAGAAACTTGAGCTCTCTCTTCTTTTGCCTTGCTTCTAATGCTGTTTACAAGAATTGATGGTTCCATTTTTTCCATTGTCTTTTGTAAATATGAATGTGATGTGTTGTACTGAAACAAAAGAAAATCGAGTACACATTAATTTCAAATGAGGGTGAGGTCTTTCTGGATGGTAGTATAGCTAAGAGTACGAACTAAACTTAGACTATATGGGTTCAAATCCTGGCTCTGCCGTTTACTAGCTAAGTGACTTTAGGCAACTCAGTCTTTGTGTTTAAGTTTCCTCATTCATAAAATGAGGATAAGAAGAGTACCTACCTCATAGGTACTTATATTTAGTGAGTTAATGCAAGTAAAGCACTTGGAAGGTGCCTGCTCTATATGAACTATTATTAAGCATGGGCTCTTATTATTGTTGTGTGAAGGAATGGCAACATAAGGTCTATGTTGACCTCCTAGTCTATAGTTTGGAGTGAGAAAACTGGCAGGGAGGGGAAATATACCCTAAGACACGTTGTCATCAGTTGGGTGTTCATGAAAAAAAAAGTATAGCTTCCTAAATCCTGCCCCTAGGGTGTTCTCTTGCTCAATATGTGTTCTCCAATATTCTGATTAATAGGGCTATGAACCCAGTCTCCAACGTGTAGCAATGTTCTTCAGTTAAACTGCTGTTTTTGTGATAGACTATGGAGGCATCTCCTCATATTTATTTAAAGTACTGTGTTAGTAAACAGTGCAGAAATATTTCTAGGCCACATAGACTTCCATAGCGGAATGTAATTAGTGCCATTCATCTGCTAATCAAACATGTATTTGGCATTTGGAAAACAAATTAGCACCGTTCCACACTAGGTGATGCAAGATTTCCTTGGAGAGTCTGGCCCTCTTAATCCTTTAATTCAAACCTGGGAGCAATCAACATGCTGGCTCCAAGACAAAGTTATGCAGTGAAATGCAGATGCCTCCAAAGGTAGGTTAGCTTCCCCTTTCCAAATATAGAGTTCCAAGGTAATAGAATGCCAGTGAAGCTGATTGGCTGAGGGCATGTCTGAAGAACCACACAGGATTAGTTCAAGAGCCACCTTACCTAAGTTTAAGTTCTTTTAAGTGTCTAAGCCAGACACCGGAGGTCTTGTCGAAGGCCTGTTCTGAAAATGTTGGTGTTCTTATCTCCTAGGCAGGCTCACATATTTTTAATAGGCCATGGCTTGCATCACTAATGTTTTCATCAGCCAGTGTAAAATAAATCCATTAGTCACAGTGTCCTTCATGTGATAATGATATTTAGAGCTCATTAAAAAGTAATTGTAGCCACTTTCCCCTACTTTATCAGCAGGATTCAGCTGGTGATTTGATGATCCGAAACATCCAGCTGAAGCATGCTGGGAAATACGTCTGCCTGGTACAAACAAGTGTGGACAAGCTATCAGCTGCTGCAGACCTGATTGTAAGAGGTATTTGGAGTTTTGTTGTTTTTTTCTTTCTTTTTTTTTTGTGCTTAAAATATTTTTGTGATATCTACTCTAACACAGATTTCTAAAAACCTCAATGGTTTAGAATTACGGGGAAAGGTCAGGTAGGAGCTGAACATTTTAAACAGTGGTGAACAGTGTACAGAAGTTTTGTATGCATCTGTTTCTCATAGGAGAGTGTCAGAAACTGCCCTGAACAAGTTCAGTTTCTTTATACTAAAAATAACTCCTGTGAGTGAGTGCTTCAATTATTGCTGATGGAGTTTATATGACCTTCTAGAGTAACTTTAGATTAACCAAAACAAATGGCTTAAAAAGAAATCAGACTGTGGCTTTTATGTTTCATTTGGGCTAAACCAAATTAGTGTTTTTAGCCACTGATGTAACAGCAGCTTAAGTAAAATCATCACCAGGCCTAAAGTTAATAGTGCTGTCCAGTCCTAAAGTATGGCTTTGGAGGGTAATACCTCATGACTGCCTAGGTTGTAGTAAATAAGCTGAGGGTTGATGCAAAAACAAAATTTATGAGAGTCTCTTTGGTACTACCAACCAACATGGCCTAACTTGACCCTAACAGCTGTGAACACCTCGCTGAACCGCACCAATTGACTAAATCCCAAGCCTAACCAAACCAATTTTTAATGGAACAGTAAATGGACTTTTAAAAGAACATTTTCAGAGATACCACCTCACCCCCACTAGAATGGCTCTGATCAAAAAAACAAAAAATAACAGGCATTGGCAAGGATGTGGAAAAGTCAGAACCCTCTTCCATTGCTGGTGGGAATGTAAAATGGTACAACCGCTGTGGAGAACAGTTTGGCAGTTCCCCAAAAAGTTGTACATAGAACTGCCATATGACCCAGCAATTCCACTCTTAGATATATACCCAAAAGAATTGAAAACTGGAGCACAAACAGAAACCTATACACCAATATTCATTGCAACACTATTCACAGTAGCTAAAAGGTAGAAGCAACCTAAATGTCCATCAACAGATGAATAGATAAACAGTATGTGGTATATACACACAGTGGAATACTACTCTGCCATGAAGAGAAATGACATCCTGATGCATGCCACAACATGAATATACCTTGATAACATTATGCTGAGTGAAGGAAGTCAGTCACAAAAGGACAAATACTGTATGATCTCACTTACATGAAATAGGCAGGTATATAAAAAGCAAAGTTTATTAGTGGTGGTGGGGGTTGTTGCTTACGGAGCACTGAGTTTATGTCAGTGGTGATAGAATTATTTGGAAAAGGATAGCAATAATGATTATACAACATGAAGAATGTAACCAATGCCACTGAATTGCACGGTAGAAATTGTTGAATGGGCAGATATTTTCTTTTGTTACGTTTTAGCACAATAAAAAAAAGGAGAAAGAATATTTTAAAATGAAAATTAAATTCTCTGTGAATCTGTATACATACCAGAATCAAACCTATGCTCGAGGTTCTTCTAAAGTATTAAAAGTGAGGCCAAACAAGAGCATCAAAGTAATGTGGTTAGTGTCTTCTTCTGAATTCAGAGTTGTTGGTGTTGAGGCACCTTTGACCAGCTAGTTGGGCCCAGAGAAGATCTTTGAGTGCGAAAGAAGTAAAAATCCACGATCTCAGAATTGGAGGCAGGGTGAATCTGACTGCACAGAGAACAAGGTATTATTGAAAGCAGCAAAAGTGTTGTTATATCCTCCAGGCATATAGTAGGAGAAAAATGTGTGGGAGTTAGCAACCTAATTGTCAAGACGGGTTCATGAAAAATAGCTTTTACATTGTGTCTGCTTTGATTCCTCCTTAAATTATCTACAAGCCTTTCCCAGTAAAGGTGTGGATAAGGGCCAGGCAAAAAAAGAACTTACACCTGGGTAGATTTTCCTATAGAATAAGTTATGGAAATGTGTTTATTTCCATTTTAAAATACAACAGAGCTGGTCTGCTCTACCCTGGGGAACAAAAGAATTCTATTGCTGAGAATTTATCCTCTATTTAATTAGGATAATGTTCAGATCAGCGGTTTAAACACCAATAAATTAGACTAATAAATATTTAAATCAGTAATACTTGAAGTTCTTAAATGATATTGTATACTTCATTTCACAGAAAATAACATTAAATACCAAGAGGAATTTGCAAGCGTAGTCTAAAAGAAATTCTAGTCTAATCAGTTAATAAGGCCAATAAATTAATATGCCATTTAAAGCCATAATCTTACATTTTTATCGCCTCCAGCTCTGCCCTTGTAACTTTTCTGCATACCCACAAAGAGGGGGAGGCAGCAATACATTCAGCTGCCCTTGAGAGAATTTTGTATTTGAAGCTAGGATAGCTTTGGGTCTTTGCTTTGGCACCATTGATCTCTGATGGCTGCCGTATTTAATCTGTAGGACTTTAATGTCAGCTAGAAAAGTAAGGTGGGAAGGCTACCCTTCTGTGAGCAAGAAGCCGAAACTCGGGTATCCAACCAGTGTTACCCCTGCCATTGCCTGTGACAAAAGCTGCAACAAGCGCCTGGCCAAGTTATCATTTTGTTCAGAGGCTAAACGTTGACACACTCTCATTTTGAAAGAGGGACCAACTTCCCCAAAACAAAGTTGGTAAACAGTCTGTAAGGTCATGTTTTCACACTGGTGGGGGTGGGTGGCAGAAAGATAAACAAGAGCAAGCAAAACAATGAGATCACCATCTTGGCTCCAATGCCCAAATTCATACACCCCTTCCTCTCCTTCTTCTTCGGTTACCAACAATGGGTTCAGATCCTTCCTGTCAATTTAATTCTTTGGGAAGTTTGGAGAAGAACAGTTGTCTCTTTGTGGCAGTTCAATTTTAGAGGTCAAAGAAGCATCCATAAAGAGAAAGGACGAGAAGGCTGAGATGAGAGAGCTGGAGAGGAAAAAGTAGACTATACTGACTTCTGGACTTTATCTGGTTAATAAGAATCCCAAAGACCAAAGGTTACCCCAACTCTATCTGGGTGGCATTAGACTGACATGCTGAAATGTCACCATGGAAAATTAATCAGTTTCAGCCTACAGATTGCCAGAAATTTCATTCGGGTGTGGGAGGGAGAAGATAAATTTAGTCTCACCTGTGGGTCTATAAAAATGATTTTTAGAAAAGGAAAGAGAAATTTAGGGGATCACATAAAGTGTACAGAAGTCAATCCCAGAGCAAAGTCTTACTTCAGGAAATTGCCAGTAACTTTTCACCATCCTGTTAGGGTCTCTTTTTCCACACCCCCGTGACATGGCCCAATAGTATTTTGGCAGCACATTTGATTGCTGTATTGGGGATTGACAAATCCCCCCTAGGAATATCTCTTTATGCTTGTCTAATGGGCATGAAGTTTGTCATTATGTCACTCCTCACAATCACCTTCTCTCCTGAGGCGGTCAATTGCCGCTTGTTAGAAATGCATTTAACTGCCTGGTAAGAGGTTTTCACGTTCAAAACTAGTCTAGCTTTGAGTCTTTACTCTGGCTCTGTTGATATTTTGTGTTTGCCTGCCAACTGCTTTCCATCCCTCTGTTCCTTTATGATTTCCAAGCCTTCATTTAAATCCGATTTCCTCCCTTTTAAATGGTTTAAGTACACAGGCAGAAACAATGAACATCAGGAAAACAAGTAGAAAAATACAGGTATAATTTGCAGAAACCATAAACAAGGGTCTTTAGATTCTAGCCCAGTTTTGAAATTACTTTGAAGAAGCGAGAGAGTCTGGTGACTCTGGAGCACTGGCTGTTTTCACAGCAGTTCCCCTCACTCATGGATGTGTCCTCATATTTGGTGCTGGGGGAGAGAGGGAGCTTTAGTAATTACAATACAGCCGGAATGTGCAGAGCAACACCGCCACCCGCGAGGTTCTGAAGCCACTCCTGGCCAAATCCACATCCTCAGTGAGGAAAATGACCATCCCTGGTGAATTGTAATCATTATGAATTTAGAAGAAATGTCTGTCTTGTTTCAATACTGTATCCCCAGATAACGGGGGCGTTGGAGGTTCAGTGGTAGAATTCTTGCATGGGTCCCCATGCGTTGGGGGCTGACTCAAGGGCAGCTAACAGCAACATCCCCAGATAACAGTGGCTGATCCACAGTAAAAATCAGTTGTCATCAGGTGGGTTCCAATTCATGGCGACCTCATGTGTTGTGGAGTAGAACTGTGCTCCATAGGATTTTCATGGGTGTGATCTTTCAGAAGCATAGCACCAGACCTTTCTTCCGAGGTGCCTCTGGGTAGATTTGAACTGCCAACCTTTTGGTTAGCAGCCCAGTGCTTAAACATTTATACAAGTCACGGACTCCTTGATTCATAATGTTGTTGTTATGTACCATGAGTCGTTTCCAACTCATAGCGACCCCACAGGACAGAGTAGAACTGCTATAAGGTTTCCAAGGCTGTAATCTTTATGGAAGCAAACTGCCACATCTTTCTCCCATGGAGCAGCTGGTAGGTTTGAACTGCTGACCTTTCAGTTAGCAGCCGAGTGCTTAATCACTGAGCCTCCAGGGCTCCTTTTGATCCACAGTCGGAAACCATAAATAGGCAATGAATGAATTAATGAATGTGGGCCCTTGTGGTACGCCAATAGTCTCTCTTGGCCTCTGGAATAAATATTCTATTGTACTTTGTTTGCCTATTAGTTTTTCCCGTTATACCATGAGCCTCTAGAAGGAAGGGGCATGTCCCATTCACCTCTGCAATTTCAGAGCCCAGCAAAGTGCCAGCACCTAGTAAAAGGATTTGACAAGTGAGTGACTGTGAGTGGATAAATAAATGATTGAATAGGCCAGTGCCTTGAATCACTTAATTAGACATTGGTTACACACTGCTCCAATTCTGATGGTCTTTCTCTTTCCCAGGTCCCCCAGGCCCCCCAGAGGCTGTGACCATAGATGAAATCACAGACACAACCGCTCAGCTCTCCTGGAGACCCGGGCCTGACAACCACAGCCCCATCACTATGTATGTCATTCAAGCCAGGACTCCGTTCTCCGTGGGCTGGCAAGCTGTCAACACAGGTACCATCTTGGATGCCAGGTGCTGGGGTTGCTTCAGGGGCTTTGAAATTATGGATAATGGACACAGCACTGTGGCAGAAGCCAAGGGACATCCAGGTTCTCATCCAGATGCAGCCACAAATGATACATGATGGCAGTGTTCCCCAGACTTCAGTCAATTTCATGCCACCTGCACTATCATTTATTTGGTATTTTTCTTTATATCAGCTCACATTTTTGTGTTTTTTAATTTGTCCTAAGCAATAACATCTGTGAAACGACAGCCTGTTGTGCTGGTTATGTTTTTTCCTTAACACATGTTAAAAAGTGCATTTGTTATAAAAATAAAAGGCACCAATCTGTATGTTCCTAAAGTCATTTTGTATACCACTAGTGGTATGCTTGGGAGTGGCACAGTGGTTAAGTGCTTGGCTGCTAACTGAATAGAACAGTTGATGGTGTGAACCCACCAGCTGCTCCAAGGGAGAAAGATGTGGCAGTCTGCTTCCATAAAGACTACAGCCTTGGAAACCCTCTGGGGCAGTTCTACTCTGTCCTATATGGTCACTATGAGTCAGAATCAACTCAGCGGCAACAGGTTTGGTTTTTGTTTTTTTGTTTTGTTTTGTTTTTTAGTGGTCTGCTTTGGGAAGCAGGAGCTTAAGCTCATCTACAATCACGGGCTTTGTAAAGTTTATGTACTGCTATCAAGAAACTAGTGACTAAATGGAGCTCCTTGACTTGCTGCCCATTTTTATAGATGGATAAATTTTAGCATGAAAAGGTGCGAGTTTTATTTCTATTTAAAAACACTTGAGTTGACTATACCATCTCTGCCTCTGCCATTGCCTCCAAATTGACTCATTTTGTTGTTTTATTTAGGTTTCATTTTGGGGAAATTGGACAACAAGTAGTTATTGCAAGCAAAATACACACGCTCTAGTCTCCAACGGGAGCGCAGGTGGCACAGTGGTTAAGAGCTAAGGCAGCTAACCAAAAGGTCAGCAGTTCCAATCCACCAGCCGCTCCTTGGAAACCCTATGGGGCAGTTCTACTCTGTCCTATAGGGTTGCTATGAGTTGGCTCTCAACTGGACAGCAATGTGTTTAATTTCGTTTGGGGTCTCCAGTGACTGACTGTTGGCCTTGATGTTTGAAGTAGAAATAAATGGAGTGGTATGTCCAGTTGTACGCAGTTCAAATGATTCATGTTGATCTTAGCAACCACGTTTTCTTTTTTTCCTTTAAGCTTGTCCAACTTCAGAAATGAGTTTCTGTGTTTCCAGCTACGATCACTGACTTTCTGCTGAGTCACAGGAATGTTTTAGGGAGGAAAGATGGGAAAAATCTGAAAGTTAGGAGATAGGAGTTCTAGTCCTGACTCTGTCACCTTCCCTCAGAAGATCTTTGTTAATCAGCAGATCTCTGCACATCTTCATTTTCCTCTTCTGTTAAATGGACGCGATAAGAATTGTTTAAGACCCAAAACACAAATGATTTGAAAGCATTTTTAAAAATAGAAAGTACTGTATTTCTTGGATTTTCTCACTGCACTGTGAGTAGATGTTATTATTATCCTTATATAATAATGCCCTGGTGGCATAGTGGTTAAGTGCTATGGCTGCTAACCAAAAGATAGGCAGTTCGAATCCAGCAGGAGCTCCTTGGAAACTCTGTGGGGCAGTTCTGCTCTGTCCTATAAGGTTGCTGTGAGTCAGAATCAACTCGATGGCAACAGATTTGTTTTTTTGTTTTTTTTTATAATGACAAGGAAGCTGAGACATGGAAAGGTTAAGCAGTATGGCCAAGGTCATTTAGCTACTAAGTGTGGATTCAGTAATAGAATCCAAGTAGTCCCATCTGCAACTGATCATGGGGGTGGCTCAGGACCAGGCTGCATTTCATTCCACTGTGCATGGGATGGCCATGAGTCAAGGGCAGACTCAACGGCAGCTAACGACAGTAAGAAATCTGACTCCAGGGCCCATGCTCTTAGCTTTTGGAACATAGGACAGTGTAAGTGCTGCTCAAGCAGTCTGGCAGCCACTGATGCCTAGTCACACCATATGATGTCCTCAGCTTTGCCACTGGGCACCACCTCCCGTGAACCTTCTGAGCTCAATGGAAATTCTTCATGGTAATCAGTTTGAAAATCAAAAAGTGGTTCAGTGAGCATGAAAGCATGTCAGGATCATCATGGCTTGTAGCATCGAGCAATGGATGATGTCCTCTTGTGAATGAATTCTTCTCTAAATATTGCTGGATGAACATGCATATCCTACCTCCCTGACTCTCATTTTTTTGTTCTTCACGGGCTATCCCTTTTATGTTTGCAGATTCTTTAGATATGCTAACATGGTTCATTGATAGTATATTGTGGAACTATAGCATTATAACTCTATAGTTATGATAAATTATAGAGTTTGAGCTATGGAGTCAAACAGAACCCATTGCCATCATGTCGATGCTGACTCATGGCAACCCTGTGTGTTTCAGAGTACAAGTGCACATAGGGTTTTCATTGGCTGTAATCTTATAGATCACTCGGCCTTTCTTCTGCAGCACCACTGGGTGGATTCGAACCAACATTTTGGTTAGTAGTTGAGCACAAATTGTTTGCACCACTCAGGGACCATAGTTATAAGTTGTAGAGTTTGGGCTATGGAGTCAGACAGAGGAAGGTGCAAATCCAAGCCCTGCCCTTTACTGGCTATATGACCTTGAATGAGCCACTTAGCCTTTCTAAGACACATTTTTCTCATCTATAAAAAATGCAGATAATAATTTTACCTTATTCATAGGATAGTTACAAGAATTAAAGAATATGCCTGACACTCCATCATAAATGCTAAATACAATGTTAAATGATAAAGGTGGTAACAGTAATGGTTACAGTCAAGTAGCTTTGGGCCTTGAAGACACCATATGTTTTATGATGCCGTCTGCTGGTATCTAATTTGAGTTTATTCATTTAGCATACACAGTGCTGGGGTTACCTCTCTGTGACAGCTGTTTGTGCAGCTGCTATCAGACCACCTCCAATGCCTTGAATACAGTAATGGCGATGATGACATATGGAAGTTCCTAACTTCCTAACATGGTCTCTACATTTGTTTTCGGGAATTCTATGAAACATGCCCACCTTTTGATGTCTTGCAGTCCCTGAGCTCATTGATGGGAAGACATTCACAGCAACCGTAGTGGGTTTGAACCCTTGGGTGGAATACGAATTCCGCACAGTCGCAGCCAATGTGATTGGGATTGGAGAGCCAAGCCAGCCCTCAGAGAAACGGAGGACAGAAGAGGCCCGTGAGTAGCACCCCGGATACAGATGGTCTGTCCCGGTGGCTGCTGTTCTTTAGGAAAATGTTTTGAATTGTTCCTGCTCTTTAGCCCTAGTGAGGCTCTGCATTAGCACACTCTTCCCCTAGAATGATTATAATGATTGGAAATCAGGCCAGTATGCAGCTTAACAGGCAGTGAGATTCAATCAAGAGTTAAGTTCTCCCTCTTCACTGAGTCCATTGTATAGAGAGAGACACACTGTGATGTGCTTAGTTCTCTGAAAAGCCAAACTCTTTCCTCATTGCTTCATTTGTCACCAAGATTATCCTAACAGGATTATTAGGAGAAAAAAAAAATCTACATACCACATTGCAAATGAAGTCATCTCACAGAAATCGCTAATGAGAGAATAAGTACGTCAGGCATGTTCGCTAAGATTTTCTCAGCATATACGCCATTCCTAGGAGCTAACATTCAGAACATCCTACCAATTCCCACAAGACCTCTCAGCAGTTTAGTGTGCTCCTCTGTGTACACAGCTTGAACACGCATAGGGAGAGAGTAAAATAAATTCATCTGGGTCAGTTGTACTTTTACTTTTTTCACCTGTTGTCTGGGGTGTGTTCCTAGCTGTGGTCAGGCCCAATGTATGCTGAAGGAATAGCAAGGCCCCTAAGCAAATGGGAGCTCTGACTCTACTCTTAGAAAAAATCCATGTAGATCTACTTCATTAACCAAAAGGATACGTATACACACTCACCAGCTACATACCCACAACCAGACATTTTAAAATTCTGTCTAGAATCTTTCATTTACATGATGATAATGTAACTAATCCTATGCTTTCTTCCCCTCTCCCTCAACCCATAATTTAATTCCTCTTAGCAATCCTGAGGAAGAAGTTAGCATAATTTCCCCTCTGTACAGAGAAAACTGGGGATCAAAGAGGTTAAGCACAGTCAGCCAGGGGTCAACCTATGCCCACCCCTTCCTTTGACACCCAGCTCAAAACTCACCTTCTTCCCAGGAGCCACCAGCCCAGCCCTGCCTTGAGCAGCCTGCTACTTCAAAACCACTGCCCCTCTCCCTTCTGTCTGCACTACACTGTTGTTCGCTTGTCCATGTTGCTCTGTAATTGTTCTGCATGTGCTGTCTTGCGCCCTAACTGGATTGTAAGGTCTGTGCAGGCAGAGTCTGTATTGTCTGTCCTTTGTGTACCACCGCACGGTTAATAAACGCCTAACCACGCATGAGAACCAGAACCTCAGTCCTTTTCTCGTCCCACTGAACCCCTGGGCCTCTAGGGACGGAGCTGGATGATGGGCCAGACATGTCAGATAACGCGTGTACCTTGTCAAATGGGAAACAGGTAATTAAGAGCAATTTCCTTGGCACATTTCACTTTCTCAGGCAGAGGCAGTAGGCCCTTGATGACTGTCTTCTGATCTCAAAAGGCAAAGGTCTGTGCATCTGAGTATTTGTTTAAAGTGAATCACTTCAGCCAGGCAAACTTCCTGGCGCTCATTTGCGTTTGCCACCTGACGTAACTTGTGTTTTGTCTCCTGCACAGTCCCTGAAGTCACCCCAGCTAACGTCAGTGGTGGTGGAGGCAGCAAATCTGAGCTGGTTATAACCTGGGAGGTAAATGAATCAGAGAACCAAATGAACATCCGTTAGTCTAGGTGGTGTCATTATCTTCCTCCATGTCCAACATAGCTGGGAAGTTTCCTCCTCTGCTTCTAACAGCCCATATCCATCTGAGTACAAACACTCCCTCTCATAGCTGATGGCTGGCAGGAAAACACGGTGCTTGTAGATCAATTGCAGAGGCAAGTTCTAATTCAATTCATCATGGGGAAGGCAATCATGAACGGAAAGACAACACAAGTGAAAAATATATATATTAAAGATGGCTGGTTCAGAGAAAACCAGTTTTTCTTTTCTTCCTGAATTGCTGCATGGCCAGTTGATTTAAAACATCTCCCAACAATAAAGTCAGTGTACCAACTGGATTTCCTGGCAATCAGCTCTGCTGCCAGCGCCCTGGGTTATGTGGGATTTTTTAAACAACCTGGAGCAAAGCTAGTCACCAATTTTTTACAAACTGCTTTTGGGAGAGGAGATGGGAACTTTATAAAGGGTTCTTGGTGTTTTTGAAGGATTCTTAAACAATGGCCCCAGAAATTAAATTCTTTCACTCGCCCAAAGCCCCAGCAGTGAAAGAAATCACCCACCCTCCAGCTGACCCTTCAGCTCAGAGATGGAAGGTCGTGCCTGAGCCGGGGTGGACTGTACTTCTTCCATGGGATCTTCTGTCTTGTTTGCACTGGAGGAAGAGTAGTATTAGATGGTACAGGGGGGAGAGATGGAAATGTTTTCTAGATCAACTGTCTCGTTTCTTTCATAGTCATTTCCAACTAGTTCAGAACTGGATGTGCCCCATCCAAGAGCCAGGTTCTCCACTACAGATTGTCATTTAGTTTTTTGACCCTGTCACCTGTCCAATATCTCATGAATATCTAAGGTAGAGTGATGGCAAGCCCCAAATTTAAAAGACTCTTGGAAAACCCCTGAAATAAGAAAGTTGGGGAAGAACATAGAAAAGAATGTTCAAGGCGGGGCGGGGAGGGAATAAAACAATTTTAGCATTTGAATCAAGCCACTGTGATTTCTGAAGATCACCTCCTCTCTTTACCAGACGGTCCCCGAGGAATTACAGAACGGTGGAGGCTTTGGTTACGTGGTGGCCTTCCGGCCCTATGGCAAAAAGAGCTGGATGAAGACAGTGATGGCCTCGGCTGATGCTTCCAGATACGTGTTCAGGAATGAGAGCCTGTCCCCCTTCTCTCCCTTCGAGGTTAAAGTGGGCGTCTTCAACAATAAAGGAGAAGGCTTATTCAGTCCCATCACAACGGTTTATTCTGCAGAAGAAGGTACGGTTTATGTTATTTAGATGTGTGATTTTTCTTTTTTTTTTCAGTTCTGAGATGCAGTTGATTTTAGGACGTGCAATCAATTTAACACTGGGCAATAAATTGAAAGCATATCTTGCTTGACAATAGTATAATGTAAAAAATTAGGTTCATTATCTACCACTAACCTCTTGGAAAAATAGCATCTCCCCTGTATATGGAAACAAGTGGCTATCCCACACGAATTCCATTGCTAGGGATCAAAATTGTAAGTACTGTGTAAGATCTTTATATCTGTGTCTATGTTATCATTACTTTAAAAAGAATTATACTTACATTTTATTTTCTCCCTTTAAGTGAATATCAAAATATAATTTGCATTTCCTATCACTTTTTATTTTCATAAACCATATTGTACTTATAATTTATTCTAATTTATTAAAAAAGATTAAGTGGTGATGCAGCAAGTTTGTTCTTGTTGTGGTCCACTGTGTCATCATGCTCAAAGGTTCTTGCACATTGTCACTGCCTCTGCTCTACCCCTGCTCTCAGAATGCCTCTCACACGGTCTTTGTTGCCACTGGAGTTCAACTCTGTGGTTTAAAAGGCGATGTTCAGAATGAGACTATGTTAAAACATCTCAAAGTTGAGTCAATGATTTGCAGTCTAATAAATTATTCTCCCCAAATAGAGAAATCCACCCTTAGACTCTGTGGCCCTCCATGATATAACCTTTGCCTCTCTCATCAGCCTCAACTCTTGCTGCTTGTCCCTCCAAACTCCATGCTCCAACCTTGTCCAAAGAATTGGCCATTATTCAAACAAGCTTCAGCCCCTTGCACATGCTTCAACTTCTGTTACCTGTCTCTATCTTACCCACCTTGTAAATTCACACTCATCCTTCAAGCCTGAAGTTGAACAACCAAAGCCTTTGCTGAGTTCCCCAGGCCCTAGAGTTGAGTAAGCATTTCTCTTACCTAGAGTATCTTGAACATTCCTCTATCATAATTCTCATCCCACTGTATTATAAATTTTGAGTTTTAGTTTTATGTCCTCACTAAGCTGTTTTTTTGAGGGAATGCCATTTGTTTTTCATCGTTCTGTCACTAGTGTCTGATTGTGCGTGACGCACACAGACACTTAACAAATGCTGAATTAATTAACACGTAAATAGAATCATGTATTGTTATGGACAGACAAGACCTCGTAGGTCTTCTTGTTCAACATTTCCTGGAGCATGACATGTATTCCAGAGGGAGTACACAAGTTGACTCTAAATGGTACTAGATGAACTATTTAAAATATTTAATAGTTATGTATTGATTTTGATTGGATTAGAAAAATACAGCTATCATATCAAACTCAAAATTTCATAAACTTTATTGCTTAAGACATGGCTAAACTAAACTTTTCTTAAGACTATTGAAAGGAAAACATTAACAAATAACACATAGCAGAAATCTGGCAAAAAGAACTGAAGTTTGGGAAATAGTCTTGGTCTAGCCTATTTTTTGCTACTGAGGATACTGAGACTCAGAGCGTATAAGTGACTTGTCCAAGATCATGCAGCTTATGGTGTGGAACTGAACTGGCACTCAGCTGTCCTGAATCTTAGTCAAATCAGTTGACTGTTCTTTCTCACTCTTCTCTCATTCTCATAATCCAGTGACTACAACTGCCTATAACCTATGACACATACTAATTAGGACAAATGTACCGTAAGGAAATTGCTGGCTATGAAAACTTGGTGCTTAAACTTAAGTATCCTTGGGTTACTTTCCTTCCAGTTCAAACTAAACCAGTTGTGGTCGAATTAACTTCAGCTCATGGCAACCCCATGTGTGTCAGAGTAGAACTATGCTTCATAGGGTTTTCAATGGCTGTTTTTTCAGAAGTAGATCACCAGGCCTTTCTTCCGAGGTGCCTCTGGGTAGACTTAAACCTACAACCTTTTTGTTAGCAGCCAAGTACATTAACCATTTTCACCACCCAGGGACTGTACTCCCAAAGATCTTGGATAAGTCTGTTCCCCACCACCACCACCACCACCCGCTCCAAGCTGCTAACACTGCACCTCTGTAAAATGGGTATTTTGATCACAGTCATTAAAGGCAATTCTATAACCACAGATTTTTAGTACCTTATGATGTCACTATCTAGAAGCTAACTGTGATACAGCTCATAGATAGAGTAATAACATTTTCCATATTCATCTGCAGAACCCACCAAACCACCACCCAGCATCTTTGCCAGAAGCCTTTCTGCAACAGACATTGAAGTTTTCTGGGCCTCACCCCTGGAGAAGAATATAGGACGGATACAAGGTTATGAGGTAGGCAAGAGATATGTTCCTTGGGTCTAGAAGAGTCCACACTCCTCAGGAAGGCCTCCTAGGTATACTCTAATGGGGAAAAGACCCAAATACCCACTTAGAGCCATTTGTTTTAGAGGCCTGACTTACAACTGAGTGCTAATGAAACCACTGAATGTTCAGCGGTGAGACTATCCTTTTTCTGTGTAACACTCCAGAGGTATTTTCCAAAATATATGCAGTTCATTTAAAATGAGGTTTTATTTCTGATTTGCCTGGGATCACTTGGGCTTAAAGCAAAAGTGGGATAAAGGGGAAAATAACCAGCAATCGTTGTGCCAATTTGCCGTCTCACTATGAAGCATGGAACCAAAACGGGGTTTTTTCTACTGTGAATATTTCTCTGCACGTACAAAGCTTAGTTTTGGAAGTTTGATTTATGAATTGGTGTAGAAAATTAACTCCACCATAAGAATCCTGGATAAAATATTACCTCACTGATGGCACTGGGTATATCCCCAATTGGTATGAATCCCAAGGTCTTCGTTTTTATTTTCCCAGGTTAAATATTGGAGACATGATGATAAGGAAGAAAATGCTAGAAAAATACGAACAATTGGAAATCATACATCGACAAAAATCACCAACTTAAAAGGCAGCGCGTTGTACCATTTAGCCGTCAAAGCGTACAATTCCGCCGGGACCGGTCCCTCCAGTGCGACGGTCAACGTGACAACCAGAAAGCCACGTAAGGACGAATGTGCTTAGAAATGTTTTTGGGATTCATCAAGCATATCCCAGTTTCACTCCCCATCCCCACCTCTCAATGGTTATTTGCATACTAATTGGTGTAATAATTTGGATTCAAATTTACCTTAGCATTTTAACTGAACCTTTCTGAATACCATACAGAATTCATTGCTCCAGAGGACAGAAAGATAAATGTTGTTCTTCTCACTGAGAAGGGCTGCTTCTTTTCGCCATAAGTGTTAGGCGACCAACTGAATCTTTTTCCATTTGCAGTGCTGTATCTCGTCAGATTTTAGTGACCTTGAAGACACATATTAGTGCAATAGCCCATTAAATTGCCTCCACTTTCAAATTCTAGTAAGGAGATATTCCTCAGAATCCATTTAGACTTAATAATCTGTGACTTCTTATATCTTAATTTTTTTATAGCACCAAGTCAACCCCCTGGAAACATCATATGGAATTCGTCAGACTCCAAAATTATCCTGAATTGGGATCAAGTGAAGGCGCTGGATAATGAGTCAGAAGTAAAAGGATACAAAGTGGGTAGTTTTCTTTTACCCCTACTGTTAGTAGGGTACAGTTTCTTTTCATGAATCACACCAACCAGGTTCTCTGTCCCAAAATGATTTGTTCTGAGTTTTAAATAAATGATCCAAGACATCTGGCCAGGATTTAGAGAATCTCCTAAATTTTAGGCTCAGGCGGAGTCCATCAGAAACATCCTAACCTGTGGTTAGGCCTCCAAAAAAAAAATCATGAAGAACCACTTTTTTTAACATTTCTGTTACAGCTTTCTCTCGGTGGTATTTTTTTTAATCAACAATAGTAACTTCTGAATATTACTAATGGTTAATTATTTTTGTTCATATGAAGAAAGACTTCTTCAGTAAATGCATTTGTTCCTATAAATGTTGAACTAGTCTTTAAAGATCTAGAAAAGAAAATGTATGTAGTCTTGTGCCACAATTAGAAGGAATTATGAACATTTTGACAAGGTTTTCAGTTATCTATTTCTGCCTAAGAAACCACCCTAAAACTAGGGGCTAAAAAACAATGTATTATTTTTCATGATTCTGCCATCTGGGTTGGGCCAAAATGGGCAGTT
Organism: Trichechus manatus latirostris; assembly: GCF_000243295.1. Taxonomy (NCBI): domain Eukaryota; kingdom Metazoa; phylum Chordata; class Mammalia; order Sirenia; family Trichechidae; genus Trichechus; species Trichechus manatus. The sequence goes on from NW_004443937.1 coordinate 2,100,712, forward strand.
TTTTAGGGCTCGAATGACCAAGATGATTCTTCACACACACATCTGATTTCTCAGCTAGGATAGTTGATAAAGCTTGAAGCTGGCCAGGCACCACTCTTTCTACAAGGTTTTTCCACATTGGTAGCTTGGGCTTCCTCACAGCATGGTAATCTCAGGGTAGTCAGATTTCTTACATGGCTGCTGGCTTCTAAGCGGGAGGAAGCAAAAGCTACTAGTTCTTCTAAAGGCTACGTCTGGAACTGGCTACCGTGAGGCCAGCCCAGATTCAAAGGGAGGGAAAATAGATTCCATCTCTTAATGTGAGGAATGGCATGCATGCCCAGGGAGGGAACGACTTGGTGGTAGCCATCTTTGTAGACTATAACGTGCATTGAGAAGATTGTGACTAGGAAGCTGACTCAAAACATCCGGGAGGAATGAACGAAAGAACTGAGAATACTTAGCTGGAGGAAAAAAAAAAAGACTCAAAAACATGAGAACCACTTAAAATATCTGAAGGACTGTTCTAAGGAAAGAGTTATTAGAATTATTCCTCAAGATTCCAAAGAATAAAACCAAAGAGTGAAAGCTACATGGAGATAAATTTTTGGCTCAGTTTTACTTTCTGGTAGCCAAAGCTCCTCAAAAATGGTTTTAGTTTCAAAGAGAATTAGAGAGTTCCCTATCACTGGAAATAATCAAGGATCAGCTGGACTACCACCCACTGCGATGTTAGAAAAGGAAATATTAAGTGGGCAATTAAAGTGTATGGCATTTTGGATCTTTTTAAATCCTGGAATGTTATGAGGAAATGACCAAAGTGAAGCTTTGGAGGAATCCTAGACATCAGGTTACATTGACAATGCTCTTGACCTCCGGTGTTTCTGTATTAATCTTTCAAATGAAAAAAGGCATGCAAATCAACTTTAATGAACCATCCCATAGTCTTCATTATAAAGGAAAGACTATAAAACCAACTCTATCATTCTGAATTTTTTTTCTAGTAGGAAAGCCTGGAAGTCAAAATTTTCAGGAGCCTTGGAAAATGGTCTTACAGTTACAAAATAAGTAGTAAATGAAATTTGTGTTTACAAAATTGTGCAAACACAAAGGCCCACAAGAAAACATACGTGGTTGAGGCAGGCTGGATGGAAGCTGTGGCTCACTAGAAAGTATATATTCCTGTCCGAAAGTAGCAACCATTAATCCCTTCCTGCCACTTGTTGCTTGTGAAAAAGTTGGCACAATGTCCCAGATATTCCAGTTGTTTCAAGAGATGGCAGGAAATTTTACTTTTGTATAAAATCTCCCCAGATTTTATATGTTGGCAACTTGCTCCATTTTGTTTTATATTTTATTGTAGTAATACATATAACAAAAAATTTCCATTTTAACCATTTTTAAGTGTATAATTCAGTGACATTAATTATATTCACCATGTTGTGCAACCATGACCACCATCCATCTCCAAAAGTTTCCCATCACCCCAAACAGAAACTCAGTGCCCCTCAAGCAATAACTCCCCATTCCCCACCCCCCGGCAAACACCAATAAACTGTTGTCTCTATGCATTTACCTATTCTTGGTATTTCATATAAGTGGGATCATAAAATATTTGTCCTTTTGTGTCTGATTTATTTCACTCAGCAAAATGTTTTCAGTGTTCATCCACAGTGTAGCATGTATCAGAACTTCTCTTTAAGGCTGAATAATATTCCTTTGTATGTATATACTACATTCTGTTTATCCATTCATCGGTTGATGGACGCTTGGGTTATTTCCACGTTTTGACTGTTTTGAACAGTGCTGGATGAACATTGGTGTATAAGAACTGTTTGAGTCCATGCTTTCAAGTCTCTTGGGTATATACCTAGGAGTGGAATTGCTGAGTCATACGGTAATTCTATATTTAACTTTTTGAGGAACTGCTAAACTGTTTTCCACAGTGACTGTACCATTTATATTCCCACCAGCAATGAACAAAGATTCTAATTTCTTGTTTTGTTTTTAAACAACATTTGAGTCAATGCAATATGGGCCAAACAAAACTGATCTGAATTAAGCGTTTAGGCTACCAGTTTATGATATTTCTTATACAGAGATATTGAGAGTCATCGATATGTACTGTTTTTAGGTACTGTTTAAAGAGCATGGATCAATGGAAAGAAGTTCGTAAAGCCAGAGCTGGCACTGGGAGTTTGACAGAGTAGGTGGTGGGGCTTTGGGTAATGTGATTAGAGAGGGACCCATAAGACCCTCCAGGCCATTGACTATTTTCCTTCACCCACGTGGCACAATGACTTGTATTCCACCAGTCAAGAAACCAGTAGAGAAGAGTTCCTAAGAACTAAGATGCAGACCTTTAACTGGGTCCTCTTTTCAAAGGCAGACTCTTCTGGAAGAGTTATATAGTATGTAGCACAAAGAATTAAGAGCCCCGGTTTTGATTCTCTACAGGGTGCATGACTAAACTCTCTGGAACTCCATTTTCTCTTTTAATAAATGAGAAATTTCTAGTCTCTTCCTTTCTTCTGAGCCTTTGCATATCTCTTCCTTCTCCCTACTACTTCCACCCCATACTTCCACATCCTTAACCAGCCACTCATCCATCTTTCAAGTCTGAATTAAAAGCCTTCCCTGATTGTCAGTAGTCCCTCTATTTACCAGAATTTTTAAAGTATTTTTCATCCTCTTGGGTAATTGTAATTGGATGACTTGTGAATGCCCAGACTGTGAGCTTCAAGAGGACAGTACCTGAATTGTCATCATTATGTCTGCAGTAAGGATATACTTACTACAGCTGTACTATAATGGCACTCTCATTTCCTGTATGCCTAAGTATGAAATGGTTTATCTGACCCATTTTATCCCCAACAAGAGACACATGGAGTTGGGTAGGCTTGAAGATGAATGAAGGAAGGATAGACTAAAAAGAAGAAAGGAGAGAAAGTTAGAGTGAAGACATACCTTTTCAACTTTGTAGTTCCGACCCAGGCTAACACTACCAGAACCTTGATAACCACAAGAAAAAAAATGGCAGAACTGAGGGTGTTAAGGAAAAAGAGAGAGAGAGAAATTCTTCCCCCCTGCTTCAAGTTTTGCCCCTTAGAACAAGTAGAGAAAGCACAGTAAAAATGCAGAAAGCTTTTGGAGTCCGTTGGAAGCAACATGAGTTTCTTGGGTGAAACTTTAACTAGATTTTCAGCTCATTCTCAGGCTGGTACTGAAATAAAACTTAAGGGCAGGGAGCTACCTAAAATATTTCAGGCAACCAGACAAAATGTCAGCTCAGCAAGAGATCCTAGAGATTATCTAGTCAACCCCCTTCATTTTACAGATGTGAAAACTGAAGTCCCCCCTTCATTTTACAGATGTGAAAACTGAAGTCCGTTGAGTAAAGTGACTTTGAGTATCCTCTGCTTTCACAGGGGCAGGGTTCAATATGCAAGCTGAAGTTTGCTTCAGTGAACTGGGTCTGGAAGACTGTAGGCATGTTTAGAAGAGAAATTGGGTAACAATTATTGTTTACTTGCCACTTCTTTGTACTCCTGCTCCTCTCAGAAACTCTCAAATGAGCATGTGTTGATAGCACCTTTCCAAGAAGGCCCTTCTTACATTTTTTTACCTCAACAGATGCGTTTGCGGATATCTAGAGGATTATTTAAGCAGGACAGAATCAGGCACAGTGTGGTAGGATAGAGTAGATCAAGACAAACACAGAAGCATTTGACCTCCCAGAAAAGACCCGCTGAGCTTGGCACAGGATTTGGGGAAACTATTTTTATTTCCATAGAAATAAAATAAAACATTGGATCAAATTAAAACTGGAGAACTCTGGAACACTTTCATATCTGAGGTAATTAAACAGGTTACTATTTTAGCCACAGAACCCTGGTGGTGCAGTGGTTAAGAGCTCTGCAGCTAACCAAAAGGTCGGCAGTTCAAATTCACCAGCTGCTCCTTGGAAACCCCATAGGGCAGTTCTACTCTGTCCTATAGGGTTGCTATGAGGACCCTAGGCCCATGAATCAGGGTTTATTTTTATGTGTTCTTTTATGTTTTAGTTTTGTTTGGTGTTTGGTGTTTAGTTTGTTTGATGTTTACACTATAGATATTAATAGAATTTTCTCAGGTATGCAGGGTTTTGGGGGAGGAGAAAGGGGAATGGCGCCTTCTATGATATATCAGGAAACCCCCTTGATATCTCTTTCAAGGATGGGATTCTAGGCTGAATAAAATGTGGGTCTGATTCCCATGCAAGAATTGTTCTTTCATAGGGAATTTTGATTTTATGTTTATTGTTGTAGTTTAAGTAAAAGTTTACATTTCAAGTTAATCTCTTATACAAAAATTTTTACATACATTGTTATGTGACCCTAGTTGCTCTCCCTATACTGTGACTCCTTCATAGGGAATTTAACTCTTTAAAATGACTATTGTTTATATCAGACTTGCTTCTTCCAACATTCACTTTTCCTCCTGAATACTGAAGGCAGTGGGGGCGTCAGTTGGTTTTTTTTTTTTTTTTTTTTTTTTTAGTTTTTCACCTAAATTGTTTGGATACATGGAATTTCTGCTCGCATAGACAGTCTCAGTAAGAAGTTGACTTTAGAAAATTTGAGGCCCAGAATATTCTGTCAGCACAAATCCTCCACTACTTTATGATATCAGGGCTAAAAAGAGAATATCTGGTCCTAGTATCACAAACTCAGTTGCCTCCAGAGCCAGACAGGCACCAAGAATGAGTCACGTTGACTCAGTTCATTCAACAAATACTGTTAATAAATAAATAAGTGAGTGAGCAAGTGAGTGGGTGGCTAAATACCAATGTTAAAACATGCCACATACTGTTTAAGTCATTTTAACTTCATAATAACCCTATGATATGTGCAGTTATCATCCCCAATTTTATAGACGAAGGAACCATGGCATGAAGAAGTTTAGTAACTTGCCTAAGTCACGTAGCTGATATGTTGAGGCCTGGGATCTGATCATAGGCAAGATGGATCCAGAGTCCCTGCTTTTAGCCACTCTGCACTTCTTCCCGCCAGCCATAAACAAACTTATCAAGTGATAATAAGGTACTACAAAGAAAAATAAATCAGAGGGAGGAGAATAGAGAATGCGATGGACTGGACAGGAGAGGCTTATTATTTTATAGAAAGGCCAGGGAAGGCCTCTTTCAAAAGGTGATATTTCAGTTGAACCTTGAAAGAAAGGAGGGAGGGAGATATAGCTCTTTGGGAAAGTGTTCTAAGCACAGTGAACAGGATGTGCAAAGGCCCTGAGGTGGACACATACCAATATAACACAGTAGGAAGTGGTGGGAGCTGTGACAAACTGCAGAGCTTGTGATTGTTCAAATAGGCAGGAGTTTCTCAGTTTCAGCCAGTTGTTTTTTTAATGAACAATTTCTTAGTTTTTAAATGTTGACATCTAATTCAGAAAAAAAAAAAAAAAATGTGTAAGCGTTATGAGGCCCAAACAAACAACATATGCAGGCTGGAGGTTTTCTCTGTCTGACCTCCTTATTTTGCATTCATAAAACAGTGACCAGAGAGGGCAGGCAGCTTGGCCACAGCCTTACAGGTGGTGATAAAGCTGTTCTTAGAGAAAATACAGGTTCTGGAGCCAAACTGCCTGGCTTTGAATACTGCGTCCACCACTTACTGGCCATACCCAAACTACTCGTTGCCGTCGAGTCGCTTCCAACTCATAGAAACCCTATAGGACAGAGTAGAACTGCCCCATAGGGTATCCAAGGAACTGCTGGTGGATTTGAACTGCCCACCTTTTAGTTAGCAGCTGAGCTCTTAATCACGGCACCACCAGGGCTTAGGACCCTGGGAAAATTGCTTAACATCTCCGGGCCTCAGTTTCCACATCTCTGAAATCAGAATACTAACAATGCCTACCTCAAGAGGTAACCTATGTAAGCATTTAGAACACAGAGTGTTCAGACACCTAGTAAGCATTCGATGCTTGCTGCTATTATCGTGATTCCCCCTACTCCACTCTTTCTCCCTGCCTTCTACCCCTGGCTTATATGAAACGGAAGCCCAGCTTTCCAGTCAATCAGATGAGCCTAGTGTTTGGTATAAATAATAGTTTACAGGCCCTGATTTAGGCTCCACTGCAGGCACTAATATCACAAGACTGATAAGCAGTGCTGATAAAAGGGCTGCTTTTTTTCCTGGAAGTATTTCTTTTGGATTTATATTTGAAACTAGTAGCATTCACCAAGCTCTGGCAAGGACCGGAGGTAAACCAAAGAAGCAATTTATTCTTCAAAGCTAGGTGTGACCTTGCATCCCATCAGCCAGCCCATTCTCCTGAAGGGCTGTGATGAGAAGCTTTGACACTCCTGAAGGTGCCTGAGGATTTATTTGAGCCTGGGTATTAGCAAAGGGATACTGCGCCTGATACAACCAAGGCCCCAGAGCCGAGGGAGGACTAAGCATGAATCTTTCCACCTCAAGGAAATTGTGTTTTCCACCTTGTATTAGAAAGATATAAATTAAGGCGATGAAACGCCAGAGGAAAAAATGGAATCTAAACCATTTTAGGGGATTTTATGAATTTTACTTGGGCTCGGTTTTGTCTGGAGATAGAAGAGTGCCCTCATGTCTCTAACCTCAGCAGGTCAAAATTTTTAGGGGGTCTTAGAGAAGACTGAGGGAGCCCTGGTGGCGCAGTGGTTAAAATGCTTGGCTGCCAATCAAAAAGTCGGTGGTCCCAACCCAACAGCCGCTCTGCCGGAGAAAGATGTGGCAGTCCGCTTCCTTAAAGATTTACAGCCTTGGAAACCCTATGGGGCAGTTCTGCTCTGTCCCGTAGGGTCGCTATGAGTGAGAGTCAACTCGACAGCAGTGGATTTGGTTTTGGTAGAGAAAGATTAGCTAATCCTGTGGTTCTGAAAGTGTGGTCCCTGGACCAGCAGCACTGGCATTACCTGGAAACTTGTTAGAAATGCAAATTTGTGGGCCCCACACCAGACCTGTTGAATCAGAAGCCCTGGGGGTGGGGCCTGTAATCTGTGCATTAACAAGCCCTGCCTGTGGTTCTGATACGTGCTCAGGTTTGAGAACCGCTGATCTAATCCATGATTCCCATCCCAGGATTCACATTAACATCATCTGAGCATCTTTTAAAATGAGCACCCCTCTAGAAGTCCCATTGAGTCAGACTGGCAAGGAGCCAGAGCAAGGTTTCTCAACCTTGTCACTATTGACGTTTTAGGGAGGCTAATTCTTTGCTGTGGGGGGCTGTCTTGTGCATTGTAGGATGTTGAGCAGCATCCCTGACCTCTACCCACTAGATACCAATACCACCTGCTGTGACAACCAAAAATTTCTGCAGACATTGCCACATGCCCCCTGCATGGAAAAATTGCCCCCCCACCCCCACCCCTGCGGAGAACCACTGGGTTACAGCATCAGTATTTTTACAGGCTCCCAGGGCCTAATGTGCAGCCAGGGCTGAGAACCACTGATCTCATCCAACTCTGTCTTTTTTTATTGTCGAGTGGTAGTGGGCTCTAGTGGTTAAAGCACGAGGGTTTGGAAGTCCTCATCCTGCCACTTACCAACTCTGAGACATCTCTGGACCTCAGTTTCCCCATCTGTTAAATGGGACAGTGATCCTTGCCTGGTAGGATTGTTGTGATGATTAAACATGGTGATGTACATAAAGTGCCTGGCTTATAGGAAGCCCTCAGAAAATGTTTTTTAAATAGTTATTGTCATCATCATTACTGTTGTATCCAGGAAGGTAGATGTACTTTTCTAGGACTTGATGTCCTGTTTCTGATTGGAGTTTATGCCAATCAGGGTAGGTGGTCCCAGGCAGGTGAATTTGTTTTCAGGAGAGCTTGTTGCCCACCTCATCAGAATGTTACCAACCCAAACTCGAGCCCATTTGGGGCCAAGAAAGAAAAGAAAAAAGCGTAAGTGGAACTGTCACAAGCTAAGACATTTCCAGAGTGACAGTGATCGCCATGTAACAATGATTGCCCTCTCGTCTAAGTAGCTCAAGAATGAGTGCCAGTGGGAGAAAGAAGGGAGTTATTGCCCTTGCCTCCCAGAGATCTTCCCTCTTTACTGAAATGTCCTCTCTTCAGAAGACTCATAAGAATAATAACATATCGGGCTTGCCTTGTGCTTCTCACCTTTGCCAAGTATGTTTCTATTGTTTGCCCCCTTTCAGCCTTCATAGGTCCTATTTCTTACATGGTTCCTTTGAGCCAGGCCCTTCACTATATCTGATCCTCCTGCAATCTTGAAAACACCCAAGAAAGGTGGGCATTTTTGTCCCCATTTTACAGATGAGGAAACTGAGGCTCAGAGAGGTGACCCAGGGTCACTCAGTGGCCAAGTCTACTCTGATGCCAAAGCCTTTGATGTATAACTGAGCTCTAATATCCTTCCACCACCACCAGTTGCCATCAAGTCCATTCCAACTCATGGCGCTCCCATGTGTGTCAGAGTAGAACTGTCTTCCATATGGTTTTCAATGGCTGATTTTTTGGAAGTAGTTCACCAGGCCTTTCTTCCAACATGCCTCTGGGTGGACTTGAACCTCCAACCTTTCGGATAGCAGCTGAGTGTGTTAACTGTTTGCACCACCCAGGAACTCCTTATACATCCTTGTTGTTGCTGGGTGCCATGAGGTCAATTCCAACTCTTAGTGACCACATGTGACAAAGTAGAACTGCCCCATAGGGTCTTCTAGGCATTAATCTTACAGAGCAGATCACCAAGTCTTTTTCCCATGGAGCTGGGTGGGTTCGAACCACCAACCTTTAGGTTAGCACCCAGGTACTTAACTGTTGCACCACCAGTGACCCTTTATACGTGCTTACCAACCAAAAACCGAAACCCATTGCCATCAGGTCAATTCCGACTCATAGCAACCCTATAGGACAGAGTAGACCTGCCCCATAGAGTTTCCAAGGAACAGCTGGTGGATTTGAAATGCCAACCTTTTGGTTAGCAGCTGAGCTCTTAATCACTCTGCCACCAGGGCTCCTTTATATGTTCTTTATATGAGGTATTAATTTTCCCTGTTATTCCAAGTGTGTACGCTGAGCCTCAGAGAGGTTATATGAGGCCACTCTGCACGTGGGTAGAATCATGCTGCCCGGCCACATGCTCCATTGTCCTCTAAACTCTTTCTTGGCAATACAATGGCTGCGGACACGCCCCTCACTGTAGATGCAGCTTCCAAATGCGTGTGGGCAGCCTGACAACCTCAGTGTCCCTGCTTGCACTGGTGCCTGGAGGTGCAAACAAATGAATGCTCCATCTTTGGGGCCTTTCTGACAGCAGCAGGTGACACCTGTTCTTTCTGTTTTGGCAGGTCTTGTACAGATGGAACAGACAAAGCAGTACATCTGTCATTGAAACAAATAAAACATCGGTGGAGCTCTCTTTGCCTTTTGATGAAGATTATATAATAGAAATTAAGCCATTCAGTGATGGAGGAGATGGCAGCAGCAGTGAACAGATTCGAATTCCAAAGATCTCAAGTAAGGAAATACTTTTGTCTCCCTTCCCTCTGCCTGCCTTATCAGCTTTCCTGATGAGTCAGGGATGCAAAGAAACTAAGCCCATAAAGGAAGACTTGTAATAAAAATGGTCAATGCCACCCCCCTTCTGCCGACCACTGATGTTACTGATCACAAGTGGCTTTACACAAAGCCAACGGTCGGACAAGTTTTGACTGGATTTAATCAATTGCCCATCGAAAATCAGATTATAGCAGCCCATAGTCAATCAGGTTTTTATATATTGGCACATGTGGTTTGCAGCTACATAGCCCTGAGATTATAGCTTAAATATTAAAAGCATGACTCAGTTGGGTTGGTAGGAAAAAGGAAAAACTATTAAAATATGGCATAGCAGTTTGTCTCCAGCGAACCTTTAGGTGAAAAGATTTTGAACTTAACACTATTTTGGATGTGTGTATGTAACATAGGTACATAAATACATATATCTATATGTAGTCAAGATTACCTTCATTTACAAATATTGTTGAGCAGCGAGAATTTTCTTTTTTGAGCAAATACATTCAATTGTGTTTTTCCAAATACTACTTTTGGACATATCTCAGCAGCATATTATTTTTCAGTTCTTGGTATCTTACTGATACCAAGCTATAGTAAAGCATCCTTTAAGCAATTTTCATTGCCTCTACAAAATTTGGTTGCCTCAAATCAAAAGAAAAAAAGTTCATCGGTCCTTTCACTATTCTTCTCAATTGCTTTCCGTGTAGGTGGGAATCGTTGTCCATTTATGTTAATAGAGCAGAACTTCTATTCAGGTGGGAAACGTAGGCTCCACAGTACCATGCTCCACAACTTTGGGGTGATTTGCGAGTGTTTCTAGATGGAGCCTTTGTTGTTGTTCTTGTTAGCTGCCGTCAAGTTGATTCTGACCCACGAGGACTCCCTATGTGCAGGGCACAACTGTGTTCCATAGAGTTTTCAAGGCTATGAACAGGCCTGTCTTCCAAGGCACCTCTGGGTAGCTTTGAATCACCAACTTTTTGGCTAGTGGTCAAGCACTTCAACTTCGTGCCACGCAGGGACTTGTAGCTTACATTTAGCCAGTCTTTTTGTGTGCAAATACTAAGGCATTTTTTTGTCTTTCAAAAAACCAAGGAGAACTGGATTCTGCATCTCCCTAAAAAAAGGCTCTTACTTCTGTTGAAAAAGAGCCAGATTTAGAGAGATGTGGAAGTAATCTGCAGACCACAAAAACATAAGGTTGAGGTTTACTTTGGGGTTTATTTATCTCACTTTGGTAAAGTCTGAATTCATACCTTCTTATAATTTCAAGAGTTGTTTTTTTAGTCTGATGATTTTTGAATTCATTCATTACAAAAATATATATTACACAATTATACTAGTGTAGATAATGGATGCTAAGGATGTAAATTTGAGCAAGACATGATCTCTTCCCTGAAGGAATTTTTCATTATGTTGGCCACAGAGAACTGACAATCTTGATGAAGCCCCGAATGACAGTTGGTGAACTCTTGCTATGAAAAATATAAGACCCATAAGAAAAAGTTTAAAAAAGATTGAGATTTATTTTGTTTGGAGAAAAGGGATCTCTTTAGACAGACATGGGTTTGAATCCTGATTCAGCCATTTACTAGCTGAGCGATCTTAGACCAGTTTCCTTACCTCTCTGGGCCCCAATTTCCTCGTCTGTTAAATGAAGTGATAATGATACCTGATCCGCATAGGTTTATTTGTTTGTTTCTGTTGTTTTTAAGAATTGAGTGACATATCGATCTGTGCCCCGCACAAAGAGTTCAAAAGAGAGTTGTTGTTGTTGTTGTCAGTTGCCATCAAATCAGCCCGTGACCCATGGCGACCCCATACACAACGCAACAAAACACTGACCAATCCTGTGCCATCCTATGATCTGTTGCAGATGGGACTGTTGTGATCCGTAGGGTTTTTATTGGCTGATTTTCAGAAGTCAATTGCCAGGCCTTTCTTCCTAGTCCCTCTTAGTCTGGAAGCCCCACTGAAACCTGTTCAACATCACAGCAACACCAAACCTCCACTGACAGACAGGTTGTGGCTGCTGCACATGAGGTGCCTTGGCTGGAAATTAAACCCGGGTCTCCAGCATGAAATGTGAGAATTCTACCGCTGAACCACCAATGTCCCCTTAAAAGAGAGTAGCAATAGTTATTTTACTGCATCACTGATACGTCATAACATCTGTCAGTATTGTTACTAGTAATACTGATGTTTCTTCTCACCTTAGACGTGGGCCGTTTCATTTTACAAATGCTTAAACTGACGTCCAGAGAGGTCCCATAATCTGCTCCCAGTTTCATAGCTAAGTAGCCATAGAAATGATATTGTTGTTGTTAGCTGCCATTCAGTTGGCCCCCTACTCGTGGCAACCCATATGTTACAAAGTAGAACTACTCCATAGAGTTTTCTTGGCTGTAATCTTTACAGAAGCAGTTCGCCAGGACTTTCCTCTGCAGAGCCACTGGGTGGGTTCAACCCACCAACCTTTAGGTTAGCAGCCCATCACAAACTGCTTGTGCCACCCAGACTCCTAGAAATAATATTAACAACTCACAAAGATATGATCGGAGTCTCTGGGCGGTGCAAACAGTTAACACGCCGGCGGCTAACCAAAAGGTTGGAGGTTTGAGTCCATCCAGAGGAACCTCAGAAGAAAGTCTTCGTGATCTACCTCTGAAAAATCAGCCATTGAAAACCCTATGGAGCACAGTTCTACTCTGATATACATGGGGTTGCCATGAGTCACAGTTGACGGGGCAAGCAACTGTGTTTGTTTGGAAAGATATGATCGTTTCCAGGAAACCCAGCTAGTTCTGCAGTTTCCAGAAGCCCTCTTCTCTTTGTAGTCACAACCAGGCCATTTTGAGTGAATTTCTCTCTCTCTTTTCAGATGCCTACGTCAGAGGATCCGGCGCTTCCACTTCGAATGCGTGTACACTGTCAGCCATCAGTACCATAATGATTTCCCTCACAGCCAGGTCCAGTTTATGACAAAAGTTATCTAAAGGACTTGCTGTTTATAATATAAGCAATGTTTAGCTAGTTGTTTTGAAGACACCCAGTACTAAGTAATATTGTTGTTCAAGTACATCTTATTACTGGAAAAAATGTTCTTTGCTTCTTTAGGAATGGCATTATACAGTACTTCCTCAAAGCAAATCTAGCTTTGTCTGAAGTTTCTTTGGAAACTCTGCAATGCACTGAAAACATCTGTAATACGATGTTACCAAAGCAGTTTACACATGTCCTTATATGCATATTTTTTATTATATATTTAGTGTTTTATAGAATTTTTTAAAGTTAACATATAATGTAGATATTAATTTTTTCCTCTGCTGTAAAATGCTATGGGCAACGCAATCATACAACTATTATTTGAAAATAATTTCCTTTAAAGACAGAGTTGGAAACTCATCTTGGTAAATAAATTACAGATGACCGTGTACAGTTTTACGAGGCTGTAGCAGCAGAACAGCTAAAGACTTGGTCTGTAACTCCAGGCTCCTGGATGAGAATGACTCCTGTGATGGTTAATGCATTGAATTAAGTCCTTTTGACATGTGGAATATGTTTTCCCACCCCATTGTGAATTGCACTGTTCAACCCAACTTGAGATGGTTTCAGGAATGGCTGCAATCTCAAAATCTAAACGTACGGCCTAAGAGGTACCTCGTGCAATACTCCCATCCCTGAATTTAGCATTGTACAGTAAGGTTTTCTTTTCACTCAACTAAGTGAGCATTGTCTTTGTAGCATTATCTTAGACGATAAATTTGAAATTACATATCCTGTAGTAACATAGACCAAAAGTTACTGTTGTCAACCAAGTCTTTTAAAGGCTAAAAGATAATTTTACTATCTTTAAATGTATCTGTTTTGAATGTACATTTAAAAAAAAATAATTCTCTGTTGATGGATTCATAATTTCTTTACAAACTTTCTTATATATGATATGTATATCTCTTTGTTAATAGAGCCCTTCTTTTGAATCAAAATCATGTATGCAGTTTGGCAGATTTCTCCTATTTCAGCAGATAGTTGCCACAATGAATTTTTTCATATGACTCTATGAAAGATCTTTACTACAATTATATGGTATCTTGATGATTCTCCTGTTTTTGCAGTAGGTAGCCTAGCTGCTTTATAAGCTCTGCCTTCTATGTCTTAAAAGTCACACATTGGAAAATGAAATATCAACAAAACCATCTTCTTATGAAAAGAACTATTTGTTATGATGAGTGAGGTTTTGTAAGCTGACACGAGTGGAACAGTGAATATAAAAGGCAATGAAATTTTCTATAAAAATGTTCACATGTAAACATGCTGCCACTTTTTCTTCTCTCTCAAAGAGCTCAAATTTGCCTGCAATTTGTCGTTTTTGCTTACAAATCATAGAAGTTAACTTTCCAACATTCTAGCTATATTTATTCAATAAAGTCATAATCAGGATTCCACTTGTATAAAAATTAGGATGTTAACCGGAAAAAAATATATATTGTCAGTATTTCAAGCTGTGTTCTTTTCTTAGTTTGATATGGTTACTTCTATGTTAAAATAAAATTAAAAACCACACTCAAAAAAAAAATCAACAAAATAATAAAATGAATGAAAAAAATGACACCCAGGTAGTTCCTAACCCCAGTGTAAATGATACTTACCAGTGATCTAGCAGATGTAATCTTTTTTTAAAGGTATTGTTAATAAATATCCTGTCATTTGTAAAGATTCTTGTCTTTTGGGAGCATTTTTCCTGCTTGCATGTCAGGGACTTTGTCACCCTTAAGCTAGTTATAATTTGGGATCATGGAGTGACTCAAAGTCTCATGACCCAAAGCTAGTTGACCAAGAGCTATTTTTGGCATCGACACCCTGAAGACACCATTTCATATCTCCTTAGGAAGTAGAGAGAGTCAAATCCACAATTAAATGTCCTGAAGATCAAACTTGAATATTTTCTCTTGATTAGCTAAGTCTTTTGTGTATTTACTCTAAGTGTATCTGTTTGGGTTTTTTGTTTTGTTTTGTTTCTGTTTATAAGGTTTTTCCCCACACTCCCTCCCCCATTGCTAAAAGGACGAAACCTAAACTTGAGCATTAAGGCCCTTCTTAATCTAATAGCCACTTAACTTTGTACCCAGCCACACAGAGCCCTCACCGGCCCCAGAACATGGCTTACTTGGTCTCACCTCTGTGCCTTTTGGTCATATGGTTGCCCCTTTCTGCAATGCCCTCCCAACCCTCCTCTTCCACCCAAATGCCAGATGTCCTAGGATCGCTCCTGCCCCAGCTCGTCTGTGAAGCTTCCCCATACTTCAGTCCATGGTGATGTCCTTCTTCTGTATTAGCTGCAATCCCTGTTGACACCCCACGTTTAAGCAATTAATCAGGTATGACTTTTGAAAATTTCTTGTACTGTTGTCTTGCGTTTTAACTTAACTCCTGTATTGTTACTTAATTGTCCTTGTATGTATGCCTTGTCTTCTCAACTAGATTGTAAGCTCCTTGAGGGCAGGGACTTTGGTCTTATCTTCCATGTACTCTCCATAGTGCCCAGCACAGTGCCTTGCAATAAATACTCATTGATTAATTGATCGAAGGGGTCTTTGAAGTAGCATTTTGCATCAGTTGCCTGCCTCTGTGCCATAGCAAACCAACCAGGAAGACTGTCACTAATTTTGTGATGTGGTAGAAAATGTTAAAAGGCGTGGCTTCTAACTTTATGCCTTAAAGAAATCCTTTAATATCTCAGCTTCATCAGATGATAAATGAAGCCCTGGATTAGTCAGTCTGACTGAGCTGAAGATATTTTAGAAAGTGCTCTGTAGGCACCAACACCCAAACTTGTCTAATTTGTTGGCTTCCATGGTTGTTGCAGATAGGACTCAGGGTTGCAAGCAACAGAAACAACTCTGGCTCACTTGAGCACACAAAAAGGAATTAATTAGAATGACACAGGGTAGAGCACACGAGCCAAAGAAAAACTAAAGACCGAGTCTAGGTGAGAACAAGAACTAGGCCACTCTGAAGGTCCAGATTGCAGGATCTTTGGAAAGTCTTCTCAAGGCACTGTCTCTATAGGGTGACTATGAGTTAGAGTCAATTCGATGGTGATGGGTTTTTTTTTGTTTTTGTGGGGTTGAATTGGCTCTGTTTCCCATTTTGATGCCACTATGTTGAATACCTAAATTCCTGAGACAGAGTCTGATCAGCCCAATTTGAGTCACACAGGCAGAACACCTTGATCACACCAGCCTGCCCCGATAGGGAAGGAATAGTTTGCTAAAGGAAAATTGAGATGATGTTTCTAGAAGATGGGAGAATAAATACTGGATGCATCCAAGCAACAGATTCCCTGTACTTAGCCAGCCAATGGACTTTCCCAAGACTTAGTCCCAATTAATACACTCAGGTGGAATATATTGCTGCTTGGCATTTTTGCACAGTGATTCTGATGGTGGACTACTAAGAAAGGGCCTGTTTACTTATTTAACCTTTTCAAGTGCTTACTTTTCTGCCTTTTTTTAGTGTAATCTGCTTGTGATTTAACTGTATAAAAATTCTATTCTGCCATGTAATTGATTCAGGTGTACCTAAATTTTATAGAGTTCATAACACTGTGTGCAAAGCCTAGTAAGCAGCATCTTTCCATGGGGGCAGAAGACAAGGATAATAAACTTCATTTCTCAGGTGAGCCCTGGATTCTTCCAGCCTGTGAGGTCGGATCTGTCGTGACCTTTTATCATAAGATAGAATGATGGTGTTATTCTAATTTTTTGATTATTTATATCTGGGAGGTAATGTTAAATCCTGATTAACCTTTACCCAGTCTCTCCCACTACCCTTACCTTACTGCAAATATGCTCAAAGAATGATGAGTCATAAAAAGTACATAAATTGTGCGTAATTAGCTACTAACATGTCATGTAATTTTTGAAGTAATGATGCTGGCAACAGGTGATTTTTGTATTGGATTATCAGTGCTACTTTGTCCTTCATTAACACAAGTAATCAAGTATTGACTTATTCTATTGTTACAGTAGAATAATATGTTATCATATATAACGATATTCTATTGTTTCAATAGAATAATACTCGGGCTAAAAGAGTAATGTGGTAAACCATAGCGGTTAGCAGGGCAAGTGTTTTAAAATCAAAGACTTATAGTCAGTCTCTAGACATATCCAAAATTATTCTATCACAAAGTACTGGATACTGGAGCCTTACAATTGCAGCCTAATATAGTAGCTAAGAATATGGATCCTGGAGTCTGACTGTCTGGGATGGCTTCTGACGATTGCCATTTATGAGATGGCATAAGGTTTGTAAAGCTCTAAATGCACTGTTCTCCAAATGTTAGCGATTGTTTTAGAAATCAGGCATTGTTCTTTTCCTCAAGGGACTTGAGACAGTCATAGGATATTCGCCGTCACCGAAATGAGTTGGACTCACCTGGTATATCCATTATCGCCTTTTATTTAAATATTATCATTTGTTAATATAAATATAAAAGAAGTCAGGCAGTAGTGTCCTCAGGTGCTAGGTTTACCACAAAAAATAAATTAAAAAATACAAAACAGTTGCCATTGAATTGATTTTGACTAATGGTGACCCCGTGTGTGCAGAGTAGAACTAGGCCCCATAGGACTTTCAAGGCTGTGATCTTTTGGCAGCAGATTGCCAGGCCTGTCTTCTGAGGCGCCTCTGGGTGGGTTTGAACCAAGTCCTTAACCATTTACGCCACCCAGGGACTCTTAATTTTCCCGTTTGGTATTGACCTCTCCTTTCTCTGCTTTCCAGAGCAGGTGATCAGTATCCACTCTTATCAGTCATATCCCTTTGTACCTGGTATTTAAGTCACCTAATTCATGTCATCTCCCTTGTGCTAGACCAGGAGCATCTCAGGGCTGGAGTCTGGGTGGGATTCCTGACTGCCCGCACCAGGCACCAGGGACTGGCAGATGGGGTCACTCCCTGTGGGAGGGAACATTCACTGAGGGGTATGGACTAGAGGCACTCACCTGGGCTGCCTCCTGATGACTCAGCACTCACTGTAAAGCCCCCAGCTAAAACTAAGCAAAGGCAAGCTCCTATCTTTGTTAAATCGGGGCAATTGATTTTTCTGATCCAGGGCCATATTCACGCATCTTGGTTCCTAACAAAGCTAGAGGGAGGAGAATATCTGGCACCATTGCAAAGGTTGTTGATTTTCTCAGCCCCTTGCTGGGGCATGATTACCAATTACCTTACCGTGTGCCAATCAGGTTGTCCATTCTGAAAGGAGGCTCCTCTTCCCCTCGTGCTTAATGGGTTGTGCAGATTAAATCTTCCAGTTTCACAACTCAGGTGTAAACTGCAATATTCAAGAGAGCTGACAATTTAAACAAAATCTGCCTTCCTACTTAATCACCAACAATCTTGGTCAGTTTTAGATTAGCAGAGCTTAGATAGTATAAACCACCCTGACAGAAAGTTTTTTTTTAAGTCCACTGTATGATTTGTTGTTGTGTGCCATGAGTCAATTCTGACTCATAGCAACTCTATATATGACAGAGGAGAACTGCTCCCATAGGGCTTTATAGGCTGAAATCTTCACAGGAGCAGATCGCAGGGTCTTTTCTCTCCAGGAGCGGCTGGTAGATTCAAATCGCTGAGTGCTTAACCACTGCACCACCAGGGCTCCGTAACTGTATGATAAACCCACCCATTGCCATCAAGTTGATTCCGACTCATAGCGACCCTACAGGACAGAGCAGAACTGCCCCATAGGGTTTTCAAGGAGCAGCTGGTGAATTCAAACTACCGACGTTTTGGTGAGCAGCTGAACGCTTAACCATTGCCCACCAGGGCTCCTAACTGTATGATAGATCTGAAAAATTTGAAACCTGCAAGATAGAAGTACATAATTATGGTTCCGATTAAATGTGATGCTCCTAATTGCTGCAAATTCCTAATCATTATATATTCTTACCAATTGTTATGAATAACAAACTATACCAGGAAATACATATGCCTTAGGATTTTAAGAATTAGTAACATCTTTAAATGGTTTTTTTTTTCTTTTCTCAGTTTTCAAACTGCTCTTTATACTAAGAAGTGGGAGATACAGATTTTATTCCTTTTTTCATTTGTGAATGGAGGCAAAGAGGTGATCTGAGAAGTCCAAAGTGACACAATTAGAAATCAGGACCAGAAGTTAGAGCTCTTAATTCAGTGCTTTTCAACACCTAGAAATAAGTATTTACTGAGTATTAATCGAGTAAGGAACCAGTGTCTTGAGATCAGCTAAGTGTAATTCAGGTCATCGACTAGGCAAGAGGAAAATGGTGAGGTCGAAGGGTGGGATTCTGAATTTAAGATGCGAGAAGTGGAGACATTCTGATGATAAGGCGCAGGGTGCAGCCATTCGGAGTGGGCAGATTCTAGAAGTGGATTGTATTCTTTCAGCAGGGACTATTGGACGCATACCCTGTGCCAGGCACTTTTCTAGGCTAGGGGAAATAAGGAGACTCCAAACGGCCACGGAAGTGAAGGACGTGAAGAAACTCTGAGGCCACAATCACCTGGTTTGAAGGCAGACCATGGGTGGGTAAGGTTAGGGACCAGTAACTGTGTTCCTTCATGACGTAGAGAAACACAGTGATGGTAATAGTCAACATCCGTATGCATATAGTATGTGCCCGTTTCTGTGCAAATCAACCAAGCGACTTAGTTACCACTTAACATTCCTATTACATATGCAGAACATAGGCCAGAGAGGTTCAGTGATTTGCCCCAGGTCACCTAACTGAGCAGTGAGGCCAGGAATTCACATGATGGCAACTTGAGTCCAGGGCCCCACTTTAAAGCATTATATACCTCTGTCTCTATCTATCTTTATCTGTGTCTATAGCTGTATTTATATCTAGATAGATACTGTTCCCATTTAGCAACAAGAAGAGTAGTGAACCTCCCAGGAAGGTGCACACAGGTTGTTGAAAAGTGTGGGCGTTTCCACTTAAGGAGACAAGATGGCGCTAAGCAACCTCAGGGACTGTGGGTTGAAGGTGCTTCTGAGGCTTCTGTTCCTGGTCACAGGCAGCACTGAGCTCCCAGGTATAGGATTCCTCCTGCCAGAAAGCCCTACAAAACTCAGGTATGGTGATTTCAGCTGGGAAGTGGCCTGGTCTGTTTCCCTTTGAATGCAAATGGAGGGTTTTTTTGTTTGTTTTTTGCTGTTGTATTTAAGGTGTCTTGGAGTTGTTTCTTTAAACTTGGGCTATCCCGTAATATCAGGGTTAAGACAAAACCCATTGCCATTAAGTTGATTCCGACTCATAGCAGCCCTATAGGACAGAGTAGAACTGCCCCATAAGGTTTCCAAAGCTGTCTTTACAGAAGCAGACCACCACATCTTTCTCCCGCAGAACGGCTGGTAGGTTCCAACAGCAGCCTTTCAGTTAGCAGTTGCATGCTTAACCGTTCACCACCAAGGCTTCTAAGGTGGCAGCCAAGGTTGCCAGATAAAATACAGGCGCTCCAGTGTTAAACTTGGATTTCAGATTAAAAATTAATACTTTTTTTTAGTATAAGTACGCCCCATGAAATATATATCTGAAATGCAAGTTTAACTGGGTCTGTTCTATTTTTATTTGCTAAATTTGGCAACCTTAGGTAAGAAGGAAGATGCACCTCCATCGAGGTAATCAATTTCTAAAGCAAAATTCCTGAGTCTTGACAGATCTCTGAAGATCAGTGGCTGTAGGGCACAGCACCAGGTTCGCTGTTTTGAGTTCTGATTGGTTTGCTGAAGTCTCCTTTCCTTTTTCCTGGCTGGTACAAGGATGGGTGTAAGGGGGCTTTCCAGAGAGAAGGCCAGATTTATGGGGCAAAGAGGGAAGAGGGATTCCAGAAATTTTTTTAACGGATTCTAAAAATGAGTACTGAGCCCTGGTGGCACAGCGGTTAAGCGCTTAGCTGCTACCCGAAAGGTTCGGCGGTTCAAAACCACCAAGCTTCCAACCAACCATCCACAGGAAGAAGATGTGGCAGTCTATCTCCATAAGGATTTCAGCCTTGGAAACCCTATGGGGCAGATCTACTCTGTCCTATAGGGCTGCTGTGTGTCAGAATCGACTGAACTGGCAACGGGTTTTTTGTTTTTGTTTTTTAATGAGCATGTTGCCTAGAATATAGCCAGGACTGGAACATAGCTAGTTGGAGAGCAAATAATGTGGTTGGTGCACCATTTATCAGTCCTTAGGACTAAATAGCTGGTAGTTTGATATGGCCTGATTGTCCCTTCTCTGTTTGTTGCTGAGTGTTTACTAGGTGTCAAGCACTGTGTTGGGCACTGGAGAAACAGATAAACAGGGTTAACGCTTCCGTCCTCATGGTTGACTGGAGGAGACAAACATACATTTATGTCAAAGAGGGTATGAAAAGTATGAGCAGATAGAAGTGTGAACAGGATGCTGGACCTGTGTTTCTTGCAAACATAAACCAACATAACAAGGTTCAGTCAAACACAACAAATTTTTCACATTCCCCCTCAATAGAATGATTTTTATTTGATTGAACATAATATTTTTCTCAAATTAGTTGCTTTTCTAAAAAAAAAAAAAAAAAACACAAATGTCACATGTTTTGGATCCACTATACTATGAACAGTTAGATATATAGGCCTGCCAGCCAAATCTGGCTCTGCTCTTGCTTTTGTAAATAAAGATTTATTGGAACACAGCCACCCTCATTTATTTACGTAATGTATGGCTGCTTTTGCACTGTAATGGCAGAGTTGAGCAGTTGCAACAGAGACTGTATAACCCTTAAAACCAAAATAATTCTGGTCCTTTAAGAAGTTAGCCAACCCTTGATACCAATACCTTATTGCTGATTCTTTTCAAGCAATGTTCCCCCCAGGTTTATGTGTTCTTTCACTTTATTACCTGGTGGAGACAAATCTTTGCCTTTTAACTTTAGTTCATGAAACAAACCTAATGGCACCTGTTCACGTTGAAAAGCGTCCACTAGGGCTTTAAAATAAAGGGCTGACTGTGAGTTCTTACTTCGTTATTAAGCTCCACTGATGACTTAATTTCTGCTGTAACCACAGCTTTACTTAATGACTCTACTGATTAGAATTTAGTTCTTTAGAATCAAAATTGAATATAGTTTTGTACACTGGTATACATTTAAGAAACTCTTTTTCATTGTCTGACTAAGCTCAAGCAAGAGTCCTTCCCTACTCTGTGCTTAAGTACACAAAGATAAATAAGACACTGTTCTTGACTTGAGAGTGTTTACACATTCAGTGAGAGAGAAAATTTTCAAGTAATACAGTAAGTTGTAAAATAGAAGTAAGCCGACAGTACCTTAGGAACATAGAGGGCTGCTTATTCAAACTGGAAATTGAGGGAAGACTTTCTGATGACAAAGAGCTGAGAGGTAAAAGAGTCAACAAAGGGAAACAAGGTTGAAAGGCTTTTTCCACCAGAGAAAGCTTAATCAGAGGCCTTGAGGGATGAAAGAGTCAACAAAGGGAAACAAGGTTGAAAGGCTTTTTCCACCAGAGAAAGCTTAATCAGAGGCCTTGAGGGATGAAACTGCACAGAGTTTGCAGAGAAACAATCAGCCTGTCAATCATGATAAAGGGAGTACTCTGGGGATGTGGCTGGAGAGCAACTAAGAAGCCAAGTCATATGGACTTTGTCTTAAAAGGATCTTTAACCTGAAGGTGATGGGGAGTTATTTAAGGGTTTGGGGCTGGGAGTGACAGAGTCAGATGTACCTTTACATATTCAAAGGGAGGCAATGCTGGAGGCCAAGAGCTCAGTTCAGAGGC
Source organism: Trichechus manatus latirostris (assembly GCF_000243295.1). Lineage (NCBI taxonomy): Eukaryota > Metazoa > Chordata > Mammalia > Sirenia > Trichechidae > Trichechus > Trichechus manatus. The sequence goes on from NW_004443937.1 coordinate 2,123,067, forward strand.
TACTGCAGTCGTCCTAGCTGAGAGATGATGAAGACAATAGTGGGAACAGAATAGGGAAATATTACGGAATATTTAGTGGGGGGGGGGGAGGAATGGAAAATGTACTCCTGTTTATTTGCAGACTTGGACAATTCACTGTCACTTAACTTAAACCTTTCTCATTCTGAACCATATTTATGTTCATATCGATTACCTAAAAAAGGGGGTCTGTTGGAAAACGTAAGATTGTCTTTTCGTTCAATATAAAATTTAAAGCAATGAATGGCTTTTCAAAAAGTTTGTACTATGGAACTCAATCTGTTGAGCTTGGGGGCAGGACTAGCTGCACGGTCATTGTCATGAAGATCCTTAAGCTAACACTAAGTCCTCTTCTAATCAGCTTTTTCTCCTTTACTCGTGCCATCCAAGACTGTTTTCAGTTCTCTTTTCTCACTTCCAGATATCTACTTTTTCTGTAGCAAATTAGCGCCTAAGGTTTATTAATTCCACCAACAGATGGTCCTGACACATACAAGTCTCACCGTGAAAACCTTTGGATTTTTAATCAGGATGTTCTTTGCCCACGTGGAATTCTTCCGCGGCCTGCATAACTAACTTGAGGCATTTCAATGAGACTCAGGTGGTTGAGATTTTAGCAAAAGTGAATTTCACCCTCCAGTCTTCCCGTCACTCCCCCTAAGCTACACTCAGTGAATTGCAAATACCAAAGAAATAGATTGGACTAGAATCCTATTTGGAAACCCTAGTGGCCTAATGGTTAAGAGTTATGGCTGCTAGCCAAAAGGTCGGCAGTTCGATCCACCAGGCGCTCCTTGGAAACCCTATGGGGCAGTTCTACTCTGTCCTATAGGGTCGCTATTAGAAAGCATGTCTTTGAGAAGCACCGTTTGTTCTGATCTCCTGGTGGAGAAGGCCAGGGAAAGAAGGTAGCTCTCTGCTCCATAGTGATGAGAGTTGGGAAGTGGGTACCAGTGTCTAATTATGGTCAGCTTACAGCAACCTGCTGCTGATGGTATTTACTGTCAAGTGAATGTTCAAATTCTCTGAATTTCCATGACAAGGCTAGTGAGAATCAAATTAAAAAAAAAAAAAAAGAAACCAAACCAGTTGTCATCAAGTCGATTCTGCCTCATGGCAACCCCGTGTGTGTCAGAGTAATAGAACTGTGCTCTATAGGGTTTCGATGGGTGATTTTTGGAAATAAGCCACCAGACATTTCTTCCTAGGTGCCTCTGGGTAGACTCGAACCTCAACCTTTTGGCTAGCAGTCAAGCACTTTAACTGTTTGCACCAGCACCACCCAAACCCATTGCTGTTGAGTTGATTGTGACTCATAGTGACCCTGTAGGACAGAGTAGAACTGCCCCATAGGGTTTCCAAGGAGTGGCTGGTGGATTTGAACTGTCATCCTTTTGGTTAGCAGCTGCAGCTCTTAACCATTGTGCCACCAGCACCGCTCAGGGACTCTGAAAACACTTTAGACTACCCATAATGTGCCAGTTTGCTCCTCCTAGACGGCAAGTTATCCATAACAATTTAGCCACATTGTCAGCAAAAACAGAGCCAGACCACAGAAGCCAGATCCTCAGGCACACGTGTGTCCCCTGGTTAAGTCCAATTATGTTCTAATTAGACATCAGATTTCCTCTCCATGTTATCACGGACTTTGATCATCTCTGCCAAATCTTCTTGAGTTCCAGCTATATGCAAGGTGCTATGCCAAGGTCAAAAAGCGTTTAAGAGAGTTCAATAGCATTGACTGAACACTTTCTAAGGACCAGGTACTGTCTAGACACCAAGATGCAAGGATAAATTTGCAATCTAGTAGGCAGACATCCAAACGGATAATTGTATATCCTACAATGTAAGGTACAGGGTGAGTGAAAAAGAGGAAGACCCTCAATGAGATGGACTGACACAGTGGCTGCAACAATGGGCTCAAACATAGCAAGGATTGTGAGGACAGTGCAGAACCAGGCAGTGTTTCCTTCTGCTGCACGTAGGGTCGCTGTGAGTCAGAATCAACTCGAAGGCCTCTGTCTTAGTCATCTAGTGTTGGATGGCTTTAACAAACAGAAGTTTATTCTCTCGCAGTCTAGGAGGCTACAAGTCCAAATTCGGGGCATCAACTCCAGGGGAAGGCTTTCTCTTCTTGGCTCTGGAGGAAGGTCCTTGTCATCAGTCTTCCCTTGGTCTGGGGGCATCTCAGCACAGGAACCTCAGGTCCAAAGGACACGCTCTGCTCCTGGCACTGCTTTCTTGGTGGTATGAGTTCCCCATGTCTCTCTGCTTGTTTTCTCTTTTATATCTCAAATGGGTTTGGCTTAAGACACTATATAATCTTGTATATCTCATCAATATAACTGCCACTAATCCATCTTATTACATCATAGTGATAGGATTTACAACACACAGGGAAATCACATGAGATGACAAAATGGTAGACAATCATACAATACTAGGAATCATGACCCAACCAAGTTGACAGATATTTTTGGGGGACACAATTCAATACATGACAGCATCTAACGACAATAATGGAGTAGGTCCAGGAAAGGCGATGAGGCACAGAATGAGAACCCAGGGCAGGATCAAACAACTCTGATTTTGAAGGCTTCACAGAGGAGGTGACTTTGGATATGGGTTCCCAAAGAATGAGTATGAGTTTCACAAGAAGTGAGGAAGAGGAAGTTCACAATCCATTGGGAAGTCACATGGGCTGCTGTGTGTTGCTCTTGACCAACACATTGAGAGCCAAAGGGGTGTTCCTGCTTGGGTAAGGGTGCTGGGCGTGTGGTGGGGGCCCAGATGATTGCTGGCTGGTGAGGCCGAAGGAGGCTTCTTGGAAGTAAACACCACACAACCAGCCAAAGAACTGGCCACATTGTGAGACAACTTCTTTCCTCTTCCTTTCAGCCTTCTTGGCAAGGGTGATTTCCCCAATCCAAGTTTCTAGGCTCTGATAAGAAATTGACTACACAGGAGCTCTAAGCCAGAAATAGTATAGTTGCTTTTGTTTGTTTGTTTTGGTAGGCTTTTGCTATCACTCACTTAAGCAGTGGGTTTTCAAATTTTGATATTCGTAAGAATCACCCAGGGCAGCGATTCTCAAAGTATAGCCCCAGACCAGCAACATCAGCATCACCTGGCAACTTGTTGAGAAATTCAAATTCTCAGGCCCCACCCCAGACCTACTCACTCAATCGGAAACCCTGGCAATGGGGCCTAGTAACCTGTGTTTTAACAAGCCCTCCAAGTGATTCTGATGCAGCTCATTTTTGAAAACAGTGACCCAGGGAACTCATTAAAAATGCAGGTTCTTGAACTCCACTCACAGAGATTCTGATTTGGAGCAATCAAACATTTTGTCAGTCAGTGCAGCACCTCCGTAGGCCGTCCTCTCTGAGTCCCACCCCTAAGTAGGCCTCAGGCTCCAACTTTTTCCTAACAATCTCTTCCATATTATTAGAGGCACTTAGTCTTGGTACTCACCTCCTAGCTATGCCATTTCCTATGGGACAACCTCTCTGAACCTCAGTGACTGCATTGTAAAATGAGTAGTAATACCAACTGTGCAGGCTTATCAGGATTAGAGATGATGTATGTGAAGTGTCTGATTAAGCACCGGACACTTGGGAGGCACCCCAAAACTGAGAGTTGTCATGACTTCCAGGCTGTAGTATACTGGGCCCAACTCTCTTTTAGCTACGAGAATGGTTATGGGCTAATAAAAAAATCACCCCAGAAGGTGTTTCGAAGTTAATGAGTGCCAGTTCTTGGGTCAAAACTGAATATATCAACTCTGGTAAGTATATACAGAGTGTGCCATGATGGAGATTCTGAGCACTCTTACCTCCTTTCCCTGTCTTAAGCTCCTTTCCTCGGGGCCAGATGGAACCAGCACCTTTTGGTTCCTCCTGCCCCATCCCTGTATAGGCCACATTTGCACACAATCCTACCTGCAGCGTGTCCCCCATCATCACAAAGGCTTCCAATGGATCTGCAGACTCATATATGACGGTATTGGGTGGCAGAATTCCTGTGTAGATTGTGTAGATTGGAATCCTTGATATGATGCCCTCTAAGACCCCTTCCAAGCCTAAGAGGCTGGGCTCCACCTAGTACTGCTTGACCAGATGCTCCAAAGATGGCTCTGAAGTCTTTGCCACCAAATATCTCTCAGAAAATTCATTATCCAGTAATCCCCTTTATAGCCAATTCCACTGGATGCCATTCTCAGTATAAACCCAGGATATCAAGGCTTCCTTCAAGAATATAATCTTGAAACAAAATCTTACCCTCTCTTTTGATATGGGGTGATATCTTAGCTCTTTATGTTTTTAAATTTGTTTGAAATGATGCTAATTGGATCAGGCCTATGGAGCTGGAGATAATCTCAATCTTTCTCTCTCTCTCATACACACACACACACATACTGCTTGAAAGAAAAAATGTTTCAGCACTTACAAAAAAATAATAAAAGTACCATGAATTTGTGGCACCCAACTGCTACAGGAAAGACAGTCTTGAATCCAAGTTCGTGATTCACTCCAGGCTGGTGCAGAATGCTTTCTTCCTGAGATTGTAGCTGAGTATTACCATTGGCAGCTTAAGCAGCCACACTGGCACCACCAGAAGTAAGTACAGTTGACGTCCGTCTTAAAAACAGTGTCTTACACAAAAAAAGTCTGTGGTAAGTAGTGCAAATCTCAAAGACTGGCGTTGAAGAAGTGCTGCCTGGTCCAGGGTGGGGAGGAAAAACATGGGAGAATGCTCACTTGCAATCACCTGCTGTGACTGAGGAGATTTTGATGAAGCATCCACACTTTTCAAAGATACAAGACTGGTACTTTGGGTTGTATTGTCTTCCAGCTAGATTGAGTGTTCAGTAAACTCCAAACACCCCTTAGCCAAGAAACAGCATTCTTCTTATCACCCAGGCATGTGAGTGTGAGTTCAGATGAGATTGCCACAGTGACAATCAAAACACAGAATCTTCCAGAATCTCAAATCCAGCCTCTTCTACGTAACTTATGTCTTCAATTTCTGTTTCGTTGGAGCCAGCTTTCTGCAAAACAAAACATCCTTCCTTAGATGTCTATTAGAGAACTTTTCATTTCTTGACATTCTTGACAATTGGTTTTAGGTTTGAGTCTATTTTTTCTTATAAAACTAGTGACTGCTCACTGAAGAAAATGTGGAAGATAAAGTAGGAATAAGAAAAAAAATCACCCATAAACCTATCTCCCAATCACAGCCCACTGTTTCTATTCAGCCCCTTTTTCTAGGCATAAAGTCATCTTTACAGTCATACTATATGTACTACTTTATACACTGATTTCTTTCTGTGTAATATAATAGAAATTTTAAATTACATCACTATATATATCCTTTGGACGCACCATTTTAATTAGCTCCATAATATTCCTTCCATCCATAGTTTAGTATGCCCTTGATGTTGGATATTTGTTATGTCCAATTTTGGCTATTATAAACAAGGCTGACATGAATTAGAAAATTTGTAATAAAACCTAATACCACCTCTTGGATACCATATTACCTGACCTCATTTCCTCATTCAGTACATTTTTAAACACCTACTCTATATTAGACCCTGTGCTATGCATTGGGTATTCAGTGATGAGCAAGACAGACATGGTTCTTGCCTTTAAGTACTTTGAATTGTTTATAGTCTACTTCATTTTGGAAGGAACTCTCTTCTGGGTACACACTGCAGAAAAAAGAACAACTGGAAACCAGTCTAATAAATTGAGAGCTCAGTAAATATTTTTTAAAATAGGCCTTCTGTTTTACTTCTAAAGGCCAGCTCACTTGTCCCTCCCTTCCCCCAGGTATCTGTGTCTTGAATGTTAAAAAAACAATTTTGGAGGTATGAGCAAGCAACAACTTGCTTGACAAACACAGAGTTCTGGGGTGGCAGGACTTTGGGTACCCATGACAAGCTGAGAGGTTCAAATTGTAATTACACGTAGAGGATGTCTGTTCCCCACTAGCTGAACGCTTCTCCGGTGGTTTGGACGAGCACCTGCGTTGCCAAACAGCCACCACCAACAGCACTGATTGGAGCCCTATCGTCCTTGGTAGCAGAGGCCCCAAGAGTGGGTCACGTAGCTTTTGCCTTTAAGACAGAGGCTGGGCCACGGGTATACGTGGCCCAGCTGTGGACAGTTCCACACTGGGTCACATACTCCCTCGGGTGAGAATTTTAAACCATAGGGTTGACAACACAAGGCGAAACTACATTTTCCCAATTCTCTCTCCCCGCTCTGTGTGTGTGTGTATGTGTGTATGTGTATCTTCTCTCTTTCTCTCTTTGTTTCTCCCTCTGTGTGGGTATGTGTGTCTCTCTTTTCCCCCTCTCTCCCTCTCTTTATTTCTCTCTCTCTCTGTGTCTCTCTCTCTTCCTCTGTTTCTGTGTGTGTGTATACATGCCTCTCCTTTCTCTCTCCATCCCCTTTCTCTCTCTCTCTTTCTCTCTCCCTCTCCCTCATCAGTCTGTTTTCTCTTGAAACTCTGCAGTGTGAGAAGGGAGTAAGTTGTCCTGAGAAGCCGGGTGGTGCTGAATGCTGACATTGATCCTTTGCTTCTTCTGAAACCTGCTTGTCTACCCTAAGTTGTTATTTTGCACATATGACTTGATTTTAATTAAAAACAAACCGCAACTTCTACAATAAGCTCTTAAGCCAGTTTCTTTCACCAGCCTCAGGATATTAAAGGGACTCTTTGGGGGCTTTGTAGGGAAACTAGATACTAGCATGAAGATGTTCCGGTAAGAGGCCAGGACAAATGACTTCAGTCTGCTGCTTAAATCAAATGTAGTTTCTCAGGGACATGTATGCCAGAGCAAGGGGGGATTGACAGCCCACATTCAGATGAATTGAAACCAAGTTTCACACTGGGGCCCACTCTCCTTCCAGACGGGCTATGGGTTTACGAGGGCAGACGGGTTGTTCCCTGATCAACACAAGGATCAAACCAAGGACAAGGTGATTCTTCGGCCCGTCCCAATTCTCTGCTTCACTAGGCTGGTAACCATCATGGCCTATGATCATTCCAAACACCAAAACTGCAAACACTAAAGAAAGGTCATAGCTTATTGAAATTTACCATTTTGGTGAGTTGTCAGTCTACATTTTCCTATCACCACAGCCAGTCACCAACTGGTTCATCCAATCACGAGCCACTTCATCAGAGAGAAAACTGAATTTGTTAAGAAAATTGCTTGATTTAAATCAGGGATCAGGAAAGTACAGCACATGGGCCAAATATAGCTTGTCCCCTGTTTTTGTCAATAAAGTGTTATTTGAACTCAGCCATGCTCATTCATTTCCATATTACCACTGACTGCTTTGACATTACAATGGCAGAATCAAGTAGTTTTGACAAAAATCATTTGGTCCTCAAATATTTACTATCTTGCTCTTTACAGAAAATGCTTCCTGACTCCTGATCTAAATTACCCATCAGTTTAGGGATAAATTTGACAAACGATGCGCAAGAACTGTACACTAAAAATGACAAAACGTTGCTGGGAGAAATTACAGAAAACCTAAGTAAATGGGGAGATGTACCATGTTCACAGATCAGAAGACTCAATATTGTTAAGATGTAACTTCTCCCCAAATTAATCTATAATTCAACAAAATCCCAATCAAAATCTCAGCAGCCTTTTGTAGAAGTTGTTACGCTGACTCGAAAATTTATATGGAAATGCGAAGGACATAGAATAGCCAAAATACTTTGAAACAGAAAAAATCAGTTTTGGAAGCCTTATACTACTTGGTGTCAAGGTTTGCTGTAAAGCTACAGTTATGAGGACAGCATGGTATTGGTGTAAAGATAGGCTAATAGATCAATAAGACTGAACAGAGTCCAGAAATAGACCCACACGTATGTGGACAACTGATTTTTGGTAAGGTTGCCAAGGCTACCCACCGAGGAAAGGATGATTGTTTTCAATAAAAGGTGCTGAAATAATTGGATAGTTACCATTTAGTTTAGCCTAAGTGCTCCGAATGGTGAAAAAGCCAAACCCACCGTGCATCGAGTCAATTCCAACTCATAGCGACTCTGTAGAACAGAGTAGAACTCCCTATAGGCTTTCCAAGGCTGTAGATCTTCACGGAAACAGACTGCCACATCTTTCTCCTGCAGAGCAGTTTGTGGATTCCAACCACCGATCTTTTGGTTAGCAGCCGAGTGCTTTAAGCGCTAAGTCACCAGGGCCCCTGAATGGTGAATAGGATCTAAAAACTGCATATTTGGGGAAATCATTACTTGCTTTCTCTGTGATTCTATATACTAAGAAGCTAAACTTCCCCTGAAAATTCCTTTTTGATAAGGGTACCTGCATGTAACAACACAGACTCTTAAAACATTAGAGCTAAGCAGGACCTTGGACTATCTCATCCATGCCGCTTACTATACAGAAAAGGAAAACGAAGCTTACAGAGTTGACAGAGTTGTTCAATGTCAGTAAAGAGATGGCGAATATGAAATTAAAATTCAAGTCTAACTGGCGAGGACAGTCAGAATCGAGTAGGAAGGACCTTTCCAATAGGTAAAAACAGTAATGAATATATGTAGCAAAAGGGTGAACGTCTGAAGCAATGAAAGATTCCTGGTCTCCTGGGTAAAAACTCTGCCTCATAATATGCAAAACCAGTTACCTAATGACTGTTCCTGGGAACCCGGCTCTGGGGACATATGCCATACCATGAGAACATCCACTATTACCTCGTAGTTGGTGCTTACAAAGAGATCTTTAATGTTGCTTTTAGGCGCTGGAACTGGTGGAAACAACTTGGTCCATACGTGACAACTAAAAGGAGAGTAAAGGCAAAAGTTAGGTGATCAGGAGTACCCCTTCTTGTCCTTAAATATCTACTCGAAAAATTGGCCAGTTCTAGGACCATCTGCTTTGTGAATTCAAAATCTTTTATTGACCATAAATTCCATATAACCAGTTGCCGTTGAGTCCAGTCTGTCTCATGGTGACCCCCTGTGTGTCAGAGTAGAACTGTGCTCCATAGGGTTTTCAATGGCTGATTTTTCAGAAGTAAATTGCCAGGCCTTTCTTCTCAGGTGCCTCTGTGTGAACTCGAACGACCAACCTTTCCGTTAGCAGCTGACTGTGTTAATCATTTGCACCACCCAGGGACTCCAACTTCCAAATATACACATTGTAATAGTCGTTGACCATGGGATACTACAAGGCTCTGAAGTGGCTTCTGAATTTTCAAAGAAAGAAAAACGATACAGGCATACCCTGGCGATATTGCGGGTTCGGTTCCAGACCACCACAATAAAGCAAGTCACGTGAATTTTTTGGTTTCCCAGTGCATATAAAAGTTATGTCTACACTATACTGCAGTCTTTTAAGTGTGCAATAGCATTTTGTCTTTAAAAACAATGTACATACCTTAATTAAAGAATGCTTTATTGCTAAAAAATGCTAACCATCATCTGAGCCTTTAGCAAGTCGTAATCTTTTTGCTGGTGGAGGGTCTTGCCTCTATGTTGATGGCTGCTGACTGATCAGGGTGGTGGTTGCTGAAGGCTGGGATGGCTGCGACAATATCTTAAAATAGGACAACAATGAAGTTGGCTGCATCAATTGACTCTTCCGTTCACGAAAGATTTCTCTGTAGCATGTGATGCTGTTTGATAGCATTTTATGCACAGCAGAAATTCTTTCAAAATTGAGTCTATCTTCTCAAACCCTGCCCCTGTGCTATCAACTAAGTTTCTGTAATATTCTAAATCCTTTGTTGTCATTTCAACAACGTTTACAGCATCTCCACCAGGAGTAGATTCCATTTCAAGAAATCTCTTTCTTTGCTCATCCATAATAAACAACTCGTCATCCATTTAAGTTTCATCAGGAGACTTCAGCAATTCAGGCTCCATTTCTAGTTCTCTTGCTATTTCCACCATATCTGCAGTTCCTTCCTCCACTGAAGTCTCAAACCCCTCAAAGTCATCCATGAGGGTTGGAATCAACTTCTTCCAAACTCCTGTTTATGTTGATATTTTGACCTCCTGCCATGAATCACAAATGTTCTTAATGGCATCTAGAATGGTGAACACTTTCTAGACAGTTTTCAATTTACTTTGCCCAGATCCATCAGAGGAATCACTATCCATGGTAGCTACAGCCTTACAAAGCGTGTTTCTTAAATAATAAGACTTGAAAGTCGAAATTATTCCCTGATCCATGAGCTGCAGAATGAATGTTGTGTTACCAAACCAAACCCATTGCTGTCAAGTCGATTTCAACTCATAGTGACCCTATAGGACAGAGTAGAACTGCCCCCTAGGGTTACCAAGGAGTGGCTGGTAGATTCGAACTGCTGGCCTTTTGTTTAGCAGCTGAGCTCTTAAGCGCTGCGTCACCAGGGCTCTGGATGTTGTGTTAGCAGGCACGAAAACAACGTTAATCTCTTGTACATCTCTCCATAAGAATTCCTGAGTGACCAAGTGCGTTGTCAATAAACAGTACTATTTTGAAAGGAAACTTTTTTTCTCAGCAGTAGGTCTCAGTGGGCTGAAAATATTCAGTAAACCATGTTGTAAACAGATGTGCTGTCATCCAGGCTTTGTTGTTCTATTTACAGAGCACAGGCAGAGTAGATTTAGCATAATTCATAAGGGCCCTAGGCTTTTTGGAATGGTAAATGAACATTGGCTTCAACTTAAAGTCACCAGCTGCATTAGCTCCTAACAAGAGTCAGCCTGTCCTCTGAAGCTTTGAAGCCAGGTATTGTCTTCTCCTCTCTAGCTATGAAAGTCCTATATAGCATCTTCTTCCAATATAAGGCTGCTTCGTCTACATTGAAAATCTGTTGTTTAGTGTAGCCACCTTCCTCAATTATCTTAGCTAGATCTTCTGGATAACTTGCTGCAGCCTTGTACATCAGCATTTGCTGCTTCACCTTGCACTTTTTTGTTTGGAGAAAGTTTCTTTCCTTAAACCTCACGAACTAACCTCTGCTAACTTCAGACTTTTCTTCTGCGGCTCCCTCACCTCTCTTCAGCCTTCATAGAATTGAAGAGAGTTAGGGCCTTGCTCTAGATTAGGCTTTGGGTTCAAGGAATGTTGTGGCTGGTTTGATCTTCTAACCAGGCCACTAAAACTTTCTCCATATCAGCAATACGGCTGTTTCACTTTCTTATGATTCATGTGTTCACTGGAGTAGCACTTTTAATTTCTTTCAAGAATTTTTCCTTTGCATTCACAACTTGGCTAACTGGTGCAAGAGGCCTAGACTCCAGCCGATTTCAGCTTTCAGCAATGCCTTCCTCACTAAGTGTCTTAGTCATCTAGTGCTGCTATAACAGAAATACCACAAGTAAATGGCTTTAACGAAGAGAAATGTATTCTCTCAAAGTCTAGGATGTTAGAAGTTTGAATTTATGGTGCCAGCTCCAGGGGAAGGCTTTTTTTCTCTGTTGGCTCTGGGGGAAGGTCCATGTCATCAATCTTCCCTGGTTGAGGAGCTTCTCAGTGCAGGGCCCCTAGGTCCAAAGGAGGCGCTATTCTTCTGGCCCTTGTTTTTTGGTGGTTATGGGGTTACTATGTCCCTCTGCTTGCTTCTCTCTTTCATGTCTCAAAAGAAATTGACTTAAAACACAACCTAATCTTGTAGATTGAGTCCTGCCTTATTAACATAACAGCCACTAATCCCACCTATTAACATCATAGGGGTAGGATTTACAACACTTAGGAAAATCACATCAGATGACAAAATGGTGGACAGTCACATAATACTGGGAATCATGGACTCGCCAAGTTGACACACATTTTAGGGAGGACATAGTTCAATCCGTAACACTAATCATTTCTAGCTTTTGATTTAAAGTGAGAAATGTGCAACTCTTCATTTCACTTGAACACTTAAAGGCCATTGTAGGGTTATTGATTGGCCTGATTTCAGTGTTGTCGTGTCTCAGTGAATAGGGAGGCCCAAGGAGAGGGAGAGAGACAGGGGAATAGCCTGTTGGTGGAGCAGTCAGGACACACACGACATTTATCGATTGTTTGCTGTCTTATATGGGTGCAGTTCATGGTGCCCAAAACAATTACAATAGTAATATCAAAGATCTCTGATCACAGATCACCATAACAGATATAATAATAATGAAAACTTTTGAAATATTTCGAGAATTACCAAAATGCGACACAGAGACACGAAGTGAGTAGATGCTGTTGGAAAATGCCACCGATAGACTCGCTGGATGCAGGTTTGTCAAAAACCTTCAATTTGTTTAAAAAAAAAAAACTCAATATCTGCAAAGCACGATAAAGCGAAGCACAATAAAACGGTATGCCTGTAATCGCTTCAGGTAGATGCTTAATTTCTTAAGAGTGACAGTGTGTGTCCGGTGTGAATCACCTTACTACTACCTACAGTTGCATAGCCATAGCAACCCCTTCCCTAACTGGGCTGGCTCACAGAGCTTACTTTCTTCTTTCTGTCCTTTTAACTGTGACCTCCAACTCATAGATATCATCTGAATATAGTATTTATAACAGCGACACTGTTACTAAAAAAATCACTTTCTAAATTATGAAAGGGCCAACCTCCTAAATGGCACTTCGCCTTCCCGAATGCTGCAATGGATGGGGGAGCGTTTATGGGGCCATTTGTAGGCTCTGGGAGGATAGGACACCAGATCTGCAAGACATTTCTAGAATCTGTGGACAAATGGGAGAAGGAGTGTGTACTGGCTGAGGGCGGTACCTGCTCTGTCCAGTTTCTGTAAATCACTCCTTGTTTTCTCACTTTTGATGTGGTCTGTACTCACCTTAAAAAGTCTGTCTAGGAAGACAGAAAAATACATTAAGGTCCATGCATCTAGTGGATACGCGGTCAAAACCAAGCCAAACCCGTTGCTGCTGAGCTGATTTTGACTCAGCGTGACTCCATATGTTACAGAGTTAAACTGCTCCGTAGGGTTTTCTTGGCTGTAATCTTTATGGAAGGAGATTATCAGGCTTTTCTTCGGTGGTGACGTTAGGTGGGTTCAAACTGCCAACCTTTACATTAGTAGTCAATTGTAAACCACTTGTGCCACCCAGGGATTTTGGATGCACGGCAAGACTGTAAGAAGTCAATGCCCAGACCCCACTAGAAGCACCCAAACGTAAAGAACACCTACATTCTGCAGATGAAGGAGAAAATTAACAAGACGAAGCAGATGGCTGCCATCAATGCAATGATAAACCATTCTAGCGAAGATGTCGGCTCATCATTTCCTGAAGAAATAAAAGGGAAAGAAATCAGAGCTAAAATTAGCATCAGAGGAGAGAAATAACTAGGCTCAGGGAATCAGAAGTCTTGAGATTGAGTCCAGGTGCTGGGTGACCTGGGCAAATAGCTTAGCCTTCCTGAGGTTTCTCACCTGTAAAATGGGCACAGCATCCATTTCACAAAGTTGACATGGGTGAAAGGAAATAATGGCATGAAGTCACTCTTAACCTACAGCATTATTTATTCAATCAATCAGCACATATCCATAGAGTACACTCTATGAACTGTGCTACCTGGATCTGGAGCTTACCAGCTTTTGGTGAGTAGTTTTCAGATGGAAAAGCCAGAAAAATGTAAGCCAACTTAGTAGCCTAGTTACATTACAACCAAAATATTTTACAAAGTGGGAAATATATCAATTGAATCTTTAGAAAAAGTAGAGAATGGGATAATACTCATAGTGAACAGTAAAGGCCCCAGACTTTTCCATAAGTGCTTTACAATCTTAATTAACCTCAAAATACCCCTTACCATTATTACCATTTCACAGGAAGTAGAAGAAATTTGCCATGAAGTCAGTACCAAACCCCATTGCCAGTGAGTGGATTCCAACTCATATGTTGCACCGACCTTATTCTCTAGTTAAATTCACTTCTAGTCAGCCCTCAAGGGATAGATTCTCCTTAGGGCTTTGACGATGTTTGTGTGTGTGTGTGTGTGTGTGTGTCTGTCTGTCTGTCTGTGTGTGTCTGTGTCTGTGTGTGTCTGTGTCTGTGTGTGTCTGTGTCTGTGTGTGTCTGTGTGTGTGTACACATACTGGGAATGTATTTAAGAAAAATCCAAGGTCTTTTACCAAGTGGTGTTTAAACAGGTAACGTCCTTGCTAAACTGCCCAATTTATCTCTGGAGAATAATTCACAGCCTGAGTTATCTCCTAATATAAGTTTCCTTTCTCTGGGAAAGGCTACTCATTCACTCATTGATTTATTCAGTCGTACATTTAGCAAATATGTATTGGGCTTCTGCTATGCATTTGGCACTGTATGAGTTGCTGGCATCCAGTGGTTATTAGAGCACAGTGGGCCCTCCCCTCATACAGTTTAGAGTCTACCAGGGAAGAATGACACTAAGCAAATTACGACCCGAATAATGACTTCATCACAGCTGTGCTAAGTACTTGGTTCTGTTCACATGACACTGCGCCTGGAGAAAAAGGCCCCAATCCTCCACGTGCCATTACTTGTTTCTTCTATAAAATGAGACATGCATATAAGTGGAATTTTCAAGTCCTTGTAAGTATCCTATGACTTCCAGAAACCCCAAAATACTTAAAGGCAAAAGTGTTCAAGGTATCAGGAGGGAGGCATGTCTTTAGGATTTAATGCTAGTGACTCCACTTTGCCTTGATCGCTTGCTTTTTTGTCCCCTGAAGACTCTTACTCCAGGTTTATTTTCTGCCTCCCAAAAGCTTTAATCTCTACTTCTTCATCTCTTCCTTTCTGCTTTCAAATATTCAGAGTCCTTTATCATGAATAAGCCATTACTTTGACATCTCTCCCAACTATCATCAAATGCCCCTTACTTTATTTCCCAGTCTAATCTCTTTTTTTAATTTTTTAATTTTTTCCCATACAAAATTTATATGTACATTGTTATGTGACTCTAATTGCTCTCCGCATACTGTGACAGCACACTCCTCCCTTCCACCCCGACTCCCCATGTCCATTCAGCCAGCTCCTAACCCTCTCCGCCTTCCCATCTCAGCTCCAGACAGAAGCTGCCTCTTTAGTCTCTTGTATCTACTTGAGCTAAGAGACTCCTCACGAGTATCACTCCATGTCCCACAGTCCAGTCCAATCCCTGTCTGAAGAGTTGACCTCAGAAATTGTTTTAGTTCTGGGATGATAGAGAATCCGGGGGCCATGCTTTCCGGGGTTCCTCTGGTCTCAGACCATCAAGTCTGATCTTCTCACTAGAATTAGAGTTCTGCACCCCACCTTTCTGCTGCTCCATCAGGGACTCTCTGTTGTGTTCCCTGTCAGGGCGGTCATTGGTGGTAGCCCGGTACCATCTAGTTCTTCTGGTCTCAGACTGATGAAGTCTCTGGTTTATGTGGCCCTTTCTGTCTCTTGTATTTCCCAGTCTAATTTCTTGACTAAGGGATTTGGGCTGCTTCATTTCCCCAGCTCTGTAACTGTTCTTTCAGTTACTGATGGCTTCTTTTCAGCCAAATCCACAGGACTCTTGGTTTCTTTTCCCAACTTTGTATTTCCTGGCGTCTCTCCTGAATGTCAGACTATTGACAGTTGCACCCACTTTGAACCCAATCCTTTAGCACTTTTACCCAAATATTCCTCTTCTTCAACAGCACTTCCTCTCCCTATTTTATCTTCAATTGACCCTTCCAGCACAGCCTTGTCCCTTTGGTATTTTCCATTGCAGCCTCTTCTTTGAACTTTGGAAAGGGTGTTTATATAGCTTCATCTTTCAATTCCATGACTTTCTCTTCCAGATCTGCATTCCCAGGACTTCTCTGACACCACTGATCCAAGCCTAGATTTTAAACAGCCCATAGGTGAAGCCCACTAGAATGTTTCTCAAAGATAGCAACATTCAAACCAAACCCATGCTCTCCATCACGTCAAAACTACTTCTCTCGTCAACTTTTTCAGTCCTCCCTCTTCCAAGCCCCTAAACTTAACATTGAAGTCACCTTGATTCAGCCCCACCGCCTTTACTTATCCCTCAGCTTACATCGTTACTGTATGTTGTTGTTGTTAGTTGCTGCAGAGTCGGCTCCAACTCATGGCGATATTATGTACAACAGAAATAAATGCTGCCTGGTCCTGCACCATCTTCATGACCATTGGTATGTTCAAGTCCATTGTTGTGGCTATTGTACAGTGCCTTCCAACCTAGCGGGCTCATCTTCCAGCACTATTCTGATAATATTCTATTGTGATCCATAAGATTTTCATTGGCTAATTTTCGTAAGTAGATCACCAGGCCTTTCTTCTTAGTCTGTCTTAGTCTGGAAGACCCATTGACAACCGTCTGTCATGGGTGAGCCTGCTGGTATTTGAAATACCAGTGGCATAGCTTGCAACATCACAGCAACATGCAAGCCACCACAGTATGGTGGCATTACTATATAGCCAGTCATATATGCAAGATAGGCACGCTTTTGTCTCATGCATTCATCCTTGCCTCATCTGAAAGCCTGGGTTCTAGTCCCAGCTTGCTGTGAAAGTGAACTTTCTGGGCCTCAATTTCCTGATTTGTAAAAAATGCATGAGTTGAAATATGTGATCCTTAAGATCCCTCCCTGGCCAGCACCTTTTCTAGTACCACTTTTCTAGTATCACTCTCTCTAGTATCACCAGCTCATGTAGACACACCTATAGCAAAACTGATTTTAGAAAAGTAGTGCATTTTCACTGCTGAAAGCTTAAAAGTTATAGTAAAGCATAAAAAAAGAAGGAAATAAAAATAATCAATAACGAAGTGACTAATCATTTATTTTCTATGCATACTTTTATATTCACCTACTTGAGTGCTCACAGGTGCCATACACTATACAAAGTGCTTAAGGATACATTATCAACTTAATTCTCACAGCAGTGCTTCAAGGTGGGCACCATTATCCCCATTTTAAGATGGGGAGCACAGAAGAGCGGAATAAGTCCAGCAAAGACGCAGAGTTAGTAAACACTGGGGTTCAAGCCCAGGACTGGGTGACCTGTCCATCCTCTTAGCCATTATGTAGGTGTCTCATTCTACTCTTCACTATCTCCAAACCTTAGAGGAGTTATGGATTAAATTGTGTCCCCCCAAAAGATAAGTATTCAAACCCTAACCCCTGGCACCTGTGAATGTGACCTTATTTGGAAACAGGGTCATTACAGATGTAATTAGTTAAATTAAGATGAGGTCATTAACCCAAAACCACCAAACCCATTGTCCATTAGTCAATGGGGCAGAGTAGAATTGCCCCACAGGGTGTCCGAGGAGCAGCTGGTGGATTCCAACTGCTGACCTTTTGGTTAGCAGCGGAGCTCTTAACCACTGTGCCACCAGGGCTCTGAGGTCATTATGTGGACCCTAATCTCTTTATGACTTGTGTCCTTATAAGAGGAGGAGAAGAGACACAGAGGGAAGATGGCCATGTGAAGACAGAGGCAGGGATTGGAGTTATGCTGCCACAAGCCAAGGAATGCCTGGGGCTACCAGAATCTGGAAGAGACAAGGAATGATCTTCTCCTAGAGCCTTTGGAGAGGACATGGCCCTGATGACACCCTCAACTCAGACTCTTAGCCTCCAGAGTGCGAGAGAATACATTTCTGTTGTTGGAAGCCAGACAGTTGTACTTGGTTTGGGCAGCCCTAGGAAACGAATACCTGAGGGCACATGCACATGCAGTCTCTTCATTTAGCATGTTCTAAGTGCATTTTGGTCTTTGAGAACTCTTCCTGAGCACCATCTTCTTGGCTGGACACTACATTGTAGGGAAGGCCTGTTTTGTTTTTCCTGTCACCATTGCTGGGCATTGCTAAGGTTGTGGGCATCATCTCTAATTGAAGGAGGCTACTTTCAGTGGTAGAATTCTCTTAGTCCATGCTGGATACCCAGGTTTGATTCCCGGTCAATGCATGTCATGCATAGTCACCACCAATCTGTCGGTGGAAGCTTGAGTGTTGCTAAGATGCTGAACAAGTTTAGTGGAGCTTCTAAACTAAGACAGACTAAGAAGAAAGGGCTGGTGATCTACCTCTGAAAGCAGGTTTAATGTACTCGCTTCCAAGTGGGAATTACTTGTGGATTATCTGCTGTTAAGATATTAATGCAAAAAAAAATTGAGAGTCAGTTGTATGAATGAGTGCATTAAAGTATCTAGTCCAGTTTCACTGAAGGTAGAAAAGGGGAATCAGTCCGACCCACAGTATACACCCTTCATGTAAAATTAGAATTTCAGTACTGTCCAAGTTTCAAAACCCTATGGATCACAGTGATCTGATCCCATTGTACATGGGGTCGCCATGAGTCACAACTCAACGGCAGCTAAAAACAACAGCAACACTTTGCAAACTATCATTCCTCCTGAGGTCCCCGAGCCTCTAGGGGAGATCGAACAACTTTATCAAGAACCTATGACAACAATATTTCTAAAAATCTGAATTTTGAGCTGTATGTATATTATTTTTACAAACAGGCATTAGCCATATTTCACAAATTAATGGGTCACACAGCCTGAGATACACAGGCCTTTTATTTTCCCAAATGCTGTAGACACTCAGTGGTGGCCCTAGGATTAATATTTAGTTCTCTGGATTGTAACCGAGTACCCCTGTTAAACCCTGTTTTTACTGCAGTCACTCATAGCTAACATAAAGAGTAACTGGAAGTAATTAATGCCATCAGATCAAATATCTTCTTTATTTCCCATCTGATTTCTTGAGTATGGGACTCAGCTTGCTCCACTTTCCCCATCTCAGAAACTGACCATTCCATTCTCTTAGCCGTTATCCAAGACTCCTCATAAATACATTTAGAAATCTATATTCATATCTTAGAATATGAATTCATCAAGGGGTATGTCAGCAGAAAATAAATTAACCTGTTTACAACTATGTTAAACAGACAGGTAGAGTTTGAATCCTGCAAAAATATTAAATGGTATCTTAAATATTATCAAGGTCACACATTTGGTCACATTTGTGTCTCAAATTGTGCAATTCCCTGTAGCCTGATGTGCCCAGCCCTGATAAAAGTACCGTTTACTTCTGAACATGATTACAAAAATCTTTTCGGTTAAACCACTCTCTGGTTATTTACTTCAGCTCTCACTTTGATAAGCGAAGATTCTCTCTGAATTAGCAGAAATATAGGGGCAACTGATTTTATTTCATTCAATCAAAAAAAGTTATTGATGCATGGAAGATACTATGTGGGAAGCAAAGTCACGGTCCCTGCCTTGAGGGAGCTGGCAGATTAGTCGTTTCTCCTGGCCTGGCTTCTCCAGTTACCCAACCCTAGGGCAACTCCCTGCCAGCCAACTGAGAACAAATCTAACCCCTCAGAGAACAGAACCAAGGCCAGCTTTACTGCAAAGAAAATATAAATTTGAAGATAAATTTAGTGCAAAGAAAAGTTTTCACATACATACCACCAAGTGGAAATTACTTATGGATTACCTAATGTTAACATATTAATGCAAAAAAAAATTGACAGTTTCATAAATAAGTGAATTAAAGTAAGCATCTAATCTGGTTTCACTGAAATACAACAGGGGAATAGGTTCCACCCACAGTATCCATCTTTTGGGTTAAAATTAGAAAGAATTTCAATACTGCAAAATTTGGGAGGCCCCTGAATGCATCACTAATTGGCATTTGCCACTAATTCTGGCATCTCCAGTCTTGGAGATTTCTTAACAGCAACTATTTCCAGGTAACTTGAATCTTTTCTCTGACTCAAAGAGAATACCTTTCCTGTTATTAAAATGAAAACCACTGATGTTTCTTTTCAAGAAATCGATGAACACCACTATTTGGTTATGCAAAGATGAGTTTCAGAAACAGGAAGTCACAGAGCTTGTCCTTCTAAGGAGAAGCCTTCAGGACTCTTTCACTTCATATCTAGATGCTCTTCAGATGTTGCCAAGTTCAAGCATTTGGGGAGCTCAGCTGTTTGGCTTCAGATGACCTTGGTTTTTCACGGTTCTTGATATCTCAACCATTTGACCTTGCATATAAGCCAACTGATGAATACTCTGTTATTGTCCTATGACCTGGGAGTGTATACGGGTGGGGCATGGAGTGAGGGTTGGGATTCAGACAACAGAGAAGGCAGAGAGACCCCAAGCACTGAACCCGGCTGTGCCTCTGGCCATCTCGGGAGCTTGGTTAAATCACTTCCCTCTTGGTGCTACAGGCTTTCTTATTTTAGAATTCTATGATCTATGTGGAGCCCTGTGGCACAGTGGTTAAGAGCGTGGCTGCTAACCAAAAGGTCAGCAGTTTGGATCCACCAGCTGCTCCTTGGAAACCCTATGGGGTAGTTCTACTCTGTCCTATAGGGTCGCTGTGAGTCGGAATCGACTCCATGGCAACGGGTTATGATCTATGTAGTCCAGACTAATAACACAAAGGAGATAAATTTGATCTGGAGTCTTGCTCCACCTTAAATTGTCCATATAGATGTGAACTTTCAGTGTTTCCATATTGATTCTAAATCTGGTTTCAGACCCAGTCATAGGTTTTGATGGAAAATAGCTAATTAGTAAATTGCAAGAATCTCTGGGTGGCACAGACAATTAAAAGCTCAACTACTAGCCAAAAGGTTGGTGGATAGAACCCACCCAGAGACGCCTGGGAAGACAGGCCTGGTGATCTGCTTCTGAAAGGTCACAGTCTTGAAAACTCTGTGGCACACAGTTCTACTCTGCACACATGGGGTCACCATGAGTTGGAATTGACTCAACTGATGGCAACTAGCAACAACAAGAAGAAGTAAATTGTAACCAAGCTGCTCTGCTCTGTGTGTTTGAAACCAGAGGTGCTGGGAGAGAATCCAGTGGCATCCACAGAGCTGGGAATTGACAGGAGGTCAAAGCATTAGTCCTGCGTCTTGCCTCTTGGTGGAGGGTGAGGCTGTGGTGTCACTCAGGGAAGGGGCATTCAAGCCAGGTCACAGGTTGGCAGTGGGAGTGAGCAAGAGTCAAGAAACAAACTTTGTGGGTGGGTGAGCTTTCCAAGGCAGGTGGCCAGTGGACTATGGGTTTTACTGAGGGCAGGTGCAGCCTCAGTGGGCAAAGCGTAGTATAGTCCAGAGCCCACAGCAAAATGCACAAAAAAAAGTATGGAGAGGAAGTGGAGAGCATGTGTGTATGTGAGTGTGTATGTACATACGTGAGCATGTATATGGGTGTGTTCACTACTAACTGTATGGATTGCTACTGCACTGTTTGTCTGCATTACCGCCCCCCTGCACCCCCGCCCCTAGTAGGACTAAACTTGACAAAGTTGAAGCGGGAACTCCTCTTTGCAGTTTTCCTACTCTCTGCAGGCTGTCCCACACAGCACCAAGGGCTGTGTGCCTTCTGGGGCTGCCAAGCAACCCAGAACTTTCTTCCCTACAAGGGGCTGTTGGGCCTGCTGCTTATCAACTGAAAGCCGACTACAGAAGGCGCGGTCATTACATAGAAGTAAGTAACAGGTGCCAAGAGATTGTGGTGTGGTTAACAGCAGGGATTTTGGAGCCAGACTGATTGCCAGTTAATCCTGGCCCTGCCGCGCACTACCCAGCTGACCTTGAGCAGGGTCTCCTCTCTGTGCTTCAGTTTCCTGCTCTATCAATGGTGATAATGATTGAATGAGTTAAGACATGTAAAATGCTTAGCACAATGCTGGTACATAGCAGACACTCAATAAATATTAGTGATTATGATTATAACACATTGTGTCAGAACTAAGGCATCAAGGTGATTTCCCTATATCATTAAAGCAAAACCAAGATGCTAGTGCTGACAATAATAAACTCAGGTCAGGAGAAAAAAAAAAAAAAAACCCACCAAATATTCCAGGAGCTAGGGAACAGGAGGAGGCATAAGACATGGAGGGTCCTAACTTTCAAGCGATCTATGTTGAAATAGACAGTGTAGCCTAATCAGTAAAGTATGTCTGCCTTGAGCATTTTGCTCTCTCAAAGATTTATCTCTGTGGGATCAAATTGACAACAGCATCTCGAAACGTTAGATGAGAAGCTTAGGGGGCAGCAACTTTAATGGTGGTAGAATAATTTGGAATAAGATAGTGAGAACGGTTACACAACTTGAAGGATGAAAACAATTTCACTGAATTGTAAACGTAGGATGCGTTGACACATTATGTCCTTTGTTGGGTATATTTTCACAAAAAAAAATTAAACAAAAAATGAACATTAAGAACAACTCAGAAAGGAACTCTTAGAGAAAGGCAACCTAAAGAGGGGAGAAAAATGTCCCGTGACTTGGTCTGGATGGAGGCAGACCAGGTCATGGGCTGGCAGTGAGTCCCCCTTCCACAGCTTCCAGCCCCCACTGCCTGAGTCACGGTCATTCTCCTGCCTCAGTCAGCCTGAAGCAATGACCCACACCAATAGAGCATCACAGATGAGCACAGGCCTGGAGCCAGTTCTGCGGGCTAGGTTCCAGGTCCAGGTGCACCATTTACTAGCTGTGTGACCTGGGGCAGTTTCCTTAACCTCTCTGCATCTGTTTTCTCATCTGTATAATTAGGGAAATCATGAGCGAGAATACACAAGATAATGTAGGTGAACGTGCCTAGCATAGTGCCTGGCCCAGTAAGAGTCTTCTTTCCTCTAAGTAGTTGTCCCATCTGGCAGACCTATTGTGAGGCAGAATTCATGCATGGAAGGGCGGTGTAGGCAGCAATAGATGCTGTTGTTAGTTGTCATCGAGTCAATTCTGACTCATGGCGTCCCCATGTGTAAGGAGTAGAAATGCTCCATAGGGTTTTCAAGGCTGTGAAGTTTTGGAAGCAGATTGCCAGGCCTGTCTTCCAAGGTGCTTCTGGGTGGGTTCTAACTGCCAACCTTTTGGCTAGTAATCAAGCACTTAACTGTTTGTGCCATCCAACCACCTAGGCAGCAATAGAGAGTGGGCCATTGCTGAACCCACAGTGGGAATTCTATGCTCCTAACACTGGGGGCATAATCTGAAAATTCCCTGCCACCCTTCCTTCAGGCCAGTGAGACAACCACTGGCTCTAGGAAACTGATGGTAAGGAGAGTCCTGCCCTCCTGCTGGGAGGAGATGGTGGGGTTGCCCGGTGTGGCCTTACCAGCCTTGAAGTCACAGGAGCCTGGGTAAAGGAAGGAGTTTGACCAAATCAACTGCTGTGTTCTCCAGCCTGAAATCCCCCGTTTGAAAGAAAAATACAGAATCACCACAAGGTATGTTAGTCTCAGGTGAGACTGAGTGGGTTTTTTCATCTTGTTATTGGGTTCATTGTTTTTACCTTTCAATAAAATTTTGCCACCGTACTGACCCAGAGGATGCTATCCCTAACCTCATGAAAGCATTAGAATTTGCAAAATTCTTTTTGAAGGCCTACAGAAACCTCCACCACCCATCTGTCAGTTTGTTATACTGTAGTAGTTTGCATATTTCTGTGATGCTGGAAGCTATGCCACCAGTATTTCAAATACCAGCAGGGTCACCCATGGTGGACAGGTTTCAGCAAAGCTTCCAGATTAAGTCAGACTAGGTAGAGAAAGGCCTGCCAATCTGCTTAAGAAAATTATCCAACGAAAACCCTACAGATCACAGCAGAATTCCAATACAGTGCTGGAATATGAGCCACCTAGGTTAGAAGGCACTCAGAATACCCAGTGGCTGCAACAATGGACTTGAGCATACCAATGATCGTGAAGACGGCACAGGACTGCGCAACGTTTTGTTCTGTTGTACATGGGTTTGCCATGAGTGAGAGCCAACTTGGCGACAACTAACAATAAGAGAAACCTAATGTGGGCCCTTCCACCATGTTTCCTTTTCATCTTCCCCATTCCTGGTGCTCTCCCTATTCTACCACAGCATGAGAAGGTAAGAAGAAAGAGCATAGAAGCAGGAGTCAGAGGGAGGAGGGATGGAGCTATAGGGGCTTGGGTGAGAAACAGAACAACCGGTAAAGTCAAGGAGATGTATCAGATGACTGCAAAGGTGGTTCCACCCCCTGCAGCTTTTGATTCTGGGTGCCAGGGGTAAATGTGCAGGGTTTCTTCACAAATCAGCCCGTGAATGCCAAAGCAAAGGAAAAAAGCACAGGAGGGCCCTGTGGTGGCTTTACTTCCACCTCAGCTACTATCTAAATTCTTACATGCACACCCTGATTTTCTGCATTGGCCTATTTGCATGAAGCCCTTACAGACTCTAGGATGTGTCACATAGCTATAAGAAAATCCGCCGGCTCAAACCATAACAGAAAAGTAAAGGTTGGAGTTTCCTGGTGAGTAACACGTGGTGTTGAAGGAAGGCAGCCCCACCCCAGTCAGAGCCATCCGTCTTAGTCATCTAGTGCTGCTATAACAGAAATACCACAAGTGGATAGTTTTAATGAAGAGAAGTTTATTTCCTCACAGTAAAGTAGGCTAGAAGTCTAAAATCAAGGTGTCAGCTCCAGGGGAAGGCTTTCTCTCTCTCTCAGCCTTCTCATCATTATTCCCCTGGACTAGGAGCTTCTCTGCGCAGGGACCCCCAGGTCTAAACGACGCGCTCTGCTCCTGGCACTGCTTTCTTGGTGGTATGAGGTCCCAATTCTCTGCTTGCTTGCCTTTCCTTTTATCTCTTGAGAGAGAAAGGGTGGTGCAGGCCACACCCCAGGGAAACTCCCTTTACATTGGATCAGGGATGTGACCTGGGTAAAGGTGGTATTACAATCCCACCCTAATCCTCTTTAACATAAAATTACAATCACAAAATGGAGGTCAACCACACAATTCTGGGAATCATGGCCCAGCCAAATTGATACACATATTTTTTGGGGGACATAATTCAAACCATGACACCATCCTAAAATTTGGTGAATGTTGCTCTACTCCCCTGGGGCAAGTGCTCTTACAGACCCCAAGCCTAAAACAATCTTTCTGAAACATACATTTTAAATGGTACCTAGAACCATCATCACACAGATCCCAGCCTTCAGATAATGCCCTCAGTGAGGTCAGGTCAAAACCCAATTGTTCATCTGAGGGACAATTCCTGGGACTGTGGGTAAGGTCCGTCACCAACAATGACGCAAGCCGGACATAGGCACTAGATAGATCTACGTGGCACGTGATTTTCCATGGAGAAAGACATAGCCATAGGAAAATTCATTTTCAGAATTGCTTATTTCACATACAGCATGTGAGCTTAATGGAGGAGAGAGAAGAAGAGAAGATGAGGAACTTCAGAAAACAAAAATCTTCTCTAAGACCAGGCATCAGGGAACAAAAGGTTTTGGTAAACAGGAGACAGCAAAGGTAACGGAGGAACAGAAGAATCAGGAAGTTAAGAAAGCTGAAAAAGGAGAAAGACATGTCAGAAGTGGGAAGTTGGCTCTTCAGATAAGACAGAGAAGCCAGCTGAGGAAGGGCAGTTGATAACCAGTACTGATAAAACAAAACTGCTACTTCCATTTAAAAACATAAAACAAAACGATTCCATGCTCTGGGAATACTAGGGAAGGAGAGCCCCAGCACCAGTTTAGGTCTGGCAAATTGTGTTCACTTGCTTGCTGCCTCCTCCTAACTGCCATCCCCAGTGCTACCTGGCTGTCCAGGGACTGGGCCACCTGGAACTGGGCAGTACCCCTGTTCCCCTCCACCAGTAGCCATCAAGTTGCCCCTGACTCAAGTCGACCCCATGTGTGTCAGAGTAGAAATGTGCTCCATAGGCTTTTCAATGGCTTATTTTTTGGAAGTAGATTGCCAGGCATTTTTTTCCAAGGCACCTCTAAAAAGACTCCAACCTTTTAGTTAGCAGCTGAGTGTGTTAACCATTTGCACCACCAAGGGACTCCTCTTGTTCCCACCAGCCTCCCTTAACTCATCAATCAAAACTTATTCATCCTGTAGCTCCTTCTTTATTAAATAATCATAGGCCATAATGGGTTAGTTAGTTAATTGACTCCATTCTAGTTCACTAATTGGCTCATAATGTCACCTATTTGGGAAAATTATACCTTAATAGCACATCTTGGCCATTTGGCATTGACTAAGCCATTTACTATCTCTGGGCCTTTATTTCCTTAGGTTAAAATACAGGGGTTGGTTGGACTTAATAATATCTAAGAAAGGGGTGGTATTTGAGTTGAGCCTCAGGGTAAAAACAGAAGACGAGGGCTCCCGGTTGCCATTTACAAGACAAGGTAAGAGAGGAGGAGGGGTGTCTAAAGGAAATGAATGTAGCAGCAGAATTGCCTGATAGACTGCAAGCTGAGCATATTATTGCTACCCCCATCAAGGGGTAAGGAAGAGCCATGCCAGACGCCCCAGAGGAGCCTGGATTTCCTATTATGTTTATTAATCATCTTGATGAAAATGGAAAGTCTGCATTGATTAAATTCACTAATGATTCTAAACTGAGCAGGAGAGTAAATTCCAGAAACGATGGATTTATAAGGTGAGTGGTAATATTAATCAGCTCATCTTCATGAAAAGGGTGGCAGTAAATGAAATGGGGTTTGCCATAGATAATGGCAATGAGGTACACCTGGGGGGAAACTCTAATGAGCTCAGGCCCAAACTAGGAAGCTGTTATTTAGGAAATAATAATGGTAAGAGAGCTCTAAAGTGGAGAGTGAATGACAAATTAAAAACAAGCTCAAAATACACTCTTATTATGGATCACAATTTCACTCTCAGCACTTTTGTGGTGGGGTAAGGCAGTGTAAAAAACATGAATGGCGGAACTGGAAGAAAGGCATCACTCACATTTTATAGGTGAAACTGAGACCCAGAGAGGTCAGGTGTGACTGACTAGGTCAGGGGTAGCCAAAGCCTGGCACACTATCACCACTATATCCCCTGCACCAGTGGCAGATGTTGCTGATAAATTTTTCTGACAACCCAAGTTTAGCCTGAGAGTCCTTCTCAGCACAGCTGTCTGAGCAGTCTTCAATTATTCAGCTTATGAAATACTATATTTTGTCATTTCTAATTTAGGTCATCCCCCACCCATCTGTCATTCATTGTGGCGTGTGTGTCACTATGAAATTGGTAGCTATGCCATCGGTATTTCAAATACCAGCAGGGGCATCCATGGTGGATCGGTGGAAGCGGAACATACAGACTAAGACAGGTTAGAAAGAAAGGCCTGGTGATCTACTTCCAAAAATTAGCCAATTAAAACCCTATAGAGCAAACAGAATATTGTCTGATACAGACATATCAAAAGGGAAGACCATTTGCTAAAATACGATATCATGTTTGGTAAAGTAGAAGGTCAACAAAATGGAAGAAAGCCTCAATGAGATGGATTGACACAACAGTCACTACAGTGGACTCAGACATACCAGTAATCATGAGGATGGCATAGGACTAGGCAACATTTCGTTCTGCTATACTTCAAAACTCAAGCACTCATAAGCAGAAATGAATCCTTAGCTGAGAATCTGGCCTTAGTTTCCAAGCTCCGCCATGTTGGTCTGAGGCACCTTGGACCAGCATTAAAAAATCTTGGAGACTGTATATTTGGTAGGATTTAGAAATACCAATAATTTGTTGCCAACAAGACTTGTGCCTTTGGGGATTAACAGGAAGTGTATTAAAAAGGAAATCCACTGAATGGGAGTAATAAAATTTAAGCCTCCGCAACAGGGATTCAATAAAATGAATAACCTTGTTAAAAATTCCCTGGAACTGATCAATGTTTCTTCTACTGGTTTCCTTCTAAATGAGTAGAGTTCATTTTATTTGCGCAGATGAAGCTTTGTTGAGGGAGGCCCCGTGTGTGCTGGGTCAGTTTAGTCAGGTTGAGGTATCAACCTAGGAGAAGGGGAAGGTTGGCCTCAGCAGAATTATGAAGTTGGTCCATTCTCAATTTCTTTTTTGCTCCTTTCAGTTCTCTCTCCCCAGGAGAGTTCATGCTGCTCCTCTGAGCCACAATGGGGTGATCAGGGCCAACCCCTAAGCTGTGCTAGTTGTGTGTTGCACAGCTCTAGGAGAGACATTCCCGTTTGGACACTCAGTAATTCAGCACGACCAGCTCCCTTGCTAGAAAGAACAGTTCTCCATTCCCAGACCTTTCCTCATCTTTCCCAGTCTTCCATGGAAATCTACATGATATGTGTCAGATCTAACTCATACCCACATGGGCTAATAGGTCACTGCCCAGAAATTTCCTGAAGACCCACCCCTTAGCCTATGCAAATGAATTGAATACTAGAAAATTTTAGCACATGACTAAAAGAAGTCTGCCAAGTACACTCTTCAAATGGCATTGGATACCCCATTGGAGGAACCTATGGGTAGACTCAAACCTTCAACTTTTCAGTTAGCACCTGAGCCATTAACCATTCGCACTACCCAGGAACTCCAATATGTGACAAGCCTGGCATTAAAACTGCATTTTCTGTCAGATTCCAGTGTTCCTTTCACCTCCCATGCTTTTGCAGACCTAATGCAACACTTCACCACGTACGTCTGTATCCCCAGGCTGCATGGTTGGGGCAAACACACAAGACATACTCTCTGCTTTTACGCCGTCCCCTTCTCTCATAAAACACCTATGTTCTCTTGCCCAAGACACCCAGATAACAGCAAACACGGGTCATGAATGTTCTACCTTCACATCAGGCTAGGGGACTGCCATCTGGCCCAAGGTGAGGACAGAAATGCCGTTTCATCCAGAGCCACTACCAGGTACTTTATTGCCCTCCACAGATCCCACTGATGGATAATTACCTTACTTGACAAATAAACGAGTCGATTTGGTCATAAGCAAAAACTGTATCAGAACCAACACAGAAAGCCCAGGAGACTCCCAATTGTTTTGTGTGTGTAGTAACATTGGATATGAAATGTTGGATATGAAGGCCCAGAAGTGGATCCAGATTTTGTGGTCCAAGAAACTATTTTAAATCTTCTTTAAGAACAGAAAACTGTGAATGTGAATGCAAAATTAGGTACAGGGCAGTTACAAAGATGGAGATTAGATTAGTGATTGCCAGGGGTTAGGGACAGATGGGGAGAGAGTGGAGGCTGTGGTTAGAAAAGGACAGTACAATGGATCCTTGTGGAGATGGAGCTGTTCTGTATCTTGACTGTGGTGGTTAACACAGGCAACTTTACATGTGATACTGTTGCTTAGAAATAAACACACACACACCCAAATCAGTACATATAAAACTGATGAAATCTGAGTAAGATTAGTGGATTGTATCAATGTCAATTTTCTGGTTATGATATTGTGCTTATACTTTTGCCAGATGTTATCCTTGGCGAAACAGGGTAAAGGGTATATGAGATCTCTTTGTATCATTTCTTACAACAGCATGTGACTTTACAATTATGTCCAAAAAAAGTTTAATTTTTAAAAATTGGATAGAAGTAGAAACAGAACATCTGGGGCAAAAAAACTGGGTACAGGGCCTTGGAAGGGCTGGTGCTAGTGAGAGGCTTAGGTGCTTCACTGGCTTCCAGGTAATTGGGTCTCTGTCAAGGCTGAAAAGGCAGTAGCTCTACAGAAGATGAGGCAGAGAAGAGATGGGAAACCATTTCGAGACCTGTAATTGAATGTGCATACTTTCCAGGATTATCTGCTTTAATCCTCAGTAAAGTAGCTTGTCCCTAGGTAGTGCAAATGGTTTGCACTCGACTGTTAACCTAAAACTTGGCAATTCCAACCCACCCAGTGGTGTCACGAAAGAAAGTCCTGGCAATTTTCTTCTGTTAAGATTACAGGCAAGAAAACCCTATGGAAAAGTTCTGCTCTGTAACACATGGGGTCGCCATGAGGTGGAATTGATTTGACAGCACCCAACAACAACCACATCAAGGTAGCTTGCCTTAAAATAAGCATAAGATACTCACCCACATAAATAGGTTGACTCCACTCACTCCAGTGTCCCATTTCCCTGCACAGAGAGCCCACTGCTGCTCTCACTTGAACTGAATACTTAGAGATATCGTCAATTACCGAGATGAAGGAATTGATCATCATTTTTTCTATCTAAATGGGGAAAGATTAGCATTATAAGAATCTCTAGACACACATTTTACATTATGCCAATGATCAGAATGGGATGTCCTCTAACGGAAATATGACTCACTGTTCAGCGATCAATTTAAAATCAGTAAGACACATATTGATCTGTTTATTCTAGACTGTTTCAATACAGATGTGTTGACAGTCACCCTTCAGAGAAAAGCTATTCTGTGACCAAAACAGATACACTGGTCAATTGTAAGGCACAGATAGACTATCTGGGTGGGACTGAAGTTTCCAGACTGACAGACTGGAGTGGCAGTTAGCAGAGCATAGCATCCCCCTCACCTTGTCCCTCCATTTTTTCTAGTCATATTAACTAAAGAATATCACATGGTTCCCATCATATTCAGCACAGGTTGTAAACCACGGTCTGCAGGCCAAATCACGCCTACTGCCTGTTTTTATAGGGTCTGTAAGCTAAGAATGGTTTTTATGTTTTTAAATGGTTGGAAGAAAATCGAAAGAAGAATAATATTTCACGACACATGAAAATGGCATGGAATTCAAATTTCAGTGTCCACAATAAAGTATTATTGGAACACAACCATGCCCATTAATTTACATATTGTCTATAGCTGCTTTCCCTCTGCAATGGCGAAGTCGAGTAGTTGCAACAGAAACCAAAAAGCCTACAAAGTCTAAAATACTTCATATCTGGCCCCTTAAAAAAAAAATTTGCTGACCCCTGAGATACAGGAATGTCTCAAACAACCAGAAGCGGGGGAGTGGTGCAGGGGCAGCATGGGAAATGGAAAGAGCACAGACTTTGAATCTCAGAAGGGCAGGGTTGGAATCCTAGCTCTACTTCCAACTAACTGCATGACAAGTTCCTTGACCTCTCTGAGCTTCAGTTTTCCCATCTGTAAAACAGGACAACAATATCTAACCCATGGATTATTGAGCTAAACGAAAATACCATTGTAAGTCTCAAACTTAAGGATATATTAGGTTGAATCCTATGGAAAACTGCCAATATTCGATATTTTGATCTGCAAAAACAGCAATTTGGATGGTACAACTTAATAATATATGCTTAGTCAATGCTAGCTGGCCACAGATAACTTAGGATAAAATTGTCCAGCACTGAAGCAAGGATGTTTTCTCACAAATAGGCCCTTCTCCTCTATTCCCTGTACTGGCCAGTAGCACCACCATCCAGCCAACCCCCTGTATCCCAAACCAGGGATGTGTCCCTGACACCTGCATCTTACATACCTCCTGGGTGTGTGTCTCCCTCCTTTACTTATCCCCATCCCAGGGGCTCTTGTCATCTTTTGCTTGGGCTATTATAGTAGCCATTAACAGACATCCCTGTGTCCTCATGCCCCTCCTCACCCACATCCAGCTTTTGTACTTCTACCAAAATTGTTCCTTCAATTCTGAAGATGTGGTCATATTTCCCTATTGCTTAAAACCCTTCAATGGCTTTCATGCCTATGGCCATGGTTTTTCAAAAGGAAATCCATTTCTTTTTCTGACAAAATCTTACAAGTTCACTCTGGGAGAAGTTGGGGTGTATGGCCTAGAGTTATACCCATGTTGACCATTTGGCTCAAGGAATCATGCTCTCTTAGACCCCTGCCACTCACAGTACGGTAACCGGACTGGTAGAGGTCAGGAATGTGTATTACTGGTCTGTGGCAAGATAAGTACAGAAATTGAAACTACAATTTAGAAATGTTTCTAGCAATTTGACATCACCAGGACATCCAAGCACATGATCAGTGGGCTTGCATTTTACATGTCTTTGGTTATATTTCGTTTTTCTAACAAATCATTTTCATTATATTTTACAAAATTACCAATGCATAATGGATTAGATATTTAAACAAACCCAGTTCTTCACCACAGGCAGTTGGAGAAGCATTGGCTGGGAACGTCCTTCCCCTGTTCTCTAGCAAGGCAACTTTCTATTCATCCTTCAAGATTCTACACAATTCCACTCTATAGAGCCCCCCAACAGGCTGCTTTGCCCACGCCCTCCTTTGTGCCTCCATTGGTCTTTAATGTGGGAGAGCAACTCTGAGGCAGGTGGGCATGTCCACTAAACTGGGCCCCTCAATAGCAGAAACAGTATCTTATTTATCTTTATAGCTCCCAACTCTGGCCACAAAATAGCCAATTCATTAAATATTTGTTGAACGGAATTGAATTTGCTCTGCCTACTATCAGTAAGACATGAGTGTTGATGTCTAAGAGCCCTGAGTTTGAATCCTGACTTTTGTATTTTTTCTAGCTTTGTGACTCTGGGCAAGTTACTTAATCAGCCCTGTTTTTTAGTTTTCGGGACCTGTAAAATGGAAATGATAATTATATAATGGAATTACTGTGGGGGTGGAAAAAACTAATATAATAAAGTTTGACATATAGTTGGTGTTCAATAAATGCTGGCTGTCTTCTCAGTTCTTTTCCTCTTACACTTATTGTCCATTAGTGCTAATGGGTTTTTATCTGAATCCTTCACATTATTTCCACCCAAAAGTATGTCATTTCAAGAGAAAAGGCCAGTAATGTTTGGTTTATTTCCTTAACAACTAGGTAGATGTGCATTAACTTTGACCTTTTTAGTACCAAGCTGTAGCCAGAGCTGTCACTGAAGATTATTTTTTAAATGCTTCTAAGAGAATGCATATCATTGAACATTGACATGATCTGAAGAGTTACCTGAACATAATCCTTCCTTATGTTGTAAATCTTAACTTCATAATGAAAGCAGTGGATTGGAAATGCAGAAACTGGTTTCTCCCATTGGATAGAGAGACAAGTTCCTTCAATCTCTGCTGTGACATTCATTGGAGGATTTACTCGGTCTAGGTTAGATAATGAGAGATCAGGGTTTTTTGGGTTTTTTTGGAATCAGTGATAGCAACTGATCAATCCAATCCACCCACACTTCTCAATGAATTTCTAGGATATGATCATCTCTAGTATTTACCATCAGGTCTTAATCAACTGATCTCCAAGCCACAGGAAGTTGGTGGCCTCAAATACGACTCCTCTCTTGTAGTGCTGAAGAAAAAGAGATCCCTCCTGTAAACTTTAAGGATTCCTACTCTAAATGGAAAGGAGCAGTCTAATCCCATACTCCGTCAGCTCACTGAAAGACTCTACCATCCCTTTGTACTTCTGTGTTGGATGAGCCAAACCAGTTGTCATTGAGTTGACATCGACTCATGGCTACCCCATGTGTATCACAGTAAAACTGTATTCCATACCTAGGGTTTTCAGTGACTGATTTTTCAGAAGTAGGTCACCAGGCCTTTCTTCCAAGGCACCTGTGGGTGGACTGAAACCTCCAACCCTTCAGTTAGCAGTCAAGTGCATAAACAGTTTGTACCACCCAGGCACCCCATTGGATGAAGCTGAGGGTAAAATGACAATGGAAAGAAGATTGCCCTGGAGCTCCCACCAAGCCCTGCCTCTATTCTGCCAGCAGATGTACAGCCCTGGGCAAATCATTTCCCCTTTCTGGGCTTCAGTTTTTCTTTTATTTTGTTTTATGTGTCTTTTGTTTTGTTTTGGGGACAGAGTATGGAGCTTCGGTTGTCTCTTACATAAAAAGAATGGATTGGACTAAACTTGTCTTGTAACTCTAGTTCTTTCCTCTTAGATCTCAATTGATTTTCTTCATGGCCGGGTGAGGTGGGTGGAAATTACTGTGTTTCTACGTGGATGTTCTTGTCTTAGTTTATGTGACTTAGATCTCACAATTAATGGCTCATGGGAACAAGCCAAGAACAGTACCAACTGGCTCTACAGACGGAAAGGCACGAAGCAGAGCCAGTGGATACCGTTCTTGACTTGTTCCCATGAGCCATTAATTGTGAGATCTAAGTCACATAAACTAAGACAAGAACATCCACGTAGAAACACAGTAATTTCCACCCACCTCACCCGGCCATGAAGAAAATCAATCGAGATCTCAGAGGAAAGAACTACAGAGTTACAAGCAAAGACAAGTTTAGTCCAATCCATTCTTTTTATGTAAGAGACAACCGAAGCTCCATACTCCATCCCCAAAACAAAACAAAAAATGAAAGAGTTTATTTTAGTGAGCCTAGGAATTGGCCTCAAAAAAAAAAAAAAATCATTAAAAAAGTCAATTCCTTTGGTCTGTGCCAGGTTGCGTCCTTAGTCATATTAATATCATTATTTCCCAGATCTCCGTCAGCATTTTTTATTGCCTGTTTTCACAAAGGTGACATTTTTAGATTACCTAAGAAATACAGCATTGAAGAGAATTGCATAACCTCTTTTGTAAGTGTTATGATTCTTTAAATAAAGTTATACTCCATTTGATATAGATATTTCACGGACTAAATTATGTCCTTTAGATAATATTTTAGCATATTTATTGAAAACATATGCCATCACTGTTCTGAACATTATGTAATTATTAATGCCCCTGATTCTCACAAAAGTCCTATTGTTAGTTGTCATTGAGTCAATTCTGACTTATGGTGACCCCATGTGTTACAGAGAAGAACTTCTTCATAGGGTTTTCTTGGCTGTAGTCTTAATGGAAGCAGATTTCTAGTACTTTTCTTCTGTGGTACTTCTGGGAGGGTTCAAACCGCCAATCTTTAGGTTAGTGGTCAAGCACAAAGCAATTAGTCCCCATTTTTCAGATCAGAAGACTGAGGCAGAGCAGGATGACCAGCTTGTTTAAGGTTGCTTAGTAGTCAGTGGAAGAGTCAGGATTCAAGTCCAGGCAGCCTGGCTCCACAGCCCACACTAATAACCGTACCTCCCCTGCCCCGTCAAAGTCTCCAACGGTAATAACTGAGAATGTAATGTGCTCAGTTTCATTAATAGAAGATCTAGGATAAGGAAGAGCGTCCTCTGTTTTGAGAATTGAGCAGATCAAACCTTGGATAGAATGTTTAGATCTGAGACTCACACGGTGAGAGAGACATTCTAACTTGAGAGTGTCCAGAGGAGACAGGTCAGAATGCAGAAGGGGCATAAGGAGGGTGCGTGAGGAATCAGACGAAGTTTCGCTTGGGGAAGAGGAGGCTCAAGATGGAAAATATGGCAGCCTCTGGATAGCTGAGGGACCTTCTTGTGGGGAAAAGGTCAGAATTGTTTGAGGTAGTTCCACTAGACCAGTCGGAGCTGCTGCAAGATGAAATAGGCCCTGTTGAGCAGTGAGCTCACCTCCCCTGGTGCAGTAATTCTCAACTGGGGGTGATTTTGCCCTACCTTAAGGGATATTTGGAAATGTATGGAGACATGTTTGGTTGTCACAGCTGGGGGCTGCTGGCATCGAGTGGATAGAGGCCAAGGATACTGCTAAATATCCAGCAATGTACAGGACAGCCCCTTTCCCCTACAACTCAGAATTATCCAGCTAAAAATATTCATAGTGCTGAGACTGAGAAGAGTCCCTGCGTGGTGCAAACGGCTAAGCACACGCCTACTAACCAAAAGGTTGGCAGTTCAAATCCACAAGAGGCACTTCAGAAGAAAGACCTGGCAGTCTGCTTTCAACAGCCTGTTGGACAAACCTTATAGAGTGCAGTTCTGCTCTGCAGCACATGGGTTGCTAAGATTTGGAGTCAACTCAACAGCAACTGGCTTGGTTTGGTTTGATTGGTTGGAGGTTGAGAAAGCCTCCCCAGTGGTTTCCCAGCTTGAGCTAGATGGTCACTTAGCATCAGAGAAGTAGTTAAACTAGGTGATCTTTATAACCGCTACCAATGCAGATATTCTACGAGTTAGTTATTTTAACTTTGGGTAATTAAGTCTATCTTACCAATGGCATGAAGATCAAATAGTTGATCAAACGGTTTGATTGCAGCATGCCTGCTTGATCCATTCACATGCACCACAAGCCTGTCTCGCCCTTTGCTATTGATAAAAGTCCTTGGAAACCAGCATGCAGTATTCCTCTTCAGTGTGTCTTTGTTGTATTCTTGGCATTCTTCAGTCCAAGAGCCATACCTAAATTGGGACACTCGTAAGTTTTATAACGCTGGAGCAAACAACCCATTTGCATAAGTAAAAATAGGTACAAACCTATAGTAGAGGAAATACTGTGTATCCTCAGGGGCATCCTGGCCAACAAGCCAGGTGCAGCGAAGAGACACCTGGTATCGCCTCAAGTGCACATAATTATTTTCTACAGTGTTTGTGGTACAAGTTAAATTCGCAATTGAGGTTCCAGGAGACCCTAGATGGTCAAAAACAAAGCAAAATTGAACTTATTTTGTACTTCTTTCGACACTGCAGTGATTTTGAACATCTTAGCCATCATCAAAAAACCATCAGTCATCACCTACTACAGATAGAAACCTACTATTCGTCAAGGGCCAACTTGCTGGGGAAACAAAGGTAGAATTACAAAGCCCCACCTTCTGACCTCAAAGAGCTTTCCAGCTACTCTAGGGTAAGGGGGTTCTGTGTATGACATTCAGACATGAAAAGTTCAAGAACAGTACAACGTATTGTCATACAAAAAAAACCCAAAAACTCAAAGTTTGGTATCCAGCAACCTTGGTGTTCCAATGACACATTTGTCAGTAACTAGCTGTGAAACAATGACCCTTTACTAACTTTGGGTTCAGTTTTTCCGGCTGTAAACAAGAGGATTGGTCGAGGAAGGTTTCCAATGCCACTTTCTGTCTTAGACTGTAATGATCCTTGTGTAAAGTTGTATCCAAATGTTTCATGAAGAACAGAGATTGCTGCTCAGAAGGAAATTTGTTTTGCCAACACTGCAAAATAACACCATCCCTTTGGAGGCTCAAAGAATATTAGCATGTTAAAGCCCTTTTTAATATGCTAGGACATTAAGGAAACCTTCAGATTTTAAACATAACTTTGTTTCTCCCAGCATTTCCTGAGATTATTGGACTGGAAAGCCTTGATTTCATTTCAACCCCCCCTTGTCACCGTATTAGTGCTTGCCCTTCAGAACATTGTGGGAAACACAGGCCTGTGGTTGCTCAGAGGAGGGAAAAGCCTTTGAGCTGGGGGTCAGGGAGGACCACACCAAAGTGGGAGCAATTAGACTCGGTTTTGAAAGGTAGAAGGGTGTCTTTTTAACTTAGGTTGAGTTGGTTGTAAAATCATGCCAGAGGAGGAGGGAGAGGGTAATGGGAGGGATCCCCTGATGGAGCCGATAAGGGTAGCATTGTCAACAGAGAAGTTAGAGACAGAATAAAAATCAGCTAAAAGTTGATTTGCTTTGTATTATTACCATGCACTGCCAGTTATATAAAGTGTGTGTGTGTGTGTGTGTGTGTGTGTGTGTGTGTACCTGTCCATTCACTAAATGACTAGATGGTCCCTGCCCAAGTGCAGTTTAGAGTTCCTGAAGTCTGATTGTCTTGCAGTTACCCTCCAAAGAATTACTTGGTGTTAATTCAGTTTAGCTCAAGGTTGAAATAATTAATTTTTCATTAGTGTGAACCTGTACCGGAGTGCCCAGAGAACAATTAGAATTGCAAACATGTTATGCAGAAAAGTACATTACAGGTATAACTCAGTTATTCACTATAGAAAGAAGATAAATTGGTTTAATGAAAGGCACACACTGACCTGTATTTGTGATCTTGTGTCTACCTTGAATGAGTCTCTATACCTGGGATTAAGGTCATTGTGAACGAGCTGCTTTATGGTACAGACAACACGTTATAACACGAATATAAATGAGTAAATGGGAAGGCAATTCCGATGCTGTTCTCAGTTGCTGATACAATTCAGGAGGCAAGGTCTCCTCAGCCAGTTGTGACAAGAGAATGGTTTTAAAATCACCTATGGGCGAGATCAGGATCTGATGGCCTGCTTCTCCTCTTTTCCTTCCGTGGGTCTGTGTGCATGTATGGGTGTGTTTTCAAGTGTTTAATTGGAAGTATCACTGTTTCCAAGTATCAGAAATGCTAACATTCTGCTGGAGACCAATACAGAGATGGGATGTTACCCTCTTTCCTTATGGCAATTTGGTTGTTCAGTCTCTTAGCTTCTATGAACTCTCAGCAACATTTTCTTCCATTTGGTCTGAGAATTCAAAAAAAAAAAAAAAAAATCCACAAACAACTACAAGAAGGCATACTACATCGAAAGTATGCTATGACAGATGCTGTAAAGCATGAGACCTCGCCCTTGCACCCAAGCAGGATATACTATGGTTGGAATGGCAGTGTATAACTATGTTTGTTTTTGAAAGATAAACAATATAATGTTGTATGTGCTCAACGAGCAGCACAGTCAATGAATGAGCTCCTTTGGCATAGAGAAACAAGTTGGCATCAACTCTCACTCATGGTGACCCCATGTATGTCAGAGTAGATCTGTGTTTCATAGGGTTTCGAATGGCTAATTTTTCAGAAGTAGATCCTCAGGTCTTTCTTCCAAGGTGCCTCTAAACAAAACTCCTTGCCATTGAGTCAATTCCAACTCATAACAACCACATAGGACAGAGTAGAACAGGCCTATAGGGTTTCCAAGGCTGTAATCTTTACAGAAGCTGTCACATCTTTCTCTCTCTGAGCGGCTGGTGGGTTCGAACCACTGACCTTTTGGTTAGCAGGCACTCACTTAACCACTGTGCTACAGGGTTCCTTCTAACCCTTATACTAGTTGTGATCCCGTATGGGAATGGGTTTTCCTTTTTATGATAATTAGACAGTATTAGTGTAGGATGTGTATTAAGTCAATCTCTTGAGATATAAAAGAGCAGATTAGACATAGAGAAGCAGACAGATATCCAAGGCACAACAATTGGTCTCTACTCACCTGGAGCAACAGAGGAAGAAGGAGAGTCAGGTATAGGAGGAGGATATGGAATGTGTGGCTAATTGCCTCCGTGAACAACTGCCTCCTTTGCCATGAGACCAGACAACCTACATGGTGCCCAGCTACCCTGACTGAATATTTTGACCTAAAGTTTCTATAGAAGAATCCTGATCAAAAGGGGAAAAATGCAGAACAGAATTTCAGATGCTTATGGACTCCAGACTTCCTGGAGCCATGAAGGCTGAATGAACCCCTGAAAACTATTGCCCCGAGATAATCTTTAAACCTTAGACCAAAAATACCCCCTGAAGTCTTCTTAAAACCAAACAAGAGTTTATCTTAACTGGTAAAAAAAAAACCTTGAGCATTATGCTTTTTTAAGAACTATCTATATGGGTCAAATTGACAACAGCAACTGGAAATATTAGACAGGAACCTTAGGGGGCAATGAATTTATGTTACTGGGGGAGGAACAACTCAAGAAAAGAAGGGTGAGAATGGTTGCACAACTCAAAGAATGTAATTAATGTCACTAAATGGTACCTGTAGAAACTGTTGATTTGGTGTATGTTTGGCTGTGTATATTCTCAACAAAAACAACAAAATACATTTTTTTTTTTAATTATAAAAAAAGAAGCAGCCAGAGACTGGGGAAGACAGATGGCAAGTCACATAAAGATCGCTGAGGAACAGGACTTTGCTCCAGAGCTGACAGAGAAAGCCTTCCCCTAGAGCCAGCACCCTGAATTCAGACTTCTAGCCTCCTAGACTATGAGAAAATTTCTGTTTATTAAAGCCACCCCATCTCAGTCATCTAGTGCTGCTCTAACAGAAATACCACAAGTTTTAACAAAGAGAAATTTATTTTCTCACAGTCTAGGAGGCTAGAAGTCCAAATTCAGGGCATCAGCTCCAGGGGAAGGTTTTCTCTCTCTCTCAGCTCTGGAGGAATGTCCTCGTCATCATCAGTCTTCCCCCGGACTAGGAGCATCTCTGTGCAGGAACCTCAGGTCCAAAGGACACGCTCTGCTCCCGGTGCTTTTTTCTTGATGGTATGATGTCCCCCTGTCTCTCTGCTCACTTCTCTCTTTTATATCTCAAGAGATTGCCTCAGGATACAATCCAATCTTGTAGATTGAGTCCTGCCTTACTAACACAACTGCCACCCATCCTCCCTCACTGACATCATAGAGGCAGGATTTACAACACACAGGAAAATCACACAATACAAGGAATCATGGCCCAGCCAAATTGATACACACATTTTTGGGGGGACATAATTCAATCCATGACACACCCACATGTGGCGTTTCTGGTATAGCAGCACTAGATAACTAAGATAGGATTTTGGTATTAGGGAAGGATACTTGAGATGAACTGATGAAAAGAAGAAGGAGTTGTTTCTAATTTCCTATACCTGCAAAGTCCAAAATATAAGATTGGACTTTTAGAGGTCTACCTTACCTGGTGGATCTTTCATTTCTGCAGAAACCCAGCTGCTGGCAGGCAGTGAGTGTTCATTCCAAAAGATGGTCTGCACACTTGCTGAAAAGCCCTTATGAAGGATCGTTACACATTGGCTTTCAGTGTCCCTGGTTTCATACTAAAAATAAAACCCACAAGTCATGAAACATAAACGGGAAACAGCCTTATTGAGAGGACTGTTTTAAACAAGTATGCATTTTCTTCCACTTCTTAAATTATACATTAATAAAATGCAATGAAATAGTTTTGCTAGACAAAATTCATAATAAAACTATTAGAATAATATGGAGTCCCTGGGTGGTGTGAACAGTTAAGGCGCTTGGCTGCTAACCAAAGGTTGGAGGTTGGAGTCTACCTAGAGGTACCTCAGAAGAAAGGCCTGGTGATCTACTTCTGAAAAATCAGCCACTGAAAACACTATGGAGCACAGTTCTACTCTGACACATATGCAGTCACCACGAGTCAGAACCAATTTGACAACAATAGGTTAATAATATTACAATAATTCCTCAATGAGACAAGAATACATTCTTCTTATAAAAAACAAGCAAAATTTTATAATTAAGGTTCAAGCCCCCTTTGACTACCACCGCTAGTCCCAGCCCCTTCCCCAAAGGTACTTCTTTGACAGTAATTTCTCTAGAATACCATACTGACTGAAGAATGGTTAATACTAATCACTTCTCCTTTTGTTTAACTTTGTTGAGAACCTACTATGTACTGGGAACTTTAACATGAACCTGCAGTAAGCCTGAGGCTCTGAGAAGTGACTGGTTCAAGGTCACAAAGGCAGGAAGTGGCCGAACCAGGATTCAAACCAGGTCTCTCTGACACAATACCCTGCCCTCTTCTCATTGTACTCAGTTGTTCTATTCCATTCCTTTGACTACTTTAGAGGAAACTTAAAACCAAGGTTTAATCCACTGAACCTAAAGAGCTGTCAGATTTTCAACCCTGAGTGAAAGACTTGTCCCCAAGATAAAACGTTCTATGCTGTTTAATGCTCAACTCTCTGCTTGGCACTAGTCGACAGTTCACAGCTATTTCAACAGAGACACTGCTCTAAAAGGGACATAACAAAAGCCCTTGAGTAGCTTCTTGTTTTTTGAGAACTTAAAACGTTATTTTATAATGAAAATGCAGTCAACTTGAATATTTCCTTCAAATGAGGATTGCCGTTAGAATAAGCACTTACATCATCTTCTTGTGGTGCATTTATTCTCACCCTGTATCCGAGATTAACATTCCTTTGCTCTTGATGAGGATCTGGCTCCCAGCGTAAAAGAACTTGAGCCAAACCAGTGATCTTAATGGTGAAATTGACAGGTGGAAGAAGCACAACTGTGGATTAAAAAAAAAAAAAGAAGCAACACAGTATTCAATTGTACGTAGACAGGACTTTAAAAATATTTTGTTGTGCAGTATAGTATTTTATTATGGCTATTAAAATGTAAAGGAGCCCTGGTGGTGCAGCAGTTAATCACTGGGCTGCTAACTGAAAGGTCAGTGGTTCAAACCCACCAGCTGCTCCACATGAGAAAGGTGTGGCAGTCTGCTTCTGTGAAGATTACAGCTGTCCCATAGGGTCGCTATGAGTTGGAATTGACTCAGCCACACTGGGTTTGGTTTTTTTGGTTTATTAGAATGCAGGTTAAGTGCTCAGCTGCGAACTGAAACGTTGATGGTTTAAACCCACCTACTAGCTTCACCGGAGAAAGACCTGGTGATCTCCTATAAAAGATTAAACCCAAGCTAAACCCACTGCTGTTGAGTCAATTCCAACTCATAGTGACCACAACCTAGGAAACCCTACATAGGGCAGTTCTACTCCGTCATATGGTGCCGCTATGAGTGGAAATCGGCTCAGGCGCACCTAACAACAACATGAGAATGCGTACTACTGAAATTAATAATTTTGGAAAGAGATTCATAAAATTGTTTTTAAACTCATTTTTTAAACTCACCCAGGTGTTTATCTACAACATCTATATATTCTTTATTGAAATATGAACATTTTACTATATCATTATTCACTATAAAAGTAATTTTCAAACTGAAAGTCATTCATTAATGAGCTATGGTAATTTATTGTCTTATGAGCAGCAATTTTTTTGATGACATAGAAGAGAACAGAATAGAAAATACCAGGCTGCGTCAGACATAGTAAGAATAAGTACTCTTCCGTGAAACTCTAGTTTCCATTATCACACTTGCCACATAGAGCTTTGTCCATACTACACTGTTCAACATGGTAGCCACTGGCCACACGCAGCTTTTTAAATTTAATTAAAATCAAATCAAATATTCGTTACCTCTGTCACACTAGCCATATTTCAAGTACTGAAGAGTCACATATGGCTAGTGGCTATAGCAACAGGCAGTGCAGACACCGAGCATTTCTGTTATCATGGAAAGTTCTATTAGACAGCACTAGATAGGGACCATGTGACAGTTTTCCCTTCTTAACCTCTGTCATCACATCAAACCCACAGATCAACATGTTTCTGAACAGAAAATCATGGAATTTCTTATTCCTTTGTTCTAAGATCTTTTAACCCTTCCTTTGCATGGAAAGACCTTCCATATGTGGCCATGAGCTCCAGCTCATTCCATAGTGCCTATACACCTACACTTGGAATATGATTTCCACTACAGCATAAAAATGGCCTTTCTTTCAAATACACTTTCTTAAAATATAGCATTTTTACAGAGTTTTTATTCTGATAAGAATATTCTATCCTTTTAGAAACCTATATATAATTTCTTAATTGAGGATTTATTGAGGGGAAAATAGAGCTAGCCTTTTTATAATATATTTTTTTAAAAGGGACATCCTTGAATTGAATCAAAGCCCCTTACATTTTTTATCAGGAAGTAAGTCTGCTTGCAATATCACCGTGGCCCCAAAAAGAATCAGCAATGCAGCCGCCATGATGATCATGTCCTACAGAAATGAAAGATAAAAATCCAAATCATCTGTTGACATTTTTAAAGAAAAACTGACAGCTACTTTCTAATGTAACATGTAGTCATTTGGCCATTTAACAAGCATTTATGAAATATCTATTATTTCTAGAAAACAGATATGAATAAACCATGGATTTTGCCCTTGCAATGCAGAGCCGTAGCCAGAGGTGCAAAGTGAAATGTAAATAAATAACTACAGTCGGCCCTTCCTATCCGTGGATTCCTCGGATTCAACCAATGGCAGATCATTTGTTTGAGCATTGTTTGTCTGAGTCTCCTTAGTTCACTGTTTGTGTTGGGTGGACCCTTTTCTCCTTGTCATTATTCCCTGTACAATACAGTGTAACAGCTATTTACACAGAAGTTACATTGTATTATGTATTGTAAGTAATCTAGAGATGAGTTAAAGTATACGAACGATGTGCATACGTTATATGCAAATACTATGCCCTTTTATATAAGGGACTGGCGCATTTGAGGATTTTGGTATCCACTGGGGTCCTGGAACCACTCCCGCAGGACACTGAGGGACAGCTGTATAGCTGAGTATGGATGGCAACTGCTCCAATGAAGGTGTGGATGGGGCATAGGAGGAGCAAAAAGACTCCTGCATCTACTCCTCCAGGGTGCAATAGAGTTCTTGCCACTCACCAGAGGGGAAAGGCATTCCCAGTGGAATACAGTGTGTGTGAAGTTAGGAGAGAGGAAAGTAAATAGCGTTGTTGTTGTTAGGTGCCATCAAGTCAGGTTTTCAACTCAGAGCAACCCCATGTGACGCAGTAGAACTGCGCCATAGTGTTTTGTAGGCTGTGATCTTTACAGGCGCAGATCTTTCTCCAGAAGTAAGTAGTACACACTGCTGTTGAGTAGGTTCTGACTCACAGCAACCCCACAGGGTTTCCAAGGATGTAAATCTCTAGGCAAGCGGACTGCCACATTTTTCTCCGGAAGAGCTGCAGGTGGTTTTGAACTACTGACCTTTCCGGTAGCAGTTGAGCCCCCAGGGCTCCTTAAGTGGTAAAGGATTGATATTCAGCAGGCAATCAGAGCAGATCTTTGAAGAGTAACATTAAGTCGCAATCGACTGGGTGGCAACGTGCTTTTTTTTGTTTGTTTGTTTTTAGGATCCCTCCTGGTGCAGTGGTTAAGCATTTGGCTGCTAACTGAAAGGTTGGAGGTTTGAATCTACCACCTGCTCCACAGGAGAAAGACATGGCAGTCTGCTTCTGTAAAACATTTACAGCCTTGGAATCCCTGTGGGGCAGTTTTACTCTGTCCTATAGGGTCGCTGTGAGTTTGAATGGAGTTGATGGCAATGGGTTTGGTGTTTTTTGATTAGGCACAGTTAATAAAATTGAAAATTAACAACATTACCATTTTCATGGATGAGTATTTAAACACGAGCCAACAGGACAAGAAACTTACATCTGAAACAATTTGTAATGTGAGAAAGAGAAGCTCTGTATCACAAACCCAGAATAAACCTGTGGTACTTTGAGTTTGGGGGGCACTGGTGGTTCAGTGGTAGAATTCTTGCCTTCCATGAGGGAGACCCAGGTTTGATTCCTGGCCAATGCATTTCATGTGCCCCC
Source organism: Trichechus manatus latirostris (assembly GCF_000243295.1). Lineage (NCBI taxonomy): Eukaryota > Metazoa > Chordata > Mammalia > Sirenia > Trichechidae > Trichechus > Trichechus manatus. The sequence goes on from NW_004443937.1 coordinate 2,167,875, forward strand.
ACTAGCCATCTGTCACTGGAGGCTTACGTGTTCCTATGATGCTGAACAGGTTTCAGGGGAGCTCCCAGACGAAGACAGACTAGGAAGAAAGACTTGGCAATCTACTTCTGAAAAATCAGCCAGTGAAAACCCTATGAGTCGCAACAGTCCAATCCCATTGTGCATGGGGTTGCCATGAGTCAGGGGCTAACTCAATGGTGGCTAACAACGACACTTTGAGTTTGCGAGAGGCTAAATTTTTTGATGAACCCAAATGGGAACAGGCCACAAAAGATATTGAAAGCACAGATACAGACCTTGAGAAAATAGAACTCCCGACCTAAAACAATGGGAAGATGAAAATGAATTTAGAGAAGAAATGTCGAATAACTCAACGTGGCCGTGTGAAAACACTGATAAAACACAGTCTTCATCTGAGTTCATAAGGTAAGTTTCTGCATCTTGTTTTACATGTCAAAGAAGAGAGTTGAAAATCTCTTGCTGGGAATTGTAGGTTAGAAATGTTGGGTGTTTTCTTCTGCAAATTTTGAAAGTCATTTTTCACATGAACTTAACTTCAAAGATCAAATAATATGACTGGCTTCCATCATTTGTATGCTGTTCTCAATTTTACAAGGCAGTTCTTCCTACTGTCTCTCGTGTTCCTTCTAATGATTCAGTAACGGGTACATTACCCCGCTACTACCCAGTTTTATTATCCAATTTACAATGAAGAAAAGGAGTCTGAGAGGTCAAATCATTGTCTAAAGATCAAACCACTGGTAAGGAAAGGAACTTGGACACAGTCTCGGGTCTTCTGACAGTAAAACCTATATTCTGTCAACTCTGTGGTACTAATCTAAATGACTTACAATTTTCAGTGTTAAAATCTGTTAAAATGGCTTGGAATTTTCCAAATGTAGTTCTGGTAAAACTACAGAAGACAGATCCTGGCTAAAATGGATACCTTTAGAAAATAATATGAAATACTCTTAGTTCACAAGGTCGAGAAGGCAGAGTGTTGACATGTCGTGGGGTTGTTAACCAACGTCATAAAACAATATGTGTGTTGACTGTTTAATGAGAAACTATTTGTTCCGTAAACCTTCATCTAAAGTACAATAAAAAATATGTATTAAAAAAAAAAAAAACACCCTGGAGGGAAACATGAAAAAAAAATTCTCTTAGTTCATTATTACTCCTTAACTATGAAATTAATAAAATGCCACAACATTGGGGAAAGAAACAGTATACAAATCATTCAATTCCTTTTTCAAATAAACTAAGTATTGCTGATTGGAATTATAGCAGTTTTGATAAAAAATAATCTTGTTTCTTTCTCTATGATGATTCCACCTATATAGAAAAAGAATTTATAAAACAACAGCAATGACAACAAAAGTAGGTACTCTAATATATATATTTTTTAATTTTCTATGAGGGAAATTTTTAATGAGTTAAAGGGACAACATTAGTGATTTACTAAGCCTGAAAAGCAAAGATAAAAAAAACCCTTAAGCAACAACAGCAAAACAGCTTTCTCTTTAAGTTAGGAAGGTGGTATCTTTGAGATGTCAGTAAATATGCGAAATATACTCTAACTTTGCACAATTTTCATTAATAGGAATAATTCTAGGTCAGAAAAAAATTTAAAATTGATATTTCCTAGTGATTTTTACTGACTGGCAAAGGAAGTAGTATGTTATAACCATATTTGTAAAAATAATGAACATCTATTTATCATTTGCAATTAAATTGTTAAAGTAAATGATGAAACTGTTGAATATCTCATTGGGAGAATAACTGCATATTTTACTTAACCAAGCACTCTTCCCTAGAATTTGCCATGTATTCTGATTTGATAGCTGCTGAAAATAGAATTATTTTTCAAATTTAACCATTCAAAAGTTTTTTGGTTATTCATTTTTTAACATGAAACAGCTTTAATCTTTTTTTCACTTCTTACTGCAATATTTCCATTAAAAAAAGTGCTACCGTTAGTGTCTGAGGTCTTAGAAGTTTGTGAGCAGCCATCTAAGATAACTGCACTGGTCTCACCCTATCGGGAGCGAGGGAGAATGAAGAAAACTAAAGACACAGGGAAAGATCAGTCCAAAGGACTAATGGACCACAACCACCACAGCCTCCACCAGACTGAGTCCAGCACAACTAGATGGTACCTGGCTACCACCACTGACTGCTCTGACAGGGATCACAATAGAGGGTCCTGGACAGAGCTGAAGACAATGTAGAACAAAATTCTAACTCACAAAAAAAAGACCAGACTTACTGTCCTGACAGACTGGAGAAACCTCGAGAGTATGACCCTCAGACACCATTTTAGCTCAGTAATGAAGTCACTCCCTAGGTTTACCCTTCAGCCAAAGATTAGACAGGCCCATAAAACAAGAGGAGACTAAAGGGGCACACCAGCCCCTTTAGTGTGCCCCTGGGGCAAGGACGAGAAGGCAGGAGAGGACAGGAAAGCTGGTAATAGGGAACCCAAATTCGAGAATGGAAAATGTTGACATGTCGTGGGGTTGGTAACCAAGGTCGCAAAACAATATGTGTACTAATTATTTAGTGAGAAGCTAGTTTGTTTTGTAAACCTTCATCTAAAGTACAATACTAAATAAATAAATTAAAATGCTACCTTTGAAAGTAAATAAATTGTCCTACAGACAACACAAGAGACTCAAACAGGAGTTTGAAAGTAATGACATGTCTAAATATTACACAAAACAACAATTTTTTGTGAGCCAGATGAATTCCATACAAGTCTGCCTATTACTAGGACTTTAGCATTTGACCCTATGTTTTCTATGAATGTGTTTGCTCTCTGCTGTTTCCTGAACACACCTCTAACCTTGGCCCAAAACCGAAAAACCAAACCCCCTGCTGTCAAGTCGATTCTGACTCAGAGAGATCCTGTAGGACAGGTAGAAACGCCCCATAGGGTTTCCAAGGCTGTAATCATTACACAAGCAGACTGCCACATCTTTCTCCCACAGAGTGGATGGTGGGTTCAAACCACCGACCTTTTGCTTAGCAGACAAGCACTTAACCACCATGCCAGGGCTCCTTTAACCTAGGCCCACGACCCCTTAATACTTGTGATCCCCGGCACAGCAATCCCCTCAGCTGGAAAAACAAATCTCTTTGGGCCATCCTTTTACCCCAAAATTAATACACCGTTTATAGATGCCAAGTGGAAATATTTTATAGTCAAGAATAGAGCTACTTCCACTAACTTAAAAAATATTTATCAAAATGACAGTGTGTTCCTGTATCTCTTCTTCCCATAGCTACAGTTAACATCAAGAAGCAAACCATTCCATTGTGAAACAAAGATTCAATTTAAGCAGAGTGAAGCAAACACATGGTGTTTGATTACCAAAGGAGATCTTGAGCTACTTGCTTCACCAAGTCAATCAAAAAACTCCTCGAGTGCCCTTGTGGCTTCTGGTGTTATATTCTTTGAAATCTGGGAGAAGACAAGACACACTCTCTTGCACCCCAGATATCTTTAGCAAATTAGCTGGGTAAAGTTTTGACAATTGAGATGGATTTCCCCAAGTTTTCCAGAGAACTGGTCAAATTCTACTGAAGTTCAGACTCGTTAATAGAAATATTTTCACCTCTTTTTTCCTTCGAACTTATATTTCTGTCTGGGGAATTTGTTTTGTGTCCACAATTGTATCTGCAGCCCTGCTTTCAGAGGCGTTTTGAGTCTGCTGTGGTAACACCTAAGTCCAAACTCAAACCTCAGTGGACAGAAATTGAAAAGCGAGTAGGAGGATTCATGCTCTGTTAGACTCTCTGCACTCCGCTGCTCTTAAAAGTAAAGAGCTTGCTTTTTACTTCCTCTTTTTTCCTATACAGTGTAATCAGCAATAAAGCCTGTCTCTTAGGTGATGGGAAGTAAATAAACCAAGGGGTAAAATGCGAGATACATAGTTAGCTAGGTAAACAGCATTACACCAGATGAAAAACTATGTATACTCCTAAAAATATAAACGAGTAATAAAGGCCACTTACAATACACTGAAGTTTTCTTACTACTACTGAATTTTGAATGCATTTTCTGAAATAGTCCTAAAATATAACACAGGATTCCAAACATTGCCACAGACATGAAACACTCTGTCAGCTAGCTGGAAATAGTGCCACTGTCTCGGAAATTTGAAAAATGGGTGAATAAAGGGTTTTCTACAAATGTCCCAATAGTTAAGATCTTCCTGCTAACTACACATGGTGTGATTTGTCATCCCGCATCCATGCCCTCCACCTCTGGGCTTACCTGTGCACCGACGATCCTCCTATGTCTGACCAGTACTCAGTAGCAGAGGGTAAGGACCAGGTCCCGCTCATGTCTGCAGCCCCAGCACCTAGCACATTATCATGCTAAGTGTAGCTGCCCTGTATGGAATAAACGTGAATCGGTATATAATTCTTGACAAAGCCAGCTACGTTTGGTAAAACCTAGCAAAGGGACAACCTAAGTTAGGAGCACGGCAGGTTGGTGAGCGTGTAACAGCCCGGTCCGTTTGTCAGAAGGTATAATATGTTTGAAGGCTTGGCTTAAAAGTTCCCCAAACAGCATTGCAAGTAATGTAAACAAATGAGGTGATTTTTTGATTTTCAAAATTTTATTAGGTTTTGAAATGCAAACTTTTAACAAATACCTACATCGATTCATTTGTTTTTTAAAAGCTGTGAAAAAGGGCACAATTCTTTCACACAAAAGATAAATCATACCAGAAAATGAAAAGTTCAGTATGATAATTCATTAAATCAGGTATCAAGGATATAACTCCATACGGCTAGAGAAGCATAGTCACTTTTCACGTGCTTATGAATTTTAGGCTCAAGAGGTATAAGTGGTATCAGGATATCCTGATTTACTTCTCTTCCTTTATTTCTTCCTTTCTTCGGTCTAATCTCTCTGTCTCCCTTCTTTCCTTTCTTGCTTCCTTCCTTTTTTAATTTTCTTCCTACTTCCATTTTTGCTGTTGTTGTTCTGTTTCTTCTGTCTACATTGGAAATATTTTTTACTTTGCTTTGGGTAAATAATTAAAATTGTGAACATAAAACCAAGTGAGATATTTCAGCAAATTTTTATATATTTTCTATAAGATCAAAGCAATCTTGGAAATCCCAGAACCCTCAGGAGAAACGAAAAGCAGAATGTCTTCACTTTGATGCAATGCAATCAACTCCTTTTTTGTTGCTTCTTAATCTGTAGCTTAATTAACTCTGCAGCTTCCTAGCCAAGATATTTTGTTATAGTCTGTGTACTATTTTCTAACTCATATATTTTCCAAGAAATTTTGGCAGAGTATATGATCTCATTTTAATTCTATAAAGCATCTGGAACAGTGGAAAACAAGCATCTCATATAAGCATTAACAAAATCTATGGATGTCATTTTAATACGACTCACCTTGTCACAGATTTGCACATCTCAGTTAGTTTAACCAGAATGCAAGAATAGAATGCTATCACCAGAATCAATATCACCTGCTTGATACACATTTAATAGCACCATTACTAGTCCCCTCCCTGCTAATAACAGAGCTATAAGGGGTTTTGTTTCCCCTTTTTCGTTATTTAAGAATATATTTATAAATCATTATTTCTTTTCCTATTCCCCCCCTCCACCACCAGAGTAAAGAAATTATTAGGAAGTGGAACACAGGTTCTTGTTAGAGTAAATGTTACAGAAAAAAAACTGTTGTGTTCACTGTGTGGTGACTCAACCATTTGATCCCCACTTACTGAGAAGAGCAGTTACCACCGATCAGAAGCAGCAGCAGCAGAGGCTTTGGAAACAGCCTTATCTCTGGGTGCACTGTTTGACTGAGAGGCAGTTCTTCACCATTTCATCATCACAGCTGTAATGGTTACACAGTCACAGGCTGCTTCCTTTGCAATGGAATGGCAAGTCGACTTCGCTAAGCAAATATCGAGGAAGATTGCTAAGAGGGCAGTTAAGAACCAGCCTTAACTGAAACTCCCTGTGACTAAACTGCTGTCCAATGAAAGGATGGTTCTTGTCCGAGAGCCACTATCTGATAACTGTCTAATCTGCAATGTCACCCTCTCTCAGAGATGTTTTACTCTATTCAGAAGTTAGCAATGAACTTTTACTCCTTGGCGACAAGAGGATCGAGTTTTCTGCAAGCACTCGAAAGCATTACATTTCTGGTTTCTTCATGTGTGTAATTCAGCTGGAGTATTTATCTGTACCCGTCTCCTACCATGAGGGCAGTGGTGGTTCAGTGATAGACTCCTCGCCTTTTATGTGGGAAACCTGGGTTCAAGTCCCACTCAGTGCACCTCATGCGCAGCCACTACCCCTACCCATCTGTCAGTAATGGTTTGCATGTTGCTATGATGCTGAACAGGTTTCCGTAGAGCTTCCAGACTAAGAAAGACTAGGAAGAAAGGCCTGGAGAAGTACTTTAAAAAAATCAGTCAGTGAAAATCCTATGGATCACAACGGTTTGATCCTGCTGTACATGGGGCTGCCAGGAGTCAGGGGCCAACTTGAAGGCAGCTAACAATAAGAACATCATCACTTACTTCAGCAGCAGGCATGTGATTTGACAAGAAATGAGGTGTGAGGAATACACCTCTCCCTACATGCTGAATATTAGCAGCCCTCCTCAGCTTTAAGGAGCCCTGGCGGTGCAGTGGTTAAGGGCTCAGCTGCTAACCAAAAGGTGGGCCATTCCAGTCCACCAGCTTCTCTGCAGGAAAAAGATGTGGCAGTCTGCTTCTGTAAAGATTTACAGCCTTAGAAACCCTATGGGGCAGCTGTACTCTGTCCTGTAGGGTCGCTGTGAGTCGGCATCGACTCGACGGCAGTGAGTTTGCTTTGGGTTTGTTCTCAGCTTTAGGGAATGCCCTTAGCCCTTCTCAGCTTTGTTAAGATGTCCTGTACCCTCAAGTCAATATGGGTGTGGGGAAGGGTTTCTGGATGTGATAAATTGCTAGTCTCTGTAGCCTGGGCTCATCCTATACACATTGTGACACTGGCTATGTTGGTCTGCAGCTTGCGACAAAGCTCCCCCTCCGTCCTGTCCCACTTCCTAGTGCAGCACCTCACCTGTCAATTTATGTAAACTTCCTTAGATGTTCCTGTCTTGTATTCTTTTATTCCATTTCTGTCTGAGCAATGGCAAGGTGACTGACTAGATGAAATGCTTAATTATATGAGTCAACTTGGCTAGGCTGTGGTGCCCAGTTTGGTCAAACACTAGTCTAGATGTTGCTGTGAAGGTATTTACATGTGATTAACATTTACAATCCATTGACTGTAAATAAAGCGGATTACCCTCCATAATGTGGATTAAAAAAAAAAAAACAACAAACCCAAACCCATTGCTGTTGAGTCAATTCTGACTCACCGCAACTGATATGGATTGAATTGTGTCCCCCCAAAATATGTGTCAACTTGGTTAAGCCATGATTCCCAGTGTTGTGTGATTATCCTCCATTTTGTGATTGTAATTTTCCTATGTGTTATAAATCCTAATCTCTGCCTGTGGTTAATGAGGCAAGATTATATTATGTTAAAGAGGATTAGGGTGGAATTGTAACACCCTTACTAAGGTCATATCCCTGATCCACGGTAAAGGGAGTTTCCCTGGGGTGTGGCCTGCATCACCTTTTATCTAACAAGAGATAAAAGGGAAGGGAAGTGAGCAGACATTGAGGACCTCATACCACCAGGAAAGCAGCACCAGGAGCAGAGCGTGCTCTTTGGACCCAAGGTTCCTGCTCAGAGAAGCTCCTAGTCCAAGGGAAGATTGACGACAAGGACCTTCCTCCAGAGCCAACAAAGAAAGTCTTCCCCTGGAGCCGATGCCCTGAATTTGGACTTGTAGCCTATCAGACTGTGAGAGAATAAATTTATCTTCATTAAAGCCATCCACTTGTGGTATTTCTGTTACAGCAGCACTAGATGACTAAGACAACAACCCTACAGGACAGAGTAGAACTGCCCCATAGGGTTTGAGTCGGAATCGAGTTGACTCATAGTGACCCTACAGAGCAGAGTAGAACTGACCCATAGGGTTTCCAAAGAACAGCTAGTGGATATGAACTGCTGACCTTTTAATTAGCAGATGTAGCTCTTAACCACTGTACCACCAGGGCTCCATAATGTGGATGGGCCTTATCAAATCAGTTCAAAGCAGTTAAGAGCAAATACTGAGATTTCCTGAGACGAGAAAGATTCTGCCTTGAGACTGTAAATAGACATCCTGCTGGAGTTTCCAGCCTGCCTCTTGGCCTACTAATTTCAGACACAATACTGCCAGAGTTTCCAAAGCTGCTTGGCCCACAGATTTTGGACTTGCTGACCTGCCCCCCACCGCCCCCGCCCCCCGCCACCAGTTGAGTGCATCAGTTCCTTAAAATAAATTCTCTAGATAGATAGACACAGACAAACAGATGGTAGATATAAACATATTTATATATCTAATCTGTCTATATCTCCTATAGGTTCTGTTTTCTCTGGAGAACCTTGACTAATACACTAGCAAAGCTGACTTTAAAAGAATGTGACTTACTAATATGAAATACCTAGAACAGACAAATGCATAAAGATCAGAGTATGATAGTGGTTACCAGGGGTGGGAGGAATGGGGAAAGAGGGGAATCAATGTTTAGGTAGTAACAAGTTTTTTTTTATGGGGATAGAAAATTTGGCAATGGATATTAGTGATGGTTGCATAACATGATTGCTATAATTGGTTTTATTGAATTATACGTGTGAAAAATGTTGAATTGGCAAATGTGTTATCTGTATTTTTAAAACAACAAAAAACTGCCAATAAACAAAAGGAGGAAAATTAAAAAAAAAAAAAATGTGGCTTGTAATGTGAGTGGATAATAATGGTGCTTCAGGTATTACCTGAGCCAAATTCGGTGTGATGGATCACTGTCGTGTGGCCTTTCTAACCATGGTCTTGTAACTCCAACCCAAGTGACTGGGCAGGACTGTGCAGATAGGGTAATTGTGGCCCACCAAGGGGATTGATCAGTTTTGCCATCCCTCTGGGCTTGAGGTGAGCCACCCTAGAGGTGGGAAAGAGAGGATTCCACCACCACCAAGGAAGAACAGCTAAGACCAGAGAGCGTGTCCTTTGGACCTGGGATCCCTGCTCTGAGAAGCTCCTGGACCCAGAAGACAGAGAGTGAGCTGTAACCCTAAAAACAGCAAGAAGTGATAGCAGAGAAGTGGTGGTGGGAGACATCAGCTGAGTGCCTTGGGCAGAGGCAGAGGGCCAGGGAGAGGTGTGCCTGCAAGCACAGCTGAAAAGAGGCTGTCCTGATGGAAGAACTGTATCCTGAATGTTCCTGAGCTTGAATTGTAACCTGTTACTTCCCTAATAAACCCCATAATTGTGTGTATTGTCTGTGAGCTCTGTGTGGCCATTACAATGAATTATCAAACACAGCATAGAAGTAGACAGTGCCATGGGAAGGACAGTTGGTCTCAGAATTGGTAAAGATGGCAGAGAGAGGCGGCATATCTGACCTCCGCCTCATGGGAGTCAGCCTTGGGGTGTTGATACTGATATCCTTCCCCGTCATGAAGTGAGAAGAGGTCAGACACTGCCCTCCCCATGCTGTTTTTACATAAATAGAGGTAGTTGCCTTTGAAAGGAGACCTTCAGGCTTAACCCAAAGGGGTGACTGATGTAGGATCCAACGTCCCCTTAGAAGACGGTGCAGGAGACTTTGGGAGTACAGGGACCACAGTCTCCTCAGAGGAGACTCAGGGAGGCGGTTGCTCAAGTTAGGTCAGTAGTTCTGCTTGCAAACGACAAACGTGCCCCGCACAAAACTTCCTGAAAGTGTTTGTGTATGTGCTCAGCAAGTACAGTGTATACACTCGGGGCTCCTGAGGTAACTGTTTCTGCAGTTGCCGAAATGAAACTGGATCAATCACTGTTAGATGACCTGAAAAATGTGATTTTCCTCAGGGAAAGCAGCAGTAAACAAGGAACAGAGAAAGAGAGACTCCTTTATTTGCTGAAGGCACCCAGAAAAGTTTAGATGTGGTATCGGCCATCTGGTCTACTCTTTAAAGTTCTACACATCTAATTCTAGATGTAGCATATTCATCACTAAAGAGGCCTTAAAAGTAGTCCTTAATCATTGTCAGGGTAATAGTTTCTGGCCCAAAAGGCTGCTTTAATGTTCCCTATATTTCCTACATTCATTATTCAACAAATATTATTGAATGTACCTGTGCACTATATAAAGAAAATTACCCAAGGTACCACCTCCTAGGGTATATGATCTTTTATCAGCAAGCCAAGAGACAAAACCATGTGCTCACATACCCGATCACTGCATAAGCCTAAAGGAGAAGAAAGGCAGGGCTTTGTATAGTTTATTGTTGGCGGCAACTATTTTCTTCTTTAGAATGAAATGTTTAGAGAATATGATAGAACATCCTGGAAGAATTCACAAAGTGGTTTTTAAAAAAGGAAATCAAATTTGCCCATATCCCTTGAACAGCAAAACAATGTGAGTTTGGCTGAATAGCGCGGGTGAAACTATGAATAGTAACAACATGGAAATCAGGAAGTCAGTGACTCCACCTTAAACTCTGGTTCAAGGAGTTTATTAAAGGTATTTACTTCTAGGAGTCTATTCCATGGAATTATGTGAAATGCAGACCAAAATATATTATGAGAGAAAGAGAAATTCATTGCACCTTTACCTGTAATAATGAAAGTAATATAGAAATGGTTAAGAGAAATATATGATTTTTCAAGGTTGTAATACGTGGATATTGAAAGGGGTGTTTATCGAGAACTTTTAATAACACGAGGTATTATGGTAAAACGTTAAGTATGTATATATATATATATATATATCCCAAAATCCATTGCCGTCGAGTTGATTCCAACTTACAGCAACCCTGTAGGACAGGGTAGGGTTTTCAAGGCTGTCACCTTTAGAAAAGCAGACTGTAGCATCTTTCTTCCTCGGAGCAGCTGTTGGGTTTGAACCGCCGACCTTTTGATTAGTAGCCGGGTGCTTAACCGTATACTCTCATGATGAGGTTCTGATTTTATATATATGTGGCTTGGTGGCACAGACGGTTAAGCACTCGATCACTGGCCGAAAGGTTGGCGGTTTGAACACACCCAGAGGCGCCTCAAAAGACAGGCCTGGCGATCTGCCTCTGAAAGGTCACAGTCTTGAAAATGCTATGGAGTAGTTCTTCTCTGCACACATGGTTTAGGTATGAGTTGGTTTTGACTCAAAGGCAGCTAACAACAATGTATATACATAGAAATCGTAATCTCATTTTTTCATGTATAGGAAAAGACCAAACTGATAGAAGTGATTATCTCTAAGTGGTGCGTATATTAGCTGTTGCTACGGAAAAAACAACCACAAACTTCTTGGTGGTAAGCAATGATAAGCATTTATTTCTTGCCCATGGGTCTGAGTTTTGGTTGGTGTCTGGCTTATCTTGGGCTGGGTTCCAGACCACAGAGTGGGTTCAGGTTTGTTCTAAGCATCTGTCATTCATTTGGAACCATTGGGATACCCAGATCATATTCTTTTCATGGTGTTCGCAAAAGTGCAAGAGAGCAAGACCAACCACACAAACACATTCCAAACATCTGTTCATGTCATGTTCACTCACGTCTTGAGAGCCAGAGGAAATTGCATGGTCAAGTCCAGAATCAAGTGGACCAAGCCCAATGTACCCTCCACCCACCATAACAAGGGTGTGGATGTATGCACCTGTAAAATGGGAGTGAAAAGTCCAGACCAATAATTCATTCTTCTACAGTAAGATTAAAGTTTTACTTTTCTTCTTATACTTCTCTATATACAAATTTCTATTCTACCCAAATGCATCAATATAACTTTATTTTTCAGAAATACTAGACACATATAGATCAATGGAATAAAATTGAAATTTCAGAAATAAAAAATAAAACCTTCACATTTGTAGTCAATTGATTTTTGACAAGGGTGCCAAGATAAACAAGGTGAAAGATGAGTCTTTTCAACAAATGAAGCTGAAACGACTGCATCACTACAAACAAAAGATTGACGTTGAACCTCTGTCTCACACCATATGCAAAAATTGACTCCAAAGGGATCAAAGACCTAAATGTAAGAGCTAAAACTACAAAATTCCTAGAGGAAAACATAGGTATAAATCTTTGTGATCATAGATTAGGCAATGGTTTTGTAAATATGATGCCAAATGCACAAGCAACAAAATAAAAAACAGATAAATCATACTTTACAAAAATTAAAAACATTTGTGCCGCAAAGGATCCTATCAAGAAAGTGAAAAGAACTTATCCAATGAATATTATAAAGTACTGCTGAAAGAGATAAAAGAAGACTTAAATAAATGGAAAGATGTTCCATGTTCACGGATTGGAAGACTTAATACTGTTAAGATGTCAATACTATCCAAAGCAATCCAAAGATTCAACACAATCTCGATCAAAAGTCCAACAACCTTCTTTACAGAAATGGAAAAGCCAGTCCTCAACTTTATGTGGAATGGCAAGAGGCTCTGAGTAGCTAAAACAATGTTGAAAGAGAAGAACAAAGTAGGAGAACTCACACTTCCTTATTTTAAAACATACTATACAGCTACAGTAATCAAAACAGCCTGGTACTGGTATAACAATAGACACACAGACCAACAGAATAGATTTGAAAGTTCACAAATAAACCCACACATCTATGGTCAACTGATTTTTGACAATGGTGCTAAGTCCATTTGATGAGGCAAGAAGATTTGGATTTCCACATGCAGAAAAATGAAACAGGAGCCATGCCTCACACCATACGCATACAAAAAAATTTAAAATGGATTAAGGACCTAAATGTACAAACTAAAACCATAAAATTCTTAGAAGAAAATGCAAGGGCAACCTCGTTGGACCTATCTTTTAACAAATGGATTATCTAATATAATAGCAAAAGTACAAACAGCAAAAGACAAAATAAATACTAAAAAATTAAAAACTTGTTCATCAAAAGACCACCAAAAAAGCAAAAAGACAAGCTACTGACTGGGAGAATATCTTCAGAAACCATATATCTGATAAGAGTCTAATAACCAAAATATATATAAAACTTTGAAAACTTAACAACAAAAAGACAAATAACCCAGTCATAAAATAGGCAAAGGATGTGAATAGACATTTCACCAAAGAGGACATTCAAATAGTCACCAAACACATGAAAAGTTGCTCAACGTCATTAGCCATCAGGGAGATGCAAATCAAAACCACAGTGAGATACCATTTCACTCCACTAGGATGGCTAAGGTTAAAAAAAAAAAAAAAAAAAAACCCAGAAAATAACAAATGTTGGCTAGGATGTGGGGGAATTGGAACCCTTACCCAATGCTGGTGGGAATGCAAAATTATACAGCTGTTGTGCGAAATAGTGTGGCGGTTCCTCAAAAAACTAAAAATAGAATTACTTTATGACCCAGAGATTCCACTCCCAGGTATAAACCCCAAAAACTTGAAAGCAGAGACTCAAACAGACACTTGTACACCAATGTTCACTGCAGCACTATTCACATTAGCCAAACGTGGAAACAACCTAAATGCCCATCAATAGATGAATGGATAAACAAAATGTGGTTACATACATAGAGTGGACTACTACTCAGCCAGCAGGAGAAATGAAGTCTCAATGCATGCTACAATATGGATGGAGCTTGAAGACATTATGCTGAGTGAAATAAATCAATCACAAAAGAACAAATATTGTACGACCTCACTTACATAAAAAGACAAGAAAAGGCAAATGTATAGAGACCAAAGTTTATTAGTGGTTACTGGGGGTGGGACAGAGGGGGGTAGAGGAGATTAACCGTGTTGGAAAAATTGCATTGATTAAGGGTAAGGTTGCACAGTTGATTATTTTAACTGCTGTCAATAAGTTGTATACATGTAAAAAGTTGAATTGGTAAAAGTTGTGTGATAGATATATTACAACAACTGACAATAAAAAAAAAAAGAGTAGCTTCTGAGGCCGCTTATGTACATGGGATCTGTTTCCTTGGTTTGGAGGTTTAGGGTCATGGTTTCATGGCACATCCCAGTTAATTGTCCTAATAATGTGTTTAGTACTTCTATTCTACCTCCTAGTTCGTTGTGTAGTGCCTGGGGTCTTAAAAGCTTGCACGTAGCCATCCAAAGCACAACAACTGGTCTCTACTCACCTGGAGCAACAGAGGAAGAAGGAGAGTTAGGAATAGGAGGAAATGGAATGTGTGGCTAATTGTCTTCATGAATAGCTGCCTCCTTTGCCAAGAGACCGGAAGAACTAGATGGTGTCTGGCTACCACTAATGAACATTTTGATCGAAGATTCCATAGAAGAATCCTGATCAAAAGAGGGGAAATGCAGAGGAGAATTTCAAATTCTCATGGACTCTAGACTTTCTGGAGCCATGGGAGGTGGATGAACCTGAAACTATTGCCTTAAGATAATCTTTAAATCTTAGACAAAAAATAACCCCTGAAGTCTTCTTAAAACCAAGCAAGAGTTTAACTTCACTAGTAAAAAATATCTGCCTTGAACATTATCCTCTTTTAAGAACTTTTTATACAGGATCAAATTGACAACAGCTACTGGAAAGATTAGATAGGAACCTTAGCAGGCAGTGAGTTTATTTTAATGGGGGAGGAACAACTCAGAAAAGGAGGATGAAAACAGTTGCACAACTTGAAGAATGTAATCAATATCATTGAATTGTACATGTAGAGAGGGTTGAACAGGTGTATGTTCTGCTGCGTATGTTCTCAACACCAACAACAAAATTAATTTTTTAAAGAAGAAAGTGAAAAGAATGGGAGAAAATATTTGCAATTCATATATCTGATAAGGGAATTGTATCTAGAATATATAAAGAACTATTACAACTCAATAATAAAAAGACAAATAACCCAATTTAAAAACTGGCAAAGAATTTGTACAGACATTTTTCCAAAGAAAATATACAAATATTTAATAAGCACATGAAAAGATGCTCATCATTAGTGTCAGGGAAATGCAAATCAAAACCTCAATGAGATACCACTTCACATTCACTAAAAAAATAATCAAGTCCATCACCACTGAGTCAGTTCCAACTCACGGCAACCCCATGTGTTACAGAGTAGAACTGCTCCATAGGGTTTTACTGGCTATAGTGTTTTATAGAAACAGATTGCCACACCTTTCTTTCACAGTGCTGATGGGTGGGTTTGAACCATCAACCTTCTGGTTAGCAGCTGAGCCTGAACAGTTTGTGCCACCCAGGTACCTATTGATACTGACTACGATACCTACAATTAAAAAGTAAGATCGTAAGTGCTGGCAAATATATGAATACACTAGAACCCTCATATACTACTGGTGGAATTGTAAAGTGTTGTAGCCACTTTGTTTTTGTTTTGTTTTGTTTTTGATCTATAAAACTTTGTGTTTATTATTTTTTTAAAAAAGATTTTATCATATGTTAGGTGAAAGCTTACATAGCAAATTAGTTTCCCATTTGATAGTTTGTACATAAAATGTTCTATGACATAGGTTCCATTCCCCACAGTGTGCCTGCCTTCCCCTCATTTCTATCCTAGCCTCCCCATTTCCTTTCATCCTGAATTGCTATCCCTTCCTGCCTTCTCATGTTTGCTTTTGGGCAAATGTTTCCCTTTTGATCTCATATAATAGCTTGTTCTAGGAACATGTTCCTCTCAAGTATTGATTATTTTATGGGCCCGTCCATGGTTCGGCTGATGGGTGGTTTCTGGTAGTGGCTTCAGTTCCAGTTCAGAAGGGTATCTTAGGGCCATAGTCTTCAGGGGTTCCTCCAGTCTCTATCAAACCAGTAAGTCTGGTCTTTTTTGTGAATTTGATTTTTTCTTCTGCAGTTTTTCTCCCACTTTGTCTGGGACCCTCTGCTGTGATCCAAGTCAGAGTGGTCCATAGTGGTAGCTGGGCACCACCTAGTTCTTCTGGTTTCAGGGCATGTAGGCTGTGGTTCATGTGGTTCATTAGTCCTTTGGACTAATTGCACCTTTGGGTCTTTCATTTTCTTAATTATCTTTCGCTCTGGATGTTAAGAAACCAATAGTTGTATCTTAGATGGCTGCTTGCAAGCTTTTAAGACCTTAGATGCTACTCACGAAAGTAGGGTGCAGAATTTGTCTTTATGAACTATGTTGTGCCAATTGACATAGATGTCCTCGAAGCCTATGGTCCTTTTCCATCGAGCCTAGGAACTTTGTCCCACAAGGTGTTTGATTATGTCTAAGACATTGCCTGTGACCTTTGCATGTTCTATTGTCTATATTGATACATAAGCATCACGTATAGTTATGTATGTAGAAATATCCACCAGACCTACATCTGCAGATGGGTGTATTCCCTTATACCCTCCCAGACCTCTTGTCATATCTGTGGAGCTATGTATCTATTACTGTTGGTGCAGCCACTTTGGAAAATAGCTTAGAAGTTCCTTTAAAGTTGAAACACAGAGTTACCAAATGACCTAGCAGTTCCACCCCTGGGTGTATACACAAGAGAAGTGAAGGCATATGTCCACACACAGACTTATACACAAATGTTTATACCAGCACTATTCTTAACAGCCAAGAAATAGAAACAACCCAAACATTTGTTAGCTGATAAATGGATTAAAAGATGTGGTGTATCCGTATAATGGATTATTATTCAACAATAAAAAGGAATGAAGTACTGATACATGCTACAACATGGATGAACCTTGGGAACATAATGCTAAGTGAAAGAATCCAGTCACGAAAGAACAAACGGTATATGAAATGTCAAGAATAGGTAAATCTATAGAGAAAGAAAGTAGATGAGTGGTTTCTTAGGACTGGGCAGACATGGGGGAAGAGATGGAGGGAAAATGAGAGTGACTGCTCAAGGGGACACGGTATCTTTTGAGGGTGATGAAAATGTTTCAAAATTGAATGTGGTGATGATTGCACAAGTCTGGGAATATACTAAAACATTTGAATTATACACTTCAAACAGGTGAATTGTATGGCATATGAATTAGTAAAACTGTTATTAAAAAATACTAGAAAGATACTCTGAAAAAACCCATTGCCGTCTAGTAGATTGCGACTCACAGTGACCCTATAGGACAGAGCAGAACTGCCCAATAGAAGTTCCAAGGAGCAGCTGGTGGATTTGAACTGCCGACCTTTTGGTTAGCCGCCATGCCTCTAGGGCTCCAGCAAGATGCCCTAGCAGGATTTAATCACAATCTTGGGTGGCTATAAGAAAAATTTCAGTATAAAATCAATCTGTGAATGTACCATGTGTAGCTAAAATCAAAAGGATGTCTTATTCAGTAAAGAATTTGAGTAGCTTGAGCTTTTCCGATTCTTTTCTGGGTGACCAGTCTTTTGCTCCCAAAGCCAGATACAGAAAACCAAACAGAATGAGTTTAAAACAAACAAACAAAAACCCAGCTATACAATTAAGCCTACCAAGTCAATTCTGACTCACGATGACCCCATGCGTGTTAGAGTAGAACTCTGCTCCAGAGAGTTTTCAATGGCTGTGATCTTCTGGGAGTAGATGACTTTCTTTCAAGGCACCTCTGGGTGGATTCAAACCACCAACCTTTTGGTTAGTAGCCAAGCATTGACTGTGCCACATCGGGACTCCTTTAGTAGTGTAAGTTAAGTCAAGTTGTAGAAATAGAAGTATTTAATTTAGTCAATTTAGTCAAGTTGTAGAAATAGAAGTATTTAAAAAGTGGTAACATGGGTAACTGTGAGGAACAACTCCTCTGGACAAGCCAGGTGACCATGGTTTTCTCCATTCCTCTCCCTGATGGCATCTTCAGGCCTCAGAACAAACACGACCACCACTGAGGCCTGATGTTTGTTAGCAAGTTTAAAAAGATACAGTTCTCAGCTAGCCAGCCCCTACTCAGGTAGTTGTGGGGGTGGGGGACGTGTTGCAGTAGTTCGTCTGCAGGGTTAAAAAGATACAACTAATCACTTAGGCTGGGGTATAAAACAGCTGGAAGAGGAAGTTTTCTTTGTTTCCTCAGCTGTGGTGCAGGTGGGGCACACATAGCATAAGCTCACAGTCCACCTCAGTGGACCACCAGGCCAGGGGGAGAACGGCAATAGTGGGGTCGCATTTAAGCCCCTCACCCATGGCACAAAGTGGAGTGTGAAAGGAAAAGTCACCCTCTCTGCCCTTTTGGAAGGGACTGCTCATTACAGAATATTTCCAGTTTTATGCTGTCGGATTCTTGTAAGTAATAAAAGCTATTTTTCCATGTGCTGAAGTGTGTTCAGGCTCTGATTGGGAGGGTGTGATGTTTATGGAGCAGTCCCTGTTAGTTATGGGTGCCCTTTGTCCAATGGCCTCCTGGTTATCCAGAAATCCAGTACAACACGTGAGCACCACACAGGTTTGGGGTGTTGTCTTTCAGTAACTAATTATTGAATATTTCCTACATGCGTAGAACTGCCAATTGCTTTATATACATTGTCATATCATAGCCCTATAAACCTATTTTACAGATAAGGAAACTGAGGCTTAGAGAATTTATCTAGCTCAGCTTCCTTGTGATGCTTCCTAAAGTCACAATGCCCAGGAGGGCAAAACTTTAATTCTATAATTGTCATACTTACTTTAAAAGGAACATCATAACCATCTTAGTTACCTAGTGCTGCCTTAACAAAAAATACCACAAGTGGGTGACTTTAAAGAACAGAAATTTATGTTCTCACAGTTCAGGAGGCTAGAAATATGAAATCAGGGTGTGAAAGGCGAGACCCTTCCTTGCTGGTAGTCCCGTGAGGTCCTTAGCATTCCTTACTGTGTGTCTCTTTATCTCTTCTGCTCTTGTATAACTCAGAAGTGATTAGGTTTAAGACCCATCCTACTGTGGTCTGAGCTCAGTAACATCATAAAAAAGAACCTCTATTTACAAACAGAATCATATGCGTAGGTGCAGGGGCCAGGAGTTCAACAGATATTTTGGGGGAAACACAATTCGATCCTTAACAATAGCCCTATGAACCTATTTTAGAAATATGTAAACTGAGGCTTAGGGAATTTGTGTACCTTATGTATTTTATGTAACTCAGCTTCCATGTGACGGTCCTCAAAGTCACATTGTCCAGGAGGGCAAAACTTTAATTCTATAATTGTCATAATTATTTTAAAAGGAACAATGTAACAAGGGTTTAACCTGGACTCGATATCGTGTTTGATGGTGACAGTCGAGGGGGTCTTGCTGAGAGACGCCTGCTTATTTCAGATGCAGCCTGAACATCATGTGCTACGGGAAGACCCCTCTGGCTCTGCTCTCTCTCCCTCCTCTGTGCATTCAGCTGTTGCTCGTGCGTGTCTTTATTTCACTCTTATTCTGTACTGAATGTGATGTTTATATCTCTGTCTCTGCCAGTAGATATGAGGACAGGTCTTTGTTTGTCTGACTTGGTTTTGTCAGAATCCATCACGGTATCCAGCACATAGTAGGTAGGTCCTCATGATTTAAAAAAACAAAAAAACAGTTGCCATTGATTTGACCTGATCCCAACTCATGGTGACCCCGTGTGTGTCAGAGTAGAACTGCACTCCATAGGGTTTTCAATGTTTGATTTTTTATTTTTATTTTTTGTTGGGGGGAAGTAGATCACCAGGCCTTTCTTCCAAGCCACCTCTGGGTAGACTCAAACCACCAACTTTTCAGTTAGCAGCAAGTATGTTACCTATTTGCACCACCCAGGGGCTCTTTTAGTAAAGAAGGGAATTCTATATGAGCCTATGTTTAAAGTTAGAAATGCAATGGACGGGATCACAAGGAAGCCAAGTTTAGACGCCTTTTGGTTCTGAGATGAGGCTGTTGATAATTCAGAATTTTGAAGGTGATTATTCTCACAGTCTTTACCCGTGGGCCTCTGTTCTTTTAACTATTATTGAAGTCCCATCTTTTAAAATTAATGACCCAGTATGAAATTTCAGAACAGCTAAAATTGATTTGTCTATTTACTTACCTCTTTTAAATGTAAAATAAATTGCATTTGTGTGTAAAATCCCCAAGCACGAATGAAAATTGTGATCCTACATTTGCTGAGAAATATCTTTGTTTGTCCTTTGGGAGGTCTTAAACTTTAGTTGGCTTTTATTAAAGTTTTATGAGAACACAAACTAGCGAACGACTTTTTCTTCAAACAGGTGCTTTTCGTTGCTTCAAAGAAAGAACACATTCTTGAAACAGAACTTGTTCCTTTAAACAAATTACTCAGCATCGCTTAAAAATGAAAAAGAGGGGACAAGGAGAGGTTTGAAGAGACAACAACCAACACTCCAGAAATGCAGAATATTTTAAAATTAGGTCATAATTGTGTTTTTATCTGGCTTGTCTAAATATTGCCTCAACTATCTCCCCCATGGGGCCTAAAATGCCATTATTATAAATTCATATCTTTATGTGAAGCATTATTCTCCCTTCTCTGCCTGATTTTAAAATTCGGATGCTCCAGGAAGCAGTGATATATAAGGAAGACTGATTGCCGAGGGGTCCTGGAGGGAGGTGCCCTAGATGTGAATGATAGCACTCTGACACTGATTGTTTTTCTTCTGTTGAACCATATTTGGTTTTGTTTTTTTTTACTTGAGATCAAACAACCTGTCTAAAACCCAAAAGGGAGAAAAAATAGAGAAAGCATTCAGTATTGAGGGTGACAGAGTTAGTGTCTAACGACACTTACTTTATAACATAGTATCACCTGGTTTGCCTGAGTCTTCCCATCCACCTAATTACCAAAGCACAAACTTGAGGGTTGTGGAAGGAGCCCTGGTGACAGGTTGAATAACCAGCCCCAAAGATGTCCACGACCTAATCCCTGGAACCTGAGAATAGGTTGCTTTACCTGGCCAAGGGACTTTACAGATGTGATTAAGTTAAGGATCTTGAGATGGAGAGATGATCCTGGATTACTCAGGTGGGTCTCAGATAATCACAAAAATCAAAAAACCAAGCCATTTGTCATGGACTCATGGTGACCCCATGCCTGTCAGAGTAGGACTCTGCTCCACTGGATTTCCCTTTTTTTTTTTTTTTTTAGGTGTGCTTTAAGTGAACCTTTACAGTTCAAGTTATTTTCTCATAAAAAAATTTATACACACATTGTTATGTGACCCTAGTTGCTCTCCCTATAATATGACAGCACACTCCTCCTTTCCACCCTGTATTTCCCGTGTCCATTCAACCAGCTCCTGTTCCTTTTTGCCTTCTCATTTCACCTCCAGACAGGAGCTGCTCATTCAGTCTCATGTATCTCCTTGAGCTAAGAAACTCTCTCTTCACGAGTATCATTTTATGTCTTATAATCCAGTCTAATCTATGTCTGAAGAGTGGGCTTCAGGAATTGTTTCAGTTCTGGGCTAACAGAGTCTGGTGGCCATGTCTTCCAGGGTCCCTCCAGTCTCAGTGAGACCATTAAGTCTGGTCTTTTTACTAGAATTAGAGTTCTGTACCCCACTTTTCTCCTGCTCCGTCAGGGACTTTCTGTTGTGTTCCCTGTTGGGGCGATCATTGGTGGTAGCCGGGCACCATCTAGTTCTTCTGGTCTCAGGCTGATGGAATATCTGGTTTATGTGGCCCTTTCTGTCTCTTGGGCTAATATTTTCCTGTGTCTTTGGTGTTCTTCATTCTCCTTTTCTCCAGGGGTGCTGCGACCAATGGATACATCTTAGATGGCCACTTGATAGCTTTTAAGACCCCAGATGCCACTCACCAAAACGGGATGCAGAGCATTTTCTGAATAAACTTTGTTATGCCAATTGACGTAGATGTCCCCTGAAACCATGGTCCCCAAACCTCCACCCCTGCTACTCTGTCCCTCAAAAAAAAAAAAAGTGTTTGATTGTATTCAGGAAACTTCTTAGTTTTTGGTTTAGTCCAGCTCTACTGAGTTCCCCTGTATTGTGTGTTGTCCTTCCCTTCACCTAAGATAATTCTTACTTACTATCTAGTTAGTGAATACCCATCTCCCTCCTTCCCCACCCTCATAAACATCAAAGAATGTTTTCTTCTGTGTATAAACTTTTTCTTGAATTCTTATAATAGTCATGTCATACAATATTTGTCCTTTTTCAACTGACTAATTTCACTCAGCATGCCTTCCAGATTCAGCCATGTTATGAGATGTTTTGCAGATTCATCATTGTTCTTTAATGTTGCATAGTATTCCATTGTGTGAATATACCATAATTTGTTTATCCGTCCATCCATTGATGGGCACCTAGGCTGTTTCTATCTTTTTGCTATTGTGAACAGTGCTGCAATAAACATGGTGTGCATATATATATTTGTGTGACAATTCTTATTTCTCTAGGATGTATTCCAAGGAGTGGGATTGCTGGAGCATATGGTACTTCTATTTCTAGCTTTATAAGGAAGAACCAAATTGATTTCCAAAGTGGTTGTAGCATTTTATACTTCCACCAACAGTGTATAAGTGTTCCAGTCTCTCCACAACCTCTCCAGTATTTATTATGTTGTGTTTTTTGGATTAATTAACACTAACCTTGTTGGGATGAGATGGTATCTCATTGTACTTTTAAGTTTCATCTCTCTAATGGCTAATGATTGTGAGATTTCCTCATGTGTCTGTTAGTCACTTGAATGTCTTCATTGGTGAAGTGCCTGTTCATATCCTTTGCTCATTTTTTAATTGTGTTATTTGTCTTTTTGTTGTTTAGGTTTTGCAGTATCTTGTAGGTTTTAGAGATTAGACGCTGATCGGATTTGTCATAGACAAAAATTTTTTCCCAGTCTATGGGTTGTCTTTTTACTCTTTTGGTGAAGTTTTTTGATGAGCGTAAGTGTTTGATTTTTAGGAGCTCCCAGTTATCTAGTTTCTTTCCTGGTGTTTGTGCGTTGTTACTTATGGCTTGTATTGTTTATGCCATGTATTAGGGCTCCTAGTGTTGTGCCTGTTTTTTCTTCCATGATCTTTATCGTTTTTGATTTTATGTTTAAGTCTTTGCATTTTGAGTTAGTTTTTGTGCATGGTGTGAGGTATGGGTCTTGTTTCAGTTTTTTGCAGATGGATATCCAGTTATGCCAGCACCATTTGTCAAAGAGACTGTCTTCTCCCCAATTAATGGACTTTGGCCTTTTGTCAAATATCAGCTGCTCATAGGTGGATGAATTTATGTCTGGATTCTCAAGTCTGTTCCATTGGTCTATGCATCTGTTGTTGTACCAGTACCAGGTTGTTTTGACTACCGTGGCAGTATAATAGGTTCTAAAATCAGGTAGTGTGAGGCCTCCCACTTTGTTCTTCTTCTTGAGTAATGCGTTACTTACATGGGGCCTCTTCCCTTTCCATATGAAGTTGGTGATTTGTTTCTCCATCTCATTAAAAAATGCCGGTGGAATATGGATCAGGATTGCATTATATCTGTCGATCACTTTGGGTAGAATCGACATTTTCACAATGTAGAGTCTACCTATCCATGAGCAAGGTATGTTTTTCCACCTATGCAGGTCTCTTTTGGTTTCTTGCAGTAGTGCCTTGTATTTTTCGTCGTATAGGTCTTTTACATCTCTGGTTAGATTTATTCCTAAGTATTTTATCTTCTTGGGGGCTATTGTAAATGGTATTGATATGGTGATTTCCTCTTCAAGGTTCTCTTCGTTGGTGTGAAGGAATCCAACTGATTTTTGTATGTTTATCTTGTATCCTGATACTTTGCTGAACTCTTCTATTAGTTCCGCTAGTTTTCTTGTGGATTCTTTGGGGTTTTCTGTGTATAAGATCATATCATCTGCAAATAGCGATACTTTGACTTCTTCCCTACCAATTTGGATGCCGTTTATTTCTTTTTCTAGCCTAATTGCCCTGGCTAGGACCTCCAGCACAATGTTGAATAAGAGAGATTCTACCACTCCACTTTCTAGTCAGATATGGTGATGATGTAGGGCTTGACCCAGCTCCAAGGACCAGTGAAGAGGTGAAATCCTGGAGGGAAATAAATTAGGAATGCTGGCAAGCCTAAACCAAGGTCACCCTATAGATGAAATGTCTGCTGTGAATAGACAGAGAAATGGGTAAGGTGAGGCAGAAGGCAAGATCATTGACAATGTAGACTTAGAAACTACCTGTGATATTTGGATATCTTTTCAAATCATTAATTCATTCCTTTTGATTGAAAGTGCCTGGAAGTTATAAATCACTTTGGTGAGAATTGTCATCTTAACAATATTGAGTCTTGTGATCCACGAACATTGCATTTATCTCCATTGATTTAGGTCTTCTGTAATTTCAACAGTGTATTATAGTTTCAGTGTACAGGTTATGCACATATTTTGTTAAATGTATCCCTAAGCATTTCATGTTTTTGGAAGCAAATGGTATTTATGTTATAATCTAAGTTTTGTTGCTGATATATAGAAATTAATTAACTTTTTATCCGGTTTATTGAGGTATAATTTATTTACAGGAAACTTGATCCTTTTTTAGTGTATTGTTCTATGTGTTTAACAAAAACACACAGTCATATAATCACCACCATAATCAGGACATAGGACAAGTCTGTCACACCCCAAAATTCCCTCATACCCCTTTGTAGTCAGTCCCTCCCCCATGTTCAGTCTCTGCAAATCACTGATCTGCTTTCTGTCCCTACAGTTTTGGAATTATATCATATTTAACCTTGTTAGTCTGGGTTTCTTCACTTGAATTTCAGACATATTATGTGTATCAGTAGTTTGTTCCTTTATATTGCTGACTAGTGTTCCATATATGCTACCATGTATCTGACAGTTCGTTGTACTCTGGTGGCTTGTGTGTTGCTCTGATACTGGAAGCTTTGCCACCAATATTTCAAATACCTTCAGTAACAATTACACCTCAACATAAACTGTTCTCTAAAGTACACAGTTTGTGTACTCCTACCAATAATGTATGAGAGTTCTAGTTGTTTAACATCCTCATCAGCACTTAATAGTGCCAGAATTTTGATTTTAGACATTCTAGTAGGTGTGCGAGCCCCCGTGGTGCAGTGGTTAAGAGATACGGCTGCTAACCAAAAGGTCAGCAGTTCAAATCCACCAGCCACTCCTCGGAAACCCTATGGGGCCATCCTACTCTGTCCTATAGGATCGCTATGAGTTGGAATCGACTTGTTGGCAACGAGTTTTTGTTTTGTTTTGTTTTTTGGTTAGTAGGTGTGCAATGGTATCTCATTGTGGTTTTAATTTCCATGTCTCTAATAATTAATGACATTGAACATCTTTTCATATGCTTGTTTGCTACATGTATATCTTTTCTTACAATATTTATTCCTAATATTTTGTATTTTTGACACTATTGAAATGGGAATTTTAAAACTTTTAAACTATTTGCTACTAGTGCCTAAAATACAATTGATTTTTATATATTAACTTTGTACCCTGAGACCTTGCTAAACTCACTTATTAGTTCAGGTAGTTGTTTTGTAAATTCCTATGAATTTCTATGTAACACATTATGTTTTCTGAAAGTAGAGTCAGTTTCATTTTCTTCTGACTATTGCACATTTTATTTCCTTTTTTTTTTGCCTTATGCTAATGATAAGGAGCTATAATAAAATGTTGAAAAGAAGTGGTAATGCTGACCACACTTGCCTTGTTCCTGTTATTAGAGGGAAAGTGTTCAACATTTCATCATTTAGAACGATATTAGCTGTAAATTTTTCTCAGATGCCCTATACCAGATGGAGAAAGCCCCTTCTACTCTTCATTTTTTTAGTGTTTTTATCATCAATGCATGTTGAATTTCAAGTGCTTTCTCTGCATCTATTGGGAGGATCATATAGTTTTTCTCTTTTAGTCTGCTAATATGGTGAATTACATATTATATATTTTTGACTGGGGTTCCTGGGATAAATCCAACTTGCTAATATTTTGTTAACTATTCTTAAGTCTATGTTCATGTACAGATATTGATCTGTAAGTTTATTTTTTTAATAATATCTATTTCAGATTTGTTATTAGAATTATGCTTGTTGTAAAATGAGTCAAAAAGTGTTCCTGCCTCTATTTTCTGAACAAAATTTTCTGAACAAAATTAAGATTGGTGTTACTTCTTCCTTAAGTATTTGATAAATTTGACAATTGAAACAACCTAGCCTGAAATTTTCTTTATGGAAAATTTGTTGGTCAGAATTCAATTATTTAATAGTAAAGGGCTATTTAGATTTTTTATTTTATCTTGGTTCAGTTCTGATGAGTTGTATTTTTCAAAAAAAATTGTACACATTATCTACATTGTCCAGTTTTTGGCATAAAGTGTTCATAATGTTCCCTTATTATCTGTTTATGTCCCAATGATCAATAATGATATCCTCTTTTTCATTGAGACCCACCCCACCCCCATTGGTCAGTCTTGTTAAGGTATACCCACTGCTGTCAAATCGTTTCCAACTTATGGCGACCTTGTAGGACAGAGTAGAACTGCCCTATAGGGTTTCCAAGTCTGTAAATTTTTTTGGAAGCAGACTGCCACATCTTTCTCCTATGGAGCTGCTGGTGGTTTCCAACCACCAACCTTTCAGTTAACAACCAAGTATTTTAACCACTGTGCCACTAAGTCTTCTTAGTTAAAATATATATACAAATATCTTTTCAAAGAACCAACTTTTGACTTTCTTTTCTCTATTTTTCTTTTATTGCTATCTGCTCTTTATAAATTTCTTCTACTTATTTTAAGTTTAGTTTGCTCTTCTTTTTTGATCTTACTTTCTCTTGGGTTAACTGAATTATCTTTTAAAATTCCATTTAGTGATTGTTCCAGGGATTACAATGTAGATGTTTAATTTGTTACAGCCTACTTAGAGTAGAGTTAATATTGTAGCACTTCAAGTAGTAACATTTCCACTGGATAAACCCATTTATTTTTTACCATGCCATGTATACTATGGTTATCATTTGTATTACATCCACATACTTTATAAATCCCATAATACAATGTTGCAAACATAACTTTATACAGTAATATGAATCTTAAAGGAATTGAGAGGAAAAATAGCCTTTTATATCTACCTACATATTTACTAGTTAAACTGCTCTTAAGTGCTCTTAATTCCTTTCTTAAATGGTATCCGTAAAGCTCTGGTGATAAAAATTCTCTTCGTTTTTGTTTATTTAAAAGTATCTTTAGTTTGCCTTCATTCTTGAAAGATATTCTTGATGGATGTAGTATTCTGGTTTGATACCTTTTTTTTTTCTTGCAGCACTTGTTTCAGATCTTGTTTTCACTATCTCCTGACCTACATAGTTTTTTATCGGAATAGAACGGTCATTCGTATTGTTCTTCCCTGTATGTAATATCCTATTTTTCTCCGATTACATTCAAAGTATTTTTTATCTTGTTGCCCCCCAGTAGTTACACTATGATGTGCCTCAGTGTGCTTATGTGCGTGTTTATCCTGCTTGAGGTTTGCTGGGTTTCTTGAATCTGTAAGAAAATGTCTTTCAATGAATCTGGCAAGGGTTCAGCAGTTATTTCCTTTTCTGCCTCATTATCTTGCTCCTCTCCCCTTGTGACTCCAATTACATGTATATTAAGCTTTTTCCTGTTTTCCCACAGATTACCACATCTTAGGTTTTTATTTTATGTATCTCTCCATGTATATCTATAGATCTACTCTTTGGTTACTCAGGTTACCAAATCATTGTTTTTTATGCTATATTTCTCTCTATAAACCTGTTGTCATCAAGTTGAATCTGACTCATAGTGACCCTATAGGACAGAGTAGAACTGTCCCATATGGTTTCCAAGGAGCAACTAGTGGATTCAGACTGGCAACATTTTGGTTAGCAGCCGTAGCTCTTAACCACTGTGCCACCAGGGCTCCATTTCTCTCTATATATATCTATAATTCACTCTTTCTTCTGTCATCTCCAATCTTCTACTGAGCTCATTCAGTGAACTTTTTATTTTGCATATTTTTGAATTTTAGAATTTCCATTTTATTCTTCTTATAGTTTTTGCTTCTTTGCTAGGAGTTCATATTTGTTTATTCATAATGAGTAAATCTTCCTTAATATCTCTCAGCATAGTTAAAATAGCTGCTTCAATATCCTTGTCTGCTGATTCCAACATGTGGGTCATCTCTGGGTTGGTCTCTTGTATCTAGGTCATATTTTCTTAATTTGTATGTCTAGCAATTTTGGATTGTATCCTAAACATTGTGATTAATTTTGATTCTGGATTCTGATATACTTTTCTGAAATGCATTATTATTATTATTGTTAACTGGTAGTTTACTTGGCTGAACTGAAACTCTGAAGTCTATCTTGATTTGGGAAATAGCTAAAATCTCTGTTCACTTATTTTAGAATTGGTTGGGCTGCTTAAATAGAGTATATACCCAGAATTTAGGGCTTCCACCTCTGACTTTCTCCTTCCCAGGATTTTCCCTCTACTTCCCAGCTGCTGTGGAACACTGCCCCTGGTTCTTTAAGCTAGTGGAATTGTGAATATCATATCTTGTAGAATCTGCCTTCAGGCCAAAGGTCTTTTTTTTAAAACGAGAAACTCATTCAGTGCCTTTATCTTTTTCCATATGTAGATTCCACATACGTTTCTTCCTACCTTCCATTGATCCCCACGGCTTTTGCATAGTTAATTTTTAATATTTTGTATAGAGTTTATATTTTTTATCTGCAGGAGTATTGGTCTCATAGGAGCCGATTTTCCATTACCAGAAGCCACAGATTTGATATGTTTTTTAATGTAATGTTTTATCTTTAGCGTTATACACATTATTTAATATTATTCACATACATTTAAATTCCTGCATAATATCATGTCAAACAAATGTGCTATAATTTACTTACTCTTTCCTCTTCAGTTGGCCATCTAGATATTTCCAGTGTTTTTGACTGCTGTGGATTGCAATGTGCATTTTAGTGCATAGAAGCTTTTCCATATTTTGAGTTTTTTAATAGGTTACAGTACTGAAAGAATTTCCAAGTCAAAGGACAGCAAAATTTTTTATTGTTGTTAATACATCTTGCCAAATGCTTTTCCCATGCATCTTTCGAAACCAATATATACCCCCGTTTTGGATTGAGATTGAATTGTGTCCCCCAAAATATATATTTTATATTCTAACCTTTATGCCTGTGGTTATAATCACATTTGGGAGTGGGTAGTCTTTGTTATGTTGATGAGACAGATTAGTGTAGGGTGTGTTTTTAGCCAATCTCTTTTGAGATATAAAAGAGATTAAACAAGCAAATGAGAGAAGCAGAAATAGGGAAAGAGAGATACCAAGCCACATGAAGATTGCCGAAGAGCAGAAGCTGAAAAGATACAAGGACATTCCTCTAGAGCCAACAGAGACAGAAAGCATTCCTCTAGAGCTGGCACCCTGAATTTGGACTTCTTGCCTCCTCAACTGTAAGAAAATAAAATTCTGTTTGTTAAAGCCACCACTTGTGGTATTTCTCTTATAGCAGCACTAGATACCTAAGACAGATAGGGGTCCAGTGGTGTGGGGCATGTCAAGATATTCCTTCTAAAGTGAAGGATAAGTTGTTACATATTGCCCCTGCTACAGCTAAAAAGGAGGCACAATGCCTGGTGGGCAATTTTGGATTTTGGAGGCAACATAGTCCTCATTTGGGTGTGCTACTCTGGCCTATTTATCAAGTGTCTTGAAAAGCTGCTAGTTTCGAGTGGAGCTCAGGACAAATGAGAGCTCTGCAACAGTTTCAGGCTGCTGTGCAAGCCACTCTGCCACTCGGACCATATGATCCGGCTGATCCAGTGGTTCTTGAAGTGTCAGTGGCAGAGAGAGACGCTGTTTGGAGTCTTTGGCAGGCCCCTATTTGTGAATTACAGCTCAGACTCTTAGGATTTTGAAACAAATCTATGCCATCCTCTATAGATAACTATTCTACTTTTGAGAAAGAGCTTTTGGCTTCTTACTGGGCCTTAGTAAAGACCGAACACTTAACCACGTGCCACCAAGTCACCAGGTGGCTTGAGCTGCCCATCATGAACTGGCTGTTGTTTAATCCACAGAGTCATGAAGTCAGACAAGCATAGTAGCACTCCATCATTAAAGGGAAGTGGTATATACGAGACTGGGCCAAGCAGCAACTGAAGGCACAAGTTACATGAGGAAGTGGCCCAACTGTCCATGGTCCCCACTCCTGACACATTACTTTCCTTCTCCCAGTCTGCACCTATGGCCTCATAGGGAGTTCCTTATGATCGGTTGACTGAGAAAGAGAAAATTCATGTCAGGTTTACAGATGGTTCTGTACAATATGTAGGCACCACTTGGAAGTGAAAAGGCGCAGTACTCTAGCCCCTTCCTGGGACTTCCCTGAAGGACAGTGGTGAAGGGTAATCCTCCCAATAGGCAGAACTTCTAGTAGTACACCTAGTTGTTAACTTTGCTTTGGAGGAGAGATGGCGAGATGTGTGACTGTATACTGATTCATAGGCTGTGGCCAGTGATTTGACTGAATGGTCAGAGACTTAGAAGGAACATAATTGGAAAATTGGTGACAAGGAGGTGTGGGGAAGAGGCATGTGGATAGACCTCTCTGAATGGGCCAAAGAAGTGAAGATATTTGTGTCTCATGTGAATGCTCACCAAAGGGTGACCTCAGCAGATGAGGATTTTAACAATCAAGTAGAAAGGATGACACATTCTGTGGATATAAGTCAGACTCTTTCCCCAGCCACTTTTGTCATTGCCCAATGAGCTCGTGAACAAAGTGGCCATAGTGGCAGGGATGGAAGCTATGCATGGGCAGAAACACAGACTTCCACTCACCAAGTCCATCTTTGTTACAACTACAGTCGAGTGCCCAATCTGTCAGCAGCAGAGACCAACACTGAGTCCCTGATAAGACACCATTCCTAGGAGTGATCAGCCAGCAACCTGGTGGCAGGTTGATTACATTGGTCCATTTCCATCATGGAAGGGGCAGCATTTTGTTCTTACTGGGATATACTCTGGATATGGATTTGCTGTTCCTCCACGTAATACTTCTGCCAAAACTACCATCTGTGGACTCACAGAATGCTTTATCCACCATCACAGCATCTGTGGTGGTTAAGATGGTGTGTCAACTTGGCTGGGCCATGATTCTCAGTGTTTTGGCAGTCGTATAATGTTGTGATCACTTCCCTGTTGAGATTTGATATGTGATCACCCCCAGGATGGGATCTTCTAGGAGTAGCCAAACAGTTGAAGTGGAGTTTCCTTGGGCATGTGGCCTGCATGGAGTGTGGGTGGACATTCAGGCAGGACGCAAGGGGCTTTTGCTCATTCTGTATCCTGCAGCTGGCTCCTGTTCATCTGACCTCCAGTTCTTGGGACTTGAACTAGCAGCTTACCTGTGATGTTGCCTGCTGATATTGAGATTAGTCAATCTTCACAGCCTGTGAGCAACAGCACTACTCTCTGACCTGCCAATCTTGGGTTTGCCAGCCCCTGTGGCTACATGAATCAAGAGAAGCCTCTTTCCTGACCCACAGACTTGGGATGCTACAGCCTCTACAACCACATGAGCCAGTTCCCTGCTATAAATCTCCCTCTCTGTGTATATATTTATACGCTTTACTGATTTTGCTTCTCTAGAGAACCCAGCCTAAGACAGCATCCCACACAGCGTTGCCTCAGAACAAGGAACTTCACAGCAAATGAAGTACAGCAGTGGGCCCATGCTCGTGGAATTCATTGGTCTTACCAGGTTCCCCATCCTCCCGAAGCCGCTCGCTTGATAGAATGTTGGAATGGTCTTCTAAAGACACATTTATGGCACCAGCTAGGGAGCAATACCTTGCAGCGTTGGGGCAATGTTCTCTAGGCAGCTAATATGCTCTAAACCAGCATCCCATATACAGTGCTGTTTTTCCCATAGCCAAGATTCTTGGGTCCAGGAATCAAAGGGTGGATTACTTCACTCACTATTACCCCTAGCATCCCACTCACAAAATTTTTGCTTCCTGTCCCTGCAAACCTATGCTCTGCAGGTCTAGAAGTCTTAGTTCTAAAGGGAGGAATGCTCCCACCAGGAGGCACAGCACTGATTTCATCAAACTGGGAGTTAGGAATGCCATCTGTCACTTTGTGCTCCTCATGCCTCTAATCAACAGCAAAGAAGGGAGTTACCGTATTGGCCAGTGTGATTGATGCTGATTACCAAGGGTAAATAGGGTTGGTATTACATAATAGAAGTAAGGAAAAGTACCATATTTTTATGCAAATAAGGCACACCTTCTACACTTGTTTGCCAACTGTGCCCTCTCCCCGTGTAGTATTTTCATAAGTGCTACTATGTCAATTTTTTTTAAATGTTTCTATAAAAAATTAGCATAGTGTATTCTTGAAAATATCTCACAGGAGGAGGACACAGGTGGCAAACAAACGTAGAAGGCATGCGTTATTTGGGTAAATATATGGTATGTCTGTGTCATAGTTATCTATTGCTGCTATAACAGAAATACTGCTAATGGATGACTTTAACAAACAAATTTATTTTCTCATAGTTTAGTGTTTAGATGTCTGAATTCAGAGTACCAGCTCTAGGGGAAGGCTTTCTCTCTCTTTTGGCTCTGGAGGAATGTCCTTGTCTCTTCTGAGCTTCTGTTCCTGGATGACCTTCATGTCACTTAGTATCTCTCTTCCCCCACCTCTTTATGCGGTTCACTTGTTTAAACTCTTTTTAAATCTCAAAAGAGATTGACTCAAAATACACCCTGCACTAATCCTGCCTCATTAACATCAGAAAGACAATCCATTCCCAAATGGGATTATAACCATAGGCATAGAGGTTAGGATTTACAACACATATTTTTGGGGAACATAATTCAATTCGTAACATTCTACCCCTTGATCTTCCAAAATTCATATCTTGCCACATGCAAAATGCGTTCACTCTATCACATCATCCCAAAGTCTTAAATCTACTCCAAGTCCAAAATCTTATCTTCTGAATCATTTAAATCAAATATGAGTAAGACTTTACGTGTATTCCATCCTGGGGCAAAATTCCTCTTCATTTGTGAACCTGTGAAATCTAGAATACAAGTTATCTGTTTCAAAAGTACAATAGTGGAACAGGCACAATGTAGGCATTTCCATTACAAATGGGAGAAATTGGAAGGAAAGAAGAGATAACAAGCACCAAACAAGTCCAAAACCCAGAAGAACAAACTACATTAGCTCTCAAGGTTTGAAAATAATCGTTTCTTCTCTGATCCCGTCTGGGCAATGATCCTGCCCTCCAGACTCTGGGTGTTGGCCATGCCCTCTGGATTCTGGGAGGAGGCCTCTTGGTACTAGGCTTAAACTCTGCTTTCCAGTCCCTCTGAGATGACAACTCTGCTCCTTTGGGTTTGGGCAGCCCCATTCTCCTAGTCTATCTGTGTGGTGACAACATCCCCTTTGGCCCCGGCAGGCTCCATTCTTCTGACTCTTGGGCATGGCAGCCCCGCTTCCTCAGCTTTGGGCAGTGGCCTTATCCCCCGGAACATCTTAATGGCAGCCTCACACTTGGGAACCTAGTTGACAAAGATCTGACTCTTTGAAACCTAGGAGGCTGTGGCTCCACCCTTTAAGATCCAGGAGACTGTGGCCCCCACCTTTGAAACTGAGAAGGTCCTGCTTCCCATGCTCCTTCCAGTAGTTCTGCCGATCTCCAAGCTGCTCCAGAGATGGTCCTTTTCTTTTCTCAGAAGACAACAACTGTAGCTCCTTTGACCTGTTTTCCTGCCTGTAGAATTCCAAGAGGTAGACAGTGTTCTTTCCTTTCTTTCTGTCTCTGTCCCCTTCAGTCTAAGCTGATGGGTTTTCTGTTGTGGTTGTTGGTTAGATCCATCAGTCACAGGCTTAATCTCTTTAACAAAAGTTTATGTAACCACATCCTTGGTGAACATTCTAGTACACATGTCCTTAGTTTGTACAATGGAATTTTCCAAATCTTTAAGTTCTGTTTTAATTTTGCACAGTTTATTTTAAGTCCATCTCTTTCCTCATTCATTTTACTATAAGCAGCAAGGAGAAACCATGTGGGCCCTTTAAGATCTTGCTTAGAAGTCTCATCAGCCAGATATCCAAGTTCATCACTTACAAGTTTTACCATCCAGCAAACATTTGAACTTAATTCAGACAAGTTCTTTGCCACTGCATAAAAAGCATCACCATTCCTCCACTGTCCAATCATATGTTCATTATTTTCTTTTAAAGCCACACCAGAAGCAATTTAACATCCACATTTCTAGCAACATTCTGTTGTCGGTGTCATATGTATTCTCTTAGACAATAGAAACTTTCTCTATAGCTCTCCTTACTTCTTTCTGAGCCCTCACCAGAATTGCCTTTGGTGTCCGTAATTCTACCAACAGTCATTTCAAGGCAATGCAGGCCTTTACTATTAAGCACCTTAAAACTCTTCCAGCCTCTGTTCATTACCCAATTCCAAAACCGCTTTCACATTTTAGGTATCTGTTAGAGCAGCACCCCACTCTCCTTGTACCCACTTGTGTCTTAGTTATCTAGTGCTACTATAACAGAAATACCACAAGTGGATGGCTTTAATAAGCAAATTTATTTTCTCACAGTTTAGGTGTCTAGATGTCTGAATTCAGGGTGCCGGCTCTAGGGGAAGACTTTCTCTCTGTCAGCTCTGGAGGAAGGTCCTTTTCTCTTCTGAGCTTCTGCTCCTGTGTGATCTTCCTGTGGCTTGCCATCTCTCTTCTCCTATTTCTCTCTGTGCTCACTTTTTATATCTCAAAAGAGACTAACTCAAGGTACACCTTAACACTAATCCTGTCTCATTAACATAACAAAGACAACCCATTCCCAAATGGGATTATAACCACAGGCATAGAGGTTAGGATTTACTACACATATAATTCAATCAATAACAGTCTGGAATACAGGAGATCCCTTAGGACACTTCTTAATATTACCATGCCCTGTGAATAAAGACAATGGAAAACTTGTTGTTGTTGTTAGATGCTGTTGAGTCAGTTACAACTCATAGTGACCCTATGTACAACAGAACGAAACATTGCCCAGTCCTGCACCATCCTCGAATCCTTCCTATGCCTGAGCCCATTATTGCAGCCACTGTGATAATACATCTCATTGATGATCTTCCCCTCTTTCACTGATCCTCTACTTTACCAAGCATGATGTTCTTCTCCAGAGACTAGTCCCTCCTGATAACATGTCCAAAGTATGTGAGACAAAGTCTTGCCATACTTGCTTCTAAGGAGTATTCTGGCTGTACTTCTTCCAAGACAGATTTGTTCATTCTTCTGGCAGTCCATGGTATATTCAGTATTCTTCACTGACACCATAATTCAAAGGCATCGATTGTTCTTTGGTCTTCCTTATTCATTGTCCAGTTTTCACATGCATATGAGGCAATTGCAAATAGAATGTCTTGGGTCAGGCACACCATAGTCCTCAAAATGACATCTTTGAAGACGTCTTTTGCAGCAGATTTGCCCAATGCAGTAAGTCATTTGTTTCTTGACTGCTGCTTCCATGGGTGTTTATTGTAGATCTAGGTAAAATGAAATCCTTGACAACTTCAATCTTTTCTCTGTTTATCATTGTCATGGATTGAATTGTGTCCCTCAAAAGTGTGTGTGAACTTGGCTAGTCCATGATTTCCAGTATTGTGTGATTGTCCACCATTTTGTCATTTGACATGATTTCCTATGTGTTGTAAATCTTACCTTTACGATGCTAATGAGGTGGGATTAGTGGCAGTTAATGTTAATGAGGCAGGACTCTATCTACAAGATTTAGGCCATGTCTTAAGACTACCTCTTTTGAGATATAAAAGAGAAGCAAGCAGAGAGACATGAGGGATCTCATGCCACCAAGAAAGCAGTGCCAGGAGCAGAGTGAATCCTTTGGACCCAGGGATCCTTCGCGCAGAAGCTCCTACACCAGAGAAAGATTGATGACAAGGACCTTCCTCCAGAGCTGAAAGAAAGAGAAAGCCTTCCCCTGGAACTGACACCGTAAATTCGGATTTCAGCACTACATAACTGAGACAATCATGGTGTTGCTTATCAGTCCAGTTGTAATGATTTTTGCTTTCTTTATGTTGAGGTGTAATCCATACTGAAGGCTATAGGCTTTGATCTTCACCAGTAAGTGCCTCCAGTCTTCTTCACTTTCTGCAAGCAAAGTTGCATCATCCACATATTGCAGGTTGTTAATGAGTCTTCCTCCAGTCCTGATGCCGTATTCTTCTCCATATAGTCCAGCTTTTAAGATTATTTGCTTAGCATAGAGATTGAATAAGTAGGGTGAAAAGATACAGCCCTGACGTACATCTTTCCTGATTTTAAACTATGCAGTATCCCCTTGTTCTGTTTGAATGACGGCCTCTTGGTCTATGTACAGGTTCCTCATGAGCACAATTAAGTGTTCTGGAATTTCTATTGTTTGAAATGTTATCTATAATACGTGATGATCCACACAGTCGAAAGCCTTTGCATAGTGAATAAAACACAGGTAAACATCTTTCTGGTATTCTCTGCTTTCAGCCAAGGTCCATCTGACATCAGCAATGATATTCTTTGTTCACATCCTCTTCTGAATCCGGCTTGAATTTCTGGCAGTTCCCCGTCAGTGTACTGCTGCAACTGCTGTTGAATTATCTTCGCAAAATTTTACTTGCATGTGATATTAATGATACTGTTATTAGTTGTCATCGAATCAGCTCGAACTCATGGCAACTTTATATACAACAGACCAAACTGTTGGCAGGTCCAGTGCCATCTCCATGATCATTTGTACGCTTGAGTCCCTTATTTTGTCTGCTGTATATTTTGAGCGCCTTCCAACCTAGGGGGCTCATCTTCCAGCACTATATTGAACACCATTCTATGGCAACCCACAGGTTTTCATTGGCTAATTTTCAGAAGTAGATTGCCAGGCATTTCTTCCTAGTCTGTCTTAGTCTGAAAGCACCAATGAAACCTGTCCACCATGGGTGACCCCGCTATTTGAAATTCTGGTGGCATAGCTTCTAGCATCATAGCAATACGAAAGCCACTATAGTACTACAAACTAGGAAGTGAGTGGTAGGCCCAGTAGAATAACTGGCACAACATAAATTATTGCAATTAGTTGTTTTAATTAGTGTTGCCTTCCATAGGTGGTGATGGGGTGTGGTGGTATCATTCTAGGTGAGGAAAACAATAAAGGCTCTGATCCTGTTTGTCTAGAGTCATGGTGGAGAGAAATGGGAGATCAGTCTGAAGAGCAATTCGGGATTTTCCTACTGGTGCAGTGTTTAAAGCACTTTGTTGCTAACCACAATTTCAGCTGTTCAAATCCACCAGCTGCTCTAGGGGAGAAATATCTGGCAGTCTGCTTCCATAAAGATTTACAGCCTTGGAAACCCAATGGGGCAGTTCTACACTGTCCTGTAGGGTTGGTATGGGTTGAAATTGGCTAGGCAGTAGGTGTGGCTTTTGGTAGCTGTGTTAAGGAGTTGGACTGAATCAACCATCTGTCTCTAAGCCTTGTCCTGTTGTTCTTATAGCGGGGTACTTAACATCCCTGGAGATAGAAGGCCTGGTAACTGGAAGCCACAGAAATATTATGATGCATGAACTTTCCTAGAAAAATTCTAGGGAAAGTCAAGTAATTTAAAGTTATTTAAAAGGGACCACACATATTTATGTTAAAACACAGACATCAGAAGGTGCAGACTTTATCTTTATTATTTTTTTTTTTAAGACAATCTGGAAATTTCTTGAAAGTTTCTCCATTTTAAGGATTTAGGGCTGTACTCCCATTCCTTTGCCACTTGCCTCACTCTTCTTTGCCTTGGGGAAAAAAGAGCTGAATCAAATCCAAGCCCTTCTCTTTACAGCTGAAGAAAACCTCGTGGCCAGCGAAGCCAATGGTTACACAAACAACAAACTAACAAGTTTCTTCAGCTGTTACGTGAAAGGTTTGGATTTGATTCAGTTCTTTAATTTTTTCCTAGGGCAAAGAGGGTGAAGAAAAGCGGCAAAGGGAGGGGAGTATAGTCCTAAACCCTTAAAATAGGAAATTTCTAATGAATGCGGTAAAATAAAATATGCCCAGTGACCATGGGTCTGAATCAACTGAAAGGCAAATAACAAAAATTTCACTGGGCTTACATTTAGAATGAGTGTGCTTTGAACGCATGGCCTAGGTTTTAACCTAGCGTTCTGATTCTGAGCATTTTTAAAATTGTGGACTTAATCCTGTGCAGACACTGAGGTAGAGGATCCTAATGAGAGTCCAGTGGGCAGCAAGAATAACAAGTTAACATGTGCTGAGCACTTCCTCACTCCCAGGCAGTAACTTGACACTGAAGCCTGGCAACAACCTTGAGATAGATTTTAATAGTTACATTTTACAAATGAAGACAGTGTCCCTTTCCATGGTCACACAGTTGCGCAGTGTAGACGGACGTCTGATCGCCTCAGGGCAAGCATGAGGTGCAGTGAGATGTAATTAACTTCCCTGGGTCCCTCCAGGAGACCACTTCGCCTGTGCTGACATCACAGGAGCCCAAGCCTGACGTCTGCAAAACGCTCGGCTTCGGGGTGGACCAAGAGGTGTACAGGACCCTGGGTCCCTCCCAACCCCAGCCGCGACTTCCCATTCGTCGCCGACGGACGTGCGTCGGCTACGTCGTCACGTTTGGTCTTCCGGAAGTGCGCTCGGCGTTAGCGTCCGCGGGGCGGTAAGCGAGCGTGTGGGGGCCTTCCGGGGGTAGCGTAGCCAGGGGGCGGCGGCGGCAGCAGCGAGTGCTGGCCCATCACTCCCTTGTCGTGTCGCCCCAGGATTTTGTGGGAGGTCAGGAGCGGGGTGCGACGAAAGAGCCCCAACGTGGGAGTCGCCGCGTCCACACGTCGCCGCTGAGCGCGCCCTGATTCACGGGCTTTCCCCGGGCGCTTTCCTTTTCTCGGGGCCGGGCCCCAGTGTCTCACTAAGCTTTTCTGGGCCTAGCACCTGGTGCGGGGCGGGACACGTCATTGCAGGGCTGGGGTCCTTTTGCGTTGACACAGTTGAAAGGAAACGGAGTCATTCCCCCGTCCCCGTGGTCTGGGTTAAGGGAAGCCGCCGCCTCGTGGGAAACGCGGCTCTTTCAAACATGCTTTCCAAGGAATGGCGTGCGTGGTTCTTCTCTAGTAGTGTTGGTTGCGGTCACTTGAGAGCTTCTGCTTCACAAAGGTGCGGCCCGTGGAGAGAAGTAGGCTGTGATGATGGAGAAAGGAAGGCAGCATGTGGTTGGCAGAAAATGCAGACTACGAAGCTAAGACATGAGAAAATATTTTACAATTCTTATTAAAGGTCCCAGATGGCCACTTCAGCTGTAAATTTCAGGCGAGGGCAGGTAGGGTGATAATACACACTGACTAAGATTTGTTCTGGAGGAGACCAAGTGTTCCTGTAAGTCTTCCAGCTATATTTTCTGGAACCACTGTTCCTTAGCAGCTCGGTACCTCTCAAACTTTCACTGAAACTGGACTCCCAGGAAAGTATTGTAACAGTAAAAAGTGGTATATGAGAATAGTACTAAGTGCTCCAGGAGTACAAAACGGGATAGCTGCAAGCTGAGATCTTATTGAAACTAAGTCACTGTTTTCATTTTCCGTCTGAACAAGAGATGAGTTTCTCTCGTTTATAAATAAAATTAAAATGTGTCCCTTTATTTTCCTTGATTTTAAATTTCATTTTTGTGCATGCACGTTTGCCTTGTAGATGTATGGTTGGTGACTTTCTCTCCAGATGCTGAGGTACCTGAATCCCTGGCGTAGGCCTTTACTGAGCTGTAGTTGGAGTAAACTGTGCCTTCTAAAGCAGTGTCTATTTACAATGAAGTTGCGGTCCCCAGAATTCCAGTCACTCTTCACAGAAGGATTGAAGAGTCTAACAGGTGAGAGATTTAGAATGCTTTGGAATCCTGTGTAAATGGAGATACAGGTGGTTAATGTTATTTTAGCCAACATTCATATTTTATTTTTCTAAATTTTATTGATTTTTGTTGTGGAGAATATATACAGCAAAACATAAACCAACAGTTTCTACATGTATCATTTAGTGACGATTACATTCTTAAAGTTGTGCAATCATTCTCACCCTTCTTTTCTGAGTTGTTCCTCCCTCGTTAACATAAACTCACTGCCCGTTAAGGTTCCTGTCTAATCTTTTGAGTTGCTGTTGTCAATTTGATTCCATGTAGATCTTAAAAGAGCGTAATGCTCAAGGCAGACCTTCTTTACTAGTTAAGCTAAACTATTGTTTGGCTTTAAGATGACTGTAGGGGATATTTTTGGTTTACGATTTAAAGATGGTCTCAGGGCAGTAGTTTCACAGCTTCGTCCACCCTCCATGGCT
Source organism: Trichechus manatus latirostris (assembly GCF_000243295.1). Classification (NCBI taxonomy): domain Eukaryota; kingdom Metazoa; phylum Chordata; class Mammalia; order Sirenia; family Trichechidae; genus Trichechus; species Trichechus manatus. Next base: position 2,208,299 of record NW_004443937.1, read on the forward strand.
CCAGAAAGTGCAGAGTCCATGAGAATTTGAAATTCTGCTCCGCATTTTCCCTCTTTGATCAAGATTTTTCTATGGAGTTTTTGATCAAAATGTTCAATAATGGTAGCTGGGCACCAGACCGTTCTTTTGGTGTCATGGCAAAGGAGGCAGTTGTTCATGGAGGCAGTTAGCCACGTGTTCCATATCCTCCTACTATTCCTGACTCTCCTGCTTCCTCTGTTGCTCCAGGTGAATAGAGACCAATAATGTTGTGCCTTGGATGGCTGCTTACAAGCTTGTAAGACCCCAGGCACTACCCAGTGAACTAGGAGGTAGAAGGGAAACACTAAACACGTTATTAGGCCAGTTAACTGGGATGTCCCACGAAAGGATGACTCTAACCCTCCAAACCAAGGAACCAGATCCTACGAAGTGTTTAGTTGGACATAAGCAGCCTCAGCAGCTACTCTGTTTTTTTGTTGTTGTAAATATATCTGTGACACAACTTTTGCCAGTTCATCTTTTTATAGGTGTACAACTTATTGACAGCAATGACAGTAATCTGCTGTGAAACCCTACTCTTAGTTAATGGGATTTTTCCATCGCTGTTAACACAGCATTCATATTTTTAAAATTATTTTTTTTAGCTAATGAAAAAAAGGATCTGAAACTATAACTGAGTCAGTAGAAGAGGCAAGAAGTGAGTGCAGTAAATAACATGGGTTTTCCATATACTGTGCCAAGTACTTTATGTACGTTATGGAATTTGGTCCCATTGAATGAGTTGGGTACATTTCCTCTTGTTTTATGGATGAAGAAATAGAACCTTGGGAATGTGAAGGGTTTTGCCTATGTTTTATAACTAATAACTGGAAACAGATGCAGTCTGATTCCAGAGTCCAGCTTGTAACCACTAAGCTATATTGCCTTTGTAGGTGTAAGTGCTTTCTGAGAGAACTGAAGGCAGAGGGAAATAGGTACCTCTGCTTACGCAAATGGAGAACTTAACCTAGAAGGAACGTGGAGATGGCTCTGGCTAAGTGCTTGACTGTAGTAGCTTCACCTTGCTGTGCTACGATTTTATCAGTACAGGCAGTCCCCGACTTACGACGGGGTCTGTCTGAAGTCAGTTCTGAAGTAAGTCACATACCTCTTTTTTTTTTTTTCCCATCATTATTGCCTTTTATTATCAGAATCTTTATAAACCCGATCTTTGAACATCTGCAAGTGAACATCTGAGAATGATAACATCAGGAAATTCTGTGCTGCAACATTGTATGTAGCATATATTACTAATGATAGGATGCACCAAAAAAAAACCCAGATGGTTGTAAGTGCAGTTGTTTTAACTTGAATACGTGGTAAGTTGGTGACTACCTGTATGGGTCTTAATGTCATCTACTGCTGTTGTTGAAGCATCCACACAGCTGTAGGTATTTTAGTGGTGCCTTCAGAAATATATTGTTAGATGCCATCCAGTTGGCCCCTGACTCAGGGCGACCCCATGCACAACAAAATGAAACTTTGCCTGATCTTTGCGCCGTCCCCATGATCAGTTGCGGATTGGGCCTTTGTGATCCATAGGGTTTTCATTGATTGATTTTTGGAAGTAGATTGCCAGGCCTTTTTACCTAGTCTTAGTCTGGAAGCTCTGCTGAAATCCATTCATCATAGCCACCACACATCACAATAGCCACCACACAAACTACCGCTGACAGATGAGTGGTGGCTGCACATGAGGTGAATTGGCTGGTCATCAAACCCGGGTCTCTAGCATGAAATTCTACCACCGAACCACCACTGCCTCCTCAGGAATATGTTAAGCTATATGTATGTAGAAACATGACCTAAACAGTGGTTTGCAACTCTCGCTGCCCGTTAGATTCATCTGGGGAGCTTTTAAATTTACACCAGACTTACTGAACTGGAATCTTTTGGAGGGAGAGGAGGATGGACGTTTATATTTTTTAGAGAACTCTCTAGAAATTTGAAGAATCATTGTTTTAAAGTGACTCTCCTTGTATTAGCTTATTCCCAAAGCTTCTTTCCCATTCTTGAAATTAGATAATACCAAGACTTTTTCGGTATATGTCAGTGGTAAACAGTAAAATGGTAAACGTACTGGTTCTTGTAGGTTCCTTATGTGGTCCTGAAGTGATGGGCCCAGATGTGAGGATGATTATGCTGGCACTTCACTGAGATATTTAGTTGGACAGAGTGAAAAATGCCAGAAAGTTACTGTTCAGTAGAAATAAAATATGAACCACATAAACCAGTTGCCATTGAGTAACTTCCGACTCATGGAGACCCATTTGTGTCAGACTAGATCTGTGCTCCTTCGGATTTTCAATGGCTGATTTTTTGGAAGTAAATAACTAGACTTTTCTTCCAAGGCACCTCTGGGTGAACTTGAACCACCAACCTCTCCGTTAGCAGGAACAGGTGAGATTAATTTTTCATTATTTTATTGAATTCAGTATATCCAAAATATTTAAATATGAAATTTTAATAAAAATTGAGATATTTTACGTTCTTATTTGCTATTAAGTCTTCAAAATATGGTATGTGTTTAACACAGCCTATTTCAAATCAGACTTGCCACGTTTCGAGCGCTCAGTAACCACATGACGAGTGACTATTGTTTGAACAGCACAGATGTAGAAGCTCTAATTTTGGGTTGAATTTGAACTTATTCTTTATTTATGTGCCCTTCCTATCCCCCACCCTTCCTGCTCTCAATGCTAGAGGTGTCTTGGAGGAGAGGTGCCAAGTGATTGGATGCAGGCAATTAATCTGGTGGCCTATCTGCTGAGGTTATTTTGCGTTTTCTATGAAACATGGCTCAGGATTTTGATTACAGTAGGTTCTTGAACATGTTTCATTTTGACAGTTGCATTTAGCTTACTAAGCTAAATTTAAGAGCTGAGTTTTCTCCACCCTGAGAGGTGAAGTCCTAAGGAAGTTAGAACTTAAATGGCAGTGTAAGGTGAAGGTAAGGAGTCCTGGTAGCACAATGGTTAAGCGCTCAGCTGTTAACCAAAAGTTTGGCGGTTTAAACCTACCAGCTGCTCCAAGGGAGAAAAGACCTGGCAATCTGCTCCCATAAAGATTGCCCTCTAGGAAACCCTATGGGGAAGTTCTGCTTTGTCCTATAGGGCCGCTGTGAGTAGGCATCGACTTAACGGCACACAACCATAACAACAACAACAAAGGTAGAGGTAGTGAGTGTTTGCCTCCAGGGTCCTGTCCTTCCCAAGGAATTGGCAAAGGAGAGCATGGGCATATTCTAGAGTTGACTTTTTCAAGGCTATAGCATAAGTGGCAAGACTGGAATCTTAGTGCAGTGCTTAGCACCTAGAAAATCAGATCATTCCTTTAATTTGGTCTCTGCTACTTCCTAAAGATTTGGGCGTCCTGGTAAAATGCAGTGTTCTGAATGAAAAGAAAATGCACAAAAACACACAAGGCCTTTTTGATGGCTGTTGCATAGTGATACTGTGCGGTTTAAATCCTGCTATTTCAGTTCTCAAGTCTTAAAGCTGGTTTGCCACATGCAAAATTAATTTACAGTATGTGAGAATTTGGGAGGCTAGTATGCTTGTATTATGGTCATACAACCCCCCCCCCCACCCCCCCCAAAAAAGAACTCATTAGTGTTGAGTTGATTATACTCATTGTAACCCTATAGGACAGAGTCGAGCTGCCCCATAGGGTTTCCAAGATTGTAACTCTTAACGGAAGCAGACTGCCACATCTTTCTCTTGCATAGCGACTGGTGGGTTTGAGCCACTACCTTTTGGTTAGCAGCTGAGCACTTTAACCACTGTGCCACCAGGGCTCCTTATGGTCATATTGGGTTTTATAATTTGTCATGTTATTTCATATATGTTATTTTTCTTTTTGCTTTAGTGCAGCCACATAATGCTAGTGGTATATAAGATTCTACAGATGAGACTGAAGTTCTGAATTTATTTTTGCCTGGGTAACAGTCAGTTGATGAGCCAGGACTTCTTTGGCTTTTTGGCTGTGGGTGATAGGGCTGGATGGTCCTTTTTTAGCTGCTTAGGTATATGAGCCCAGACAGTCATCACAGTAACATTTGAGGCAATAGGAATAGCTGGTCACTCTTTTGAAGTTTGGGGCTCTGGGAACACTGAAGAAGAGATCCTGTCGTCCAGTAGTAATGGCCATGTTGTGAAAACTCATCTTCCCACTTGTACCTCCTGTTCACCTCCCTCTGCTAACCTCCACCACTCAAAATTCAAAATTGTAAAGGGGAGAAGTTAACGAAAATTTGATTGAAAATTAAAAAAGAGATCAGTATAAAAGTTTTCTGCCACATTAATGACGTGGTCTTTTGGATTGCTAACAAAAATAGTTAACAATAGCTTACTATCAGATGAGGCAGTTGGAGCAAATTAACACAATTCTGAATGATGAGATTCTACGTTTCTTGAGTATTAGGCTTAAACCTACAATTAAATTTAATTGCATTAGGTGTCATTTTCACTGAGTATGTAGCTTGCCAAAAAAAAAAAGAACCGAACCTGTTGCCATCGAGTCGATTCCAACTCATAGTGACTCTGTAGTACAGAGTAGAACTGCCCCATAGGGTTTCAAAGGAGCACCTGGTAGATTCCAACTGCCGACCTTTGGGTTAGCAGCTGTAGCTCTTAACTGCCATGCCACAAGGGTTTCCTGTAGCTTGCAAAGTTTAGTGGAATATCAGACATATCTCTGTTTCTGAAAGATTGAAGATGTCAGTAATGGAGGAATAAAGGAGTCTTAAAGTTTGGTAGTCCTGTATTAAGTCAATAAAAAATTGTGTATTTCTTACAGGTTTTATCACTACTTTTCCCCACAGACACATAGAAATGTCTTTATATGCCTTTCTCAACTGTATTTAAATGTTATTTTTAAAATCTTGAACTGTGAGTGTTTTGGAAATAGTTTAACAGCATAGAGCTGATCAAAATGATGAATAGATTACTTTGAATTCTGATCTCTTTTCTGTAATGCAGTTAATTTACCCATTGACTTTGAACTTAAATTTTATTTTAGTGAGGCCAGCATGAGAATCTTAAAACAGTGGTTAACTATGTAAATTTAGCCATGGCCGCCTATATTTGGTTATTTAAGGTAGGTTCAAATGAAACTGAAATTTGCCCATTTCTTACATTCCAAAACAGCTTCTTAGATACTATTTTAATTCAAAGGAAGCAAACTTAAAATAATAACAAAACCACCAACAAAACTTTCAAATGAAGCCCTTTTTTTAATTGCTAGGATATAGGCTATCACAGTTCAGTTCCACTGTGAGCCAGGTTGGTATAAAGATGATTAAGATAGGTTTTCTACCCTGAGAAATGTGGAAACAAAGGCATAAACTGATAATTTTATTATAATTAATAAGTATGCAGAGAGTATGCCAAGCTACTCCAGTAGCTTCGAAGAAACTCAGAGTGTTTCTCATAACCCCACCTTCAGGAAACACGAGTGAAAGGGAGCTAGGTCAGCGTCCTTCAGACTGTGGGTGGTGGTCTGTTCCAAAACCAGAAAACCACTGCCATCGAGTCAATTCTGACTTGTAGCGATCCTATAGGACAGGGTAGAACTGCACCATAGGGTTTCCAAGCTGTAAATCTGTACAGAAGCAGACTGCCACATCTTTCTCCTGTGGAGCAGCTGGTGGGTTTGAACCACCAACTTTCTGGTCAGCAGCTGAGCGCATTAACCAGTGTGCCACCAGGGCTCCTTAGTGGCCCGTTAATGACCACAACATCAAATTAGTGGTTATGACCAGCATTCAAAAAAAAGAGGGGAGAGATTGGGAGAGAGAATAGCATAGAATGTATTAGATGGCAGGGTATGTAGAAAGGTTAAGTATTATTTCATGAAATTAGTGTAATATCTTAGTGTGGGTTGTGAGCTAAGACGTTTGACAAACCAGCTGCTGACCTGGGTGAAGAAGTTGGGAAAGTATTTAGATGAAGTGACCCACATCAGCAAAGTTACAGACGGAAAGTCCAAGGAGAGTTTGGTGCATGTAAAGTGTGGTGCAAGGATTAGTGAGAGATGATTGAGTTAGAAGTAGGTCACGGAAGCCCTTGTATTTTGTGCTGAAGAATGTGGTGATTATCCTGTGAGTAATTATGAGGAACAGTTGTGTAAATGATTTTCCTGGCGTTTTAGATCCCTGTATCTAGATTGTGGAGGCTGGACTTAAGGGCAGGGTGGTTTGGTGCTGGAGGTGGGGACGTAAGTGAGGACACTCTTATGAGACTCTTCTACAAGTATAAAAAGCCCCTGGACTTAGGGAAAAATGGAGGTAGACTCCAGAAATATTTTAGCGGTCGTTACCTCTTGGGTCATTGGCCTCTCTCTAAATCTCATGAAAACTGTGAACTAACATATCTGATTTTTACATTTTATTGTGAGGGACCATGGGCCCCATACTCCGGAACTTTTAATAGGAATGTGCAGTCAGTGGTATTTGATTGGAGATGTGGAGTACAGGAAAATGAGTACTTGCACTTGGAGAGAGCTTATGCAGGTGGTATCCTTGTGGGAGAGCCAACTTTTAGTTAAGGCAGAAAGATGGAGGGAGGAAGCATTTGGTATAGAAGCTGAGTTTATTTTTTAGTCAATCATTTTAGGGAGGCTCTAGGGAGCAGGTTTGGGAAGAATAGGTGGAAGGAGGAGAGTGGGGATGAGAACAAACAAGATGACAGTTGATTATGGTGAGGATGGAGGATTATGTTTTATGATCAAGGTGTATGATGAGTGTGTGATGAGTCTGGCTGAATGCTAGTGTTAGCCAAAGACCACAGGAGCACATCTGTAGTTGGGTTGTTATTCCTCGCAGTGAGGGAGAACCTCAACATGGGGAACTGTGGGGCATCTCAGTAAGAATGTGCTAACCGAAAAAAAATCAAACTAGTTGCTGTCTAATTGATTCTGACTCCTGGTGACCCCATATGTTACAGAGTAGAACTGTTTCATAGGGTTTTCTTGGCTGTAATCTTTATAGAAGCAGATAGCCAGGACTTTTCCTCTGCGGCACCGCTGGGTGGGTTCGTACCGCCAACCTTTAGGTTAGTAGTTTGAGTGCAAACTGCTTCACCACCCAGGGGCCTTGTAAATGGGTGTTAGAAAGGACTTAATAGATTTGAGTCAGGTGGTTTTGGGGTGGATTTAAAGAAGCAGGGGCTTTGTTATGGATTAGATGCTGTCAGGAAGTGGGGGTAATCCTATGATTGGGTATCTTAATACATCTTATCTAGAGAAAGGGCTGAAGCTGTAATTCTTAAAGAAGCAGCAGTCACTTGTATTAGCCAGGGTAGGGGAATGTTTGGTCATTTTTTGTGGTGACTTGGGCAATGTTCATGTTTTGTCTGGGTTCAGGCAGTGATTATGGAGTGGTCTTGTTTTTGTCTTGATCCATCACAGTCAGAGAGTGGCCTTGTCTGATGTTGATGTTCTGTGTAATTGCTTATGTCCTACAGGAAGCACCAAGGCCTAGCTTTGAGTGCCAGGCCTGCTCGTAGCAACGCCAAGGCTTAGCTGGTAGTACCAGGCCAGCTCCTGAATGCCAGCTCCTGGATGTCTTTCTCACTGGATTCCATATGGTGTCCTTTGGTCATGTGGGTATAGTTATAGTGGACTTTGCCCTGCCCTGTACCTACAGAGGAGTCACTCAGCTGTGAAAAGGCCCTCCTAGTAGTTCCAGTGTTCATACGACCTCACTTGGAGCAGATGAGTTGATTTTTAAACATACACGGGTTATTGCTTGAAGGATTCTTAGCGCTGATGTTCTTTATAAGTAGTGTGGTGGAGTAATGTTGCCTATACCTTGATAGTTTCAAAGGTTGCATGAGCACATTACCTCAACATCTATACACAAAGAGAAATACTTTCAAGAACAAGTCACCATGTCTAAAGTATGTTCATAAACTTGGAAAAAGAAAGCAGAATAGTTTGCTTTACTCTTTGGTAATAATTCAAATTATGTTGATGACCTTGAGGCACTGTGGAATTCTGAATTATCTTCTGAATCCGTGAAGAAAAATTCGGCAAGATGTCTGCTTCCCCACAATTCTTCGAGGTGTTCAACTGTAGGCAGGTTACCTCACTTCTCTGGGCCACATTCTCAGTCTTCACATGTAAGGGCTCGGCTAAATGATCTGGAATATCTCTAATAGATTGAAAAACCTTGTACTTCTGTGATTCTTAAACACATTGAAATAAAACTCTCCCTTCTCTCATCCCAGAATTATTTGTCAAAGAAAATCATGAGCTAAGAATAGCAGGAGGAGCGGTAAGGGATTTATTAAATGGAGTGAAGCCTGAAGATGTGGATTTTGCAACGACGGCCACCCCCGCTCAAATGAAGGAGATGTTTCAGTCGGCGGGGATTCGTATGATCAACAACAAGGGAGAAAAACACGGAACAATCACGGCCAGGGTGAGTGATAAGTTTGACACTAGTTAATTATGTTTCTTCTTTGGTAATATTTAAATGTAAATTTTTTTCTAGTTAGAAAAAATGTCTGACATGCCCCCCCCGCAAAAAAAAAAAAAAAAAAAAAAACCTGATCCCTCCTCCTCTGTTGTGACCACTTTTAACTAATTCTTTTGGTAGTTACCTGTTACCGTCATGTTTCTAAAAAAGGCCTTCGTATGCTGCGGTTTTGGGTTGGTCGGTTTTTCAGTTCCTAGGTTTAAGATGCTATCTGTCAACTTCCAACTAGGGAAGATGATTGGGCTTTCTTACCACACCTCCCCGAACAACTCACACACAATTCTGCATTCCTCATAGTCTCAGTACATTTATATCATAATTTTTGGTTCAGTCAGGCCTCAGGATTTACATGCATGACTCTATGTTGTTTACAGCTAGATTGTGTAGTATGCTACGATTACATGTCTTCTGTTACATGTTTTTTGTTTTTCTTGTAGTCAATAGCGTTTTTCTTTTCCATGAACCACTAATTCATTCTACAGTCTGTACTAGAACTGGGAAACTCTTCTCAATAGACTTAAATACATCGCGTTTCAGTTCCCTCTTTTTTTGAGCCGACTCACCTGGTACGGTCATCCTCCTGCTCCAGTCGGGACTGGTTGCTTTCTAGGTCTGTTCCAAGCCGTCATCCTGGGATTTTCGTCACTAGAATCCTGAGAATTTCCTTAGCCCCTCTTTTTTGTTAGAGGTCCTGTTGTCTGGATCCCACATGGTATTCTTTCTTAGTTTAGATGCTCATTTTAATAATGCAAAAACCACCACTAGCTTCCTGGGAAGAGTGTTTGGGGATGTATAATTTTTGAAGCTTTGGATGTCAGAAGATATTTTTATTTTACCATCACACTGGTTTGATTGTTTCATTGGCTGTGGAATTCTAGGCTGGGAGTCATTTTCTCTTAGAAATGTAAAAGCCAAGGTCTGTCATTGTTTTCTGGCTTCCAGTGTTGTCACTGAGAAGTCTAATCCTATTCAGATTTTTCCTTTGCTTGAGGGCCTGATTATTTTTCCTTTTGGAAGCCTTCATGATCTGATTTCTAATCTTGTTGCCATGGAGTCAGTTCTGACTCAGCAACCCTATAGAACAGGGTCGAACTGCCCCACAGGGTTTCAAGCTTGTAATTTTTACAGAAGCAGACTGCCACATCATTCTCCCACAGAGCACCTGGGTAGTTTGAACAACCAACTTTGGTTAGCAGCCGAGCACTTAACCGCCGTGCCACCAGGGCTCCTTTTTCTTATCTGTGGTGTTTATTTAAATTTCAATGTGGTGTACTTTGGTTTGGATTTATTTTTCATTTATTGTGTGGGGTACTTAGGGGGCCCTGTTGTATTTCTTCATAATTCCGCCCTCTTTGTTAAATGTCTTCTCCATTGGAAGCTCCTGTTATGTGGATGTTGGACCACTGGGACTGGTCCTCTAGTTTCTTTATCTCCTGTTTTCTGTCCTCATGTCTTTTATTTCCGTTAGAGTGCCTTAGATTGATCTTCCAACCTTTCTATTATATATTTGCAACTTCTCCTATCTTTTAAATTTTGAAGAGGTCTTTCTTGTTTTTAGAATATTTCTTTTAAAGCATCCTGTTCTTATTTGAGATGCACTGTCTTATTTCTCTTTCCTCTGAGCTTTTTCTGCCTCTTATGTTGGCTTTCCTTAAATATGGGTGTTCCTTGGCTCTTTTTATATTTGGGTGATGCTCTAGTTAGCACAGTGACTTGAGGGCTTTATTTGTAGCTTTGCTGTGAGACTCCGATGTCAGTGTCAGTAGGACTTTTCATTGGGAGGAATCAGAGAGGAATCCTCCCCCATGGTTATGCCAGGGAATAAACTTGGCTAAGTAGCATTTTGAAAGCCAAGTGGAGAATGGGACACAGGTCAATCAGTCTTGTTTTCACTGAGGTGCATCACTCACATGACCATCTGTGCCTGGTGCCCCAAGTCATGGTTTTTGGTTCAACTTGGTAGAGAGTAAATCTCTGGTTTTCAGCTTTGGTAGGGAGGCATTCTGGGGATCTTATTGTTTCTAGTAATGATTTTTAAAGTTCTTCCTATTTCAGAACTCTTTCTTTATCCCATGCCTTTAGAGATATTTGGTGCCTCAAATCCCTGAGTTCTGGAATTCCGTAGTGAGAAGTAGCTTGTTTCTAGGGAGAGTGTTATGGAGATTTAGAGGAATCATAGAACAGAATTCTAGACTGTCCAGTCTTCCTTCATTCCTTTTCAGACTTTCACTTCTAATGAAGAGATTCCGAACTGCAGCTTGTCATCCACAACCCTTTTCTGTCTACCCAAGATGCTTAATGGGCTATTTGTCGGGCATAATTCTCTATTACATATATTCTTCTTCTTTTCCACTATGCCTCTCACCATCTTTTCTTTTCATTTGAAATGTTGTTCTTCCTACATCTGCATGTACAAATCCTAGTTATTTTTTAAGGCTTGCAACTCAGATGTCACTCTATCACAAAGCGCCTCATCTTTTCCCAGCTAGAGGTAATCCGTCTTCCCAAGGTGTATGTAGCACTTTATTTTAGCCTCCCTGATGATTACCTGCAAGGGAGCTGAAAGATAAGTTTATATCTTTATCAATCTTTTGCTGTATAAATTGATATTCAGTTCTTTGCAAACTAGAGGAGTTAAAAAATATTTTTACCAGGAGTAGCCTGATTTGAAATTGGAGAACGTGAATACACTCCTTTAAGGACTCCTCCCTCCCTTCTGCCACATCACATATCAGAGTTACCATTTTTGTAAATCCATCCTATGTCAGATTCATCTTTTTTATTAGGATGAGTATTACTATTATTTTTTTTTAATATTACTCTTTGGAGTTATCTTTGAATGTTATGGGTGTTTTCTTACTGTTTCAAGATATGTGCACACTAGTTGACTTTAAAAAGAAATAAGATACCCTTATTGTCAGGGCTTGCAGTACTATCATACAATGGAGACAAACTCTTTTTAGTCAGGGCTTCAAACTCATTCACTTTGGTTCTAACCTCAGCTGAGAATTTGCATTTCTAACAAGTTCTAAGTAAGAATCACCTAGGGATCTTGTTAAAATGTAGATTCTGATTCAGTACATCTGGGATGGAAATGCAAATTCTCAGCAGGGGTTCGAACCAAACCCTTTCAAGCCCTGTTTCCAATCCATCCAGTGATATTAAAAATTAATTTTTAAAAAAAACATATTTTGCAGCTTCATGAAGAAAATTTTGAAATTACTACACTACGGATTGATGTCCTCACAGATGGAAGACACGCAGAGGTAGAATTCACAACTGACTGGCAGAAAGACGCGGAGCGCAGAGATCTCACTATCAATTCTATGTTTTTAGGTATTATATGGAGATAAGCTAGTGTTTTGATTCAGTCTTCCAGGATATCTTCTCTTCAAGTGAAACTTGCATTCTGGAAATATTCTTGGACTTGAGAGGTTACATTAATTTATTCTAAGAAACAGTGTAGCATATTGGTTAAAATAATTAATGCTGGAGTTAGACTACCTGGGTTCAGATTCTGACTCCATCACTTGCTAGCTCTAAAATGCAGATACTAATATTGGCTTCCCCTGTAGGGTTGTTGTGAGAATTAAGGGAGTTAATCGTTGTAAATGCTTCAGACAGTGCCTGGCATGGGTATTAACATTTTCGGAAAGAAGAATGCATGTGTACACACGCTGGCGCGCACACACACACTGTGCGTCACTTTGCTCGGCACTGTCTGATGGCATGTGTGGCATACATGTCCCACTCTCTCCTTGCTTCCTGTGCCCACGGTGCACAGTTGTGAATGACTTCACCTTTTTTCTGCCGAGCCTAGGCTCAACCTAAAATTCTTTTATAGGATTATACTTTAGGAATAATACATAATCAGAATTGGCATGCAAGATGAAACTTGTCATTTTAGCTTAACTTCTTTGTTAGTGAAAAGTGATGAGACTCATGAGAGTAGATGTGAATTAGTGTCTTGGTGTGTTGTTGTAAGCTGCAGTGGAGTCAACCCCCAACTCATGGCGACCCCATGCACAGTGGAAGGAAACATTGCCCAGTCTGCACCATCCCCACGATCGGTTGTAGATCAGACCATTGTAATCCATAGGGTTTTTGGAAATAGATCGCCAGGCCTTACCTCCTAGTCTGTCTTAGTCTGGACGTTCTGCTGAAACCTGTTCAGCATCATAACAACATACAAGCCTCCTCTGACAGGTGGTGGCTGTGCGTGAAGTGTATTTACCGGGAGTCGAACCCGAGTCTCCTGTATGGGAGGTGAGAATTCTGCCACTGAACCACCACCCTTTGGTGCATTTTTGATGGATTATTTTTTGTACTTTAAACTTAGATAATCCCTTTATGTTTAAGACTTTGGATTAGAAAAGAGGAATGAAATGTCCACTGTTCCTCACCTAGTTTGTGGCAGCAGTAGTGGTGAAAGGGTGACACTTCATCTAGGCAATCAGTGGGCACTTTGATATGCTTTGTCTCAGTTACCCTCAGAAAAACTTCATAAAGTAGGTATTAAACCTCTCTGTCAGATGAGGAAGCTGAGACTCGGAGAGGTTATGTAAATTAGCTCAGGTCACAGAGTCATGATCTGAACTTGCTGCTCCAAAGTGTAGGTGATGTATGGCCAGAGGAAGCCCACTTAGTGGCATTTTCTGTTAATTATGTGGTCAAAGCCCCAGGTGTTATTTCTTTTTACATCATTTGTACTTAGAATAAACTGCTTCAACTAGTGCAGTGTATGGAATCTTATAACTGGCTTCTCATAAGCATATTTAACTAAAACTAATATTCCTTTTCAAGATACTATTTTATGAAAATAAAGTAAATAAAAGCAAACTGCCACATCTTTCTCCCGAGGAGCCGCTGTTGGTTTTGAACTGCCAGCCTTTCAGTTAGCAGTCGATTGCTTTAACCATTGCGCCACCAACGCTTCTTTAAGTAGCTGCAGTGCCTTTTTGCTGTGATCTACAGAGTGAAGCATCTCAGAGGATCACTGACCTCCTCATTTGGATGGTTGAATGGTGCCTGTGTCTTTGCTCTGTTTTTCTCTCTTTTTCCTTGGTACATAGGGTGACCAGCTATTTTGGTTTCCCTGGGACTGAGATATTTCCTGGGATGTGCAATTTGTGATTTTAAAACCAGAAAAGTCCTTGGCAAACTGGGATGAATTGGTCATCCTGCTAATAAACCAGGTTCTGTGTGCCTGTGTGAAAATTGTTTTTTCACTTTGTTGTTGTCCAACATATGTTCAGTATTTTGTAGTGGGGATTTTTTAATTTACAATATAATTTTGAATAGATAATAGGTTAAAATGGTTCAAAATTCACAAAGTTTAAAAGGTTATATGATGAAGTCTCCCTATCTGCAATGAACAGGAGTGCCTATTTCACCTATCCTGCTAACAGTGTTAGCAAACATTTGGATATTCGCCATTTTTAGAGATAGAAATGTGAAAAATGCCATCTCACATTTGTATTTCTTATGACTAAGGTTGAACATCTTCATCTTAAGAGACTTGTATTTCCGGTATATGTTTTGAGCCTTTTTTTTTTACATCTTATTTGTAAGAGCTTTTTATGTATTAGGGAAATTAGGTGTTTGTCTCTGATACTGAGTGACAGATATTTTCTCTAGTGTCATGAGTTTGCTTTGTGATAGTTTTTGCCATGCAGGCTTATTTATGTAACTAAATTATCATTTATTTGAAGGCTCTGGGGTGTGTGTGTGTGTTTTGTTTTGCTTTCTTAGTTTGTAACTATAGTTTGAAAGTTCTTCCCTATTCCAGGATTATAAAATATTTTCCTGTGGTTTCTTCTGTTATGCCTGTTCTTTTTTTCCCAGATTATTTTGGTTATTCTTCCTTGTGTATGTTCCCATGTGAACTTGAAAATCAGGTTGTCTGGTGTCCTGTTGTCCCCACCCCAGCAAACCTTTTGGCATTTTTATTAGAATTGCCTTCAATTTATAAAGTAACATGGGGGGTTGCTATGAGTCGGAATTGACTCGGTGGCAACAGGTTTCATCTTTTTGATGTTGAGTCCGCCTGCCCAAGATCACTGCATGCCTTTTGTGCACCTTTCGGTTTCATACAAGTGTTTGTTTTGGTCGGTCAGTGTCAGTAGCTTCTTTTCCCCCCAGTGGTAAAATACACATAACATTAAATCTGCCATTTTAACCATTTCAGAATGTACAATTCAGTGACATTAATTACATTCAGTGTTGTATAGCCAGCACTACTATTTATTTCCAAAATGGTTTCATCACCCCAAACAGAAACTCTACTCCTTAAGCAATAACTCCCCATTCCCTTATCCTACAGCCCTGGTAACCACTAATCTACTGTGTGTCTCTATGCATTTCCCTATTCTAAATATTTCATAAAAGTGGGATCATATGATATTTGTCCTTTTGTGTCTTAACTTGTTTCACTCAGCATGTTTTCAAGATTTGTCCATGTAATAGTATGTAGCAGAACTTCATTTCTCTTCATGGCTAAATAATAATCTACTGTACGGATATACCGCATTTTGTTTAGCCATTCATCTGTTGATGGACGTTTAGGTTGTTTCCACCTTTTGGCTCTTGTGAATGGTGCTGCAACGAACACTGGAGTGTGACTATCCATTTGAGTCCTTGCTTTCAAGTCTTTGGGTGTATACTCAAGAGTGGATCATATGGTGGATTCCGTGTTTAACTTTTTTAGGATCCACCCAACTGCTTTCCACAGCGGCTGCACCATTTTACTTTCCCACCAGCAGTGAATAAGTGTTCTAATTTCTCCACATCCTCACCAACACTTGTCATTTTCTGTTGTTGTTGTTGTGTTTGTAATAGACATCCTAATGGGTATGAAGTGGCATCTCATTGTGGTTTGTGATGTTGAGCATCTTTTCATATGCATATTGGCCGTTTGTATATCTTCTTTAGAGAAATGTCTGTTCAAGTCCTTTGCCCTTTTTAAAAATTGGGTTCTTGGTTGTTGTGTTGTGGGAGATCTTTACACGTTCTGGAATTAAACCTTTGTCAGATACACGATTCCGAAGTATTTTCTCCTGGTAATAGTAGCTTTTTAATGTTTTCTTCAATACCCAACCCACTGCTGTCAATTCCAACTCATAGAGACCCTATAGGACGTTCTTCAGTACAGGTCTTGCATATTCTTGTTTATTTTTGGGTGTATTATTTTTTAGTTGTCATTATAAATGCAGCCCTTTATTTCATTATATCTTCCATTTTATAGCTGATATATGTGAATGCTATTAATGTTTATATTTTAATTTTAAAACTCTTCATCTTGCTGAATTCTGTTTATGATAATTTTCAGTTAATACTCTTGGGTTTTCTAATTCTTATTTGCTAATAGTGATTTTTCCCCCCTCTTTTCTATTGATTAGGTTTTGATGGTACATTGTTTGACTACTTTCATGGTTATGAAGATTTAAAAAATAAGAAAGTTCGATTTGTTGGACGTGCTAAACAGAGAATACAAGAAGATTATCTTCGAATTTTAAGATATTTCAGGTAAGAATTTTCAAAAATTCCATTACCAATACAGTGTTTAATAATGCCACCACCTGAGCACAATCCTGGTGATGTGAAATGCACAGGTCAGTATACAGTATGGTGACATCCCAAATGTCTGTCTCCGATGGAAGCCTGGAAGCCTGTTAACTTATGAGTGAGCTATTACCTAGATACTTCATATTGTATTTTCATTCCCCAAATATACACATATTTCAACAGCAGCAGGCTTTTTTGGGGGGGATTTATGATGATCTTTTATATAATTCAGCTTTAAATCACATTTTTTCTTTCTGATTGACTAATCCTCCTTCACTACACAGATATTTGAGTGCTTAACCACAGGACAGCTAGGTGATGGGAACGGAGAGTTGTGAATGAACGTCTCTGCCTTCGTAGGGCTTATGGCATGTATAGTTACGGGAAAATCTGTGACACCACACAAGACCAGTGAAAAATCAAAGTATAAAACATACTTAAAACTTGGGTCAACTTGGTAAATATGAAATGTATTTGGATGGTTTTGTGGGTAGCAGTGATTTTTAAACTCCAAATTTTTTTTTTTTAAAAACTGGCCAGTGCATGTCTAGTAATATTGATTTTTCACTGGTTGGCGTCACTCAGAATATTCTGTAATAGATAATATATATTTTGTCAAGAAATGCTATTCCTCTAAATCTGAGATTTTGTAAACCGTCTCTCACTACAAATAATAGAACACAGACCAAGATGTAGCCACAGTTATTAGTCATTTAATTTAGATCACTAATGACTTGAATCTTAAAGGGTCTGAGTGGTAGAGTCGATGTCCTTTATGGCTTCCAGTTCAGATTACATGAAAAAAAAACACCAGTGTCTGCAACTAGATTTTAGTCTTATTTTAAATGTTTAACTCAAACGCTTGTGAATATAAGTTTTCATATTATAGGTCAATAGATAAAATCTTTGAAATCAAGTTTAGTCCCATTTGTTTGTTGGATTTTGCTTTATTTGTGCCATTAATACTACAGCATTATTAACATTATAGATTACTAATATGAATATGGAATTTTTTTTTTTATTGTGCTTTAGGTAAAAGTTTATAGTGAAGTTAATTTCTCATTCAAAAATTTATACACAAATTGGTGACACTGGTTGCAGTCCCCACAACATGACAGTACACTCCCCCTTTCCACCTCAGGTTCCCTGTGTCCATTTGTCCAGTTCCTGTCCCTTCCTGCCTTCTTATCCTGCTTTTGGACAGGACTGGCCCATTTGGTCTCATGTGTTTGATTGAACTAAAAAGCACGCTCCTCACGTGTATTATTTTTTGTTTTATAGGCCTGTCTAATCTTTGAAAAGTGGGCTCCGGGAATAGTTTCAGTTCTGGGTTAACAGAGCATCTGGGGTCCATAGTTTTGGGGGTTTCTCCAGTCTCCGTCAGATGAGTAAGTCTGGTCTCTTTATGTGAATTGAGTTCTGTTCTACATTTTTCTCCTGCTCTGTCCTGGACTCTCTGTTGTGTTCCCTGTCAGGGCAGTTAATTGGTGGTAGTCGGGAACCATCTAGTTCTGGTCTCAGGCTGGTGGAGTCCCTGGTTCATTTGATCCTTTAGTCCTTTGGGCTAGTGTTTTCCTTCTGTCTTTGGTTTTCTTCGTTCTCCTTTGCTCTGGACGGGATGGGACCAGTAGATACATCTTAGATGGCCGCTTGCAAGCTTTTAAGACCCCAGACACTACTCACCGAAGTGGAATGTAGAACATTTTCTTTATAAACTTTGTTATGCCAGTTGACCTAGATATCCCCCAAAACTATATGGTCCCCAGGCCCCAGCCCCAGCTACTCTATCCCTGAAAGCGTTTGGATGCATCTAGGAAATTTCTTTGCTTTTGCTTTGGTCCAGTTGTGCTGACTTCCCCTGTATTGTGTGTTATCCTTCCCTTCACCAAAGCTGACACTTGTCTACTGTCTAGTGATTTCCCTTCCCTCTCCCTGCCCACCATCAAAGAATGATTTTTTTAGTGTGTAAACCTTTTCTTGAGTTCTTATAATAGTGGTCTCATACAGTATTTGTCCTTTTGTGACTGACTTATTTCACTCAGCATAATGCCCTCCAGATTCATCCATGTTGTGAGATGTTTCCCAGATTCATCATCGTTCTTTATTATTGCATAGTTTGTGTAGTGCACCATAATTTATCTATTCATCTGTTGATGGGCATTTAGGTTGTTCCCATTTTACTACTGTGAATAGTGCTGCAATGAACATGGGTGTGCATATATATATTCGTGTGATAGCTCTTATTTCTCTAGGATATATTCCTAGGAGTAGGAATGCTGGATTGTATGGTATTTCTACTTCTAGCTTTTTAAGGAAGCGCCATATCCTTTTCCAAAGTGGTTGTACCATTTTACATTCCCACCAGCAGTACATGAGAGTTCCAGTCTCCCCACAACCTCTCCAACATTTGTTATTTTGTGTGTTTTGGATTAGTGCCAGCATTGCTGGGGTAAGATGGTATCTCATTGTAGATTTGCATTTCTCTAGTGGCTAATGATCATGAGCATTTCCTCATGTGTCTGTTAGCTGCCTGAATGTCCTTGGAAGTGTCTGTTCATATCCTTTGCCCATCTTTTAATTGGATTGTCTTTTTGTTGTTGAGGAGCTGCAGTATCTTGTAGATTTTAGAGATTAGATTCTTATTGGATATGTTGTAGCCAAAAATTTTTTCCCAGTCTATAGGTTCTCTTTTTATTCTTGATGAAGTCTTTTGATGAGCGTGTTTGATTTTTAGGAGCTCCCAGTTTAGTTTTTCTTCTGGTGTTTGTGCATTGTTAGTTATGGTTTGTACACTATTTATGCCATGTTATTAGGGCCCGTAGAGTTGTCCCTATTTTTTCTTCCATGATCTTTAAGTTTTATATTTAGGTCGTTGATCCATTTTGAGTTAGTTTCTGTGTATGGTGTGAGGTATGGGGCCTGCTTCATTTTTTTACAGATGGCTATCCAGTTATGCCAGCACCATTTGTTAGAGAGACTGTCTTTTTCCCATGTAATGGACTTTGGGCCTTTGTCAAATATCAGCTGCTCATAGATGAATGGATTTATGTCTGGGTTTTCAATTCTGTCCCATTGGTCTATGTATCTGTTGTACCGGTACCAGGCTGTTTTGACAAGCATAGCTGTATAATAGGATCTAAAGTCAGGTAATGTGAGGTCTCCTGCTTTGTTCTTCTTGAACATGGGTATTTTTGTGCTGGACATTTTAATAGGTATTCAGTGGATATTTATTGTGTGCCTATTACGTGCCAGGTACTATTCTGGTTGCTGAGGATATAGCAGTGGACAAAACAGACAAAAATCCCTGCCCTCAAAATTCCTGCTATCCTGTCTCCTGGTGCTTTTAATGGGGGGTAGGGCAGGGGGAGATAGGCCAAAAAAAAGAAAAAAAAAAAGTAGAAGCTTGTATACATACACAGAGTAGTAAGAGCTAGAGAGAGAAAAGAGGGATTGGAGGACAGGGAAGTTGGAAATCTTTTTTTTTTGTTGTTTTTTTAGCTTTTTCATTTGGAAAACCCAGATTGCGAGAGTTGGTGAAGTGTATAATTCTTGGCTTCTGATTTATTTGTGTTAAAGTATGCCACCTTTATGGGCAAGACTGATGATCTTTTACTAGGTATTTTCTCTTCCTAGAAATGTAAAACTGGACAGTTTCATAGACAAAAATAAAAATCCAACATGAGCTACTGTTGGCTTGGTTTAAAAACAAAACAAAAACCAGTTACCATCAAATCGATTCCAATTCATGGTGATCCTGTGTGTCAGTTTTGCCCTATAGGGTTTTCAAGGCTGTGACCTTTTAGAAGCAGATCACCAGGCCTTTCGAGGTGCCTCTGGGTGGGTTTGAACCACCAGCCTTTTGGTTAATCGAGCACTTAACTGTACCATTCAGGGACTCAAAAACTGGATAGTTTCATAGACGAAAATCCAACATTATTACTATTTTCATGGTTTAGCTTCTCCTTAAGATGTGGTTTTATACCATGTGATCTTTTTGAGTCTGTGTAGGGTTGTGCATGGTATTACACACCCTGGTTGTGTTCTAGTGCAAGAGAAGAGTAAGACGATAGAAAAAGTTTGTGAGATGTTTTATGATTAAATATGTAAATTTTTGTTGTTAACTCTTCAAATAATGAATTCCTATCAAAATCTGTCTAGCATTCTAAGCTTCCTTACCCAGCCACCCTGACTCATCTTGCCTCTGAGAGATGTAAAGCAGGATATTCCAGAAATTATGCATATTTTGGTGGCGAGAACTGAAAACTGGTCATCAAGAGACCTTGGGGTTCTAGTTCGTCAGCAGCCAAGCTCTTAACCATTGCGCCACTGGGGCTCCAACCTTATACAGAGTACTTATTTTTTATTGAATCTTGATTTACTCATCTGGAAAAAAGAGGTGAGGTGACCAGGTAATTTCTAAGGTCCCTCCTAGACCTAACTAATCCTGTTACTTGTTTCTGATTAAATAGATGTATGGAGTAGTACCAGTAAAAATGAAAAACAGATTTTTCTGGTGATATGCCAGTACGGAGGTAATACTACTTAAGACGTTTGTCTTGCAGGTTTTATGGAAGAATTGTAGAAGAACCTGGTGACCATGATCCTGAAACTTTGGAAGCAATTGCAGAAAATGCAAAGGGCTTGGCTGGAATATCAGGAGAGAGGATTTGGGTGGAATTGAAAAAAATTCTTGTTGGTAACCACGTAAATCATTTGATTCATCTCATCTATGATCTTGATGTGGCTCCTTACATAGGTGAGAGCAAGAATACCTGAATTTTTGGCTGGCAATGAAACATGGTTTACAATTTCATAAAGAAAAAAATGTTTGACTACTTTAGTTGAAGAGATATTCTTCAGGAAGAAATGAGTATTTTAGAATAAGATAAACTTTGGGGTCAGGGGTAGGACAGTTTTGTCATGGATATGGAATAGCTCCAAGACAGCACATTGTCTCTGGAGTTGGACAGACAGACCTGGGTTTGAATGAGGCTGTGCCACTAAGCTTTGTGATGTGGATTAGTTCCTTAAACTTTGGTTTCTGAATCTAAGAGGATGAAAATAATAGCAACTGTCTAGTAAGAGGATTCGATGAGCTAATACATGTACTTAGAAGAGTGACTTGTATGTAGAAATTGTTCAGTTATAAAATTCAGAAAGGGAACAGTGAGATTATCTTATCATACTTCAGGAAATTTGGATTTATTTTAAATACCCAAAACCAAACCTGTTGCCGCTGAATTGATTCCAACTCATGGTAACCCTGTGTGTTAGAGAACGGCTTCATAGGGCTTTCTAAGCTGTAATCTTTACAGAAGCAGATCATCAGACCTTTTTTCGTGGTGCCACTGGGTGGGTTCTAACTGCCAACCTTTAGGTTAGTCGTAAAGCACAAACCATTTGCACAGAGACCTAAAATTATTGAATAGGGGATGAGTGGGTGTGAAATCAGAAGTTTGTAATTGGAAAATGCATTTCTTGTGAATGATACTACCATCACCACTGCCTCTGAACTTCCTGATTGAGATTGTTAATGGCAGTGAGAACATTTTAGGACCTTTGCCTAGGTTTTGGAGAGTGACATGGGAGAGGACTGCAAGTGTACCAGTGGTTCACTTGCAGGGTGGAGCATTAGCCTGGAGTCATATCAGATTATGAGTCCTTACTGACAGGGTGTTTCTATATTCTAACAATAATGGTTTGGTTTTTTATTGAATTTATCCACTGTAAAAACTTGTGAAAAATGTTTTTGCCCCAACAGGTTTACCTGCTAATGCAAGTTTGGGAGAATTTGACAAAGTCAGTAAAAATGCTGAAGGTTTTTCACCAAAACCGATGACTCTCTTGGCCTCATTATTCAAAGTACAGGATGATGTCACAAAATTGGATTTGAGGTTGAAGATTTCAAAAGAAGAGAAGAACCTTGGTTTATTTATAGTTAAAAATAGGAAAGATTTAATTAAAGCAACCGATAGTTCAGAACCATTGAAACCCTATCAGGACTTCATAATAGATGTAAGTAGATAACTAGGTTTAAGTATCATTTGCCTTAAGTATGACTAATAGGATGTATTTGGTCAGAATATACATGATCTTCACTAACTACAGAACTAACTTATTAAAACTAAGACCTACAATGTATTCTCTTGATTTTGTTTTAAAGGAAGATCCTCACACTATTTACTTAAATTTTAGGGTGAGATCATTAATAAGTGTTCTCATACGTGATGAAACTGTTTGATTTTGAACTCAGTCTAGGGAATCTGACGCGACTACTCGTGTATGTGAACTACTGAAGTACCAAGGAGAGCACAGTCTTCTGAAGGAAATGCAGCAGTGGTCCATTCCTCCATTTCCTGTAAGTGGCCATGACATCAGAAAAGCAGGTATTTCTTCCGGAAAAGAAATTGGAGCTCTATTACAACAGTTGCGAGAACAGTGGAAAAAAAGTGGTTATCAAATGGAAAAAGATGAACTTCTGAGTTACATAAAGAAGAACTGATGAAAGCTGGCTACTAAAAGGTGGAAAATTTTGGTAAGACTCCCTTGGTGAGACTTAGATATATACTGCAGAGTAAATATCTGCTTTGAGGACTTCTTTTTTAGAAGAATTAGGGTCTTCTTTGTGAAATATCAATATATTTCATGCACTAAATTCTACCAAGTCTGCCTCCTTTTAATCTGACTTACATTGTTGAACTTCATAATTCTTTTAGAATAGTTCCTACTGAGAAGTATATAGTTGGCTTCTCCTATCTTTATCTAGGGGTTTTTTATGTTTTCTTTTCTTTTTTTTGGTAGCATAGGGAATTACTAAGATTGGTCTTAAAAAAAAGTTGTTAACTGGCTTGGAGAAAAAATGTAAAGTATGCAGTTGAAACAACAGGGTTATTTTTGTCAAAAACGATTGCCTACTATACTATGTGTCTGTTGTTATTTTCTATCATAATGGTTTCTTTATACATACCAAGCCTAGAAAAGTTGAATTACGATTGTTAGTAGCTTGAGAGTTACTCTTGAGCCTATTATTTTAATAAACATTTCCTTTAGAATTAAAACATAAATGTGTTTATTATCTGACAGTATATATATCAGGTACCATATATAGTGATTCTAATGTAATATTACTTTTAACTTTTTCTTAAGAGGATTATATATGGCATAGTTACATTGAAATTTCCAGATAAGGTGCTTTTTAAAGATTTGAGTTCTGAATGCTTTCAGTAGGTAAACAGGTCTTTTGCGAACAACTATTGTTTATTTCAGCTGCTGTATTCTGACATAGAAGGGAAACCGATTTTCCTTTCTATGTAGCCAGTGATAGCAATTTTGGACCTTTGAAACAGTTTTAAATGCATAATATTTCTTTTTTTTGTTCTCTACGTTTTTTTTTTTATTGTGAGACCCCCAACCGCTTACCCCATTCTGCGACAGCACACTCCTCTCCTCCACCCCCGATTCCCCCTCTCCTCCACCCCCGATTCCCCATGAACATTCAGCCAGCTCCTAAGTCTCTCTGCCTTCCCCTCACCTCTGGACAGAAGCCGCCCCTTTGGTCTCTTGTATCTACTTGTCTAAGAGGCACATTCTTCACAAGTATCAC
>NW_004443937.1:2232345-2253828 GCF_000243295.1 Trichechus manatus latirostris
TAGTGTGTGCTGTCCTTCCCTTCACCAAAGATCATTCTTATCTACTATCTAGATAGTGAATAACCCTCACCCTCCCTCCCTACCCCCATAACCATCAAGGAATGTTTTCTTCTGTGTTTTAACCTTTTCTTGAGTTCTTATAATAGTGGTCTTATACAACATTTGTCCTTCTGTGACTGACTAAATTCACTCAGCATAATAAGTTCTAGCTCCCACCAAATTATGTGATGTTTCACAGCTTCATCATTGTTCTTTATCGTTGCATAATATTCCATTGTGTGGATATACCATAGTTTGTTTATCCATTCATCCCTCGATGGGCACTTAGGTTGCTTCCATCTTTTGGCTATTGTGAACAGTGCTGCGATGAACATGGGTGTGCATATATCTACCCGTGTGATGGCTCTTGTTTCTCTAGGATATAGTCCAAGGAGCGGGACAGCTGGATCGTATGGTACTTCTATTACTAGCTTTTTAAGGAAGTGCCAAATCGATTTCCAAAGTGGTTGTACCATTTTACATTCCCACCAACAGTGTATAAGTGTTCCAGTCTCTTCACAACCTCTCCAACATTTGTTATTTTGTGTGTTTTGGATTAGTGCCAGCATTGCTGGGGTAAGATGGTATCTCATTGTCATTTTGAGCCGCATTTCTTCATGTGTCTTTTAGCTGCCTGAATATCTTCTTTGGTGAAGTGCCTGTTCATATCCTTTGCCCATTTTTTAATTGGATTATTTGTCTTTTTTGCTGTTGAGGTTTTGCAGTATCTTGTAGATTTTAGAGATTAAACTCTGACTGGATTTGTCATAACCAAAAATTTTTTCCCAGTCTGTAGGTTGTCTTTTTACTCTTTTGGTGAAGTCTTTGGATAAGCATAAGTGTTTGATCCATTTTGAGTTAGTTTTTGTACATGGTGTGAGATACGGGTTTTGTTTCAGTTTTTTGCATATAGATATCCAATTATAAATGCATAAATATTTCTGTTAAAGCCCAGCTAAGAGGAAGTGTGGCAAAACTTAGGTTAACAGGAGCTATGTTGCAAGAAAGGGGGCCTCAGAAATAATGTAGTATTATAAGAAATCTGTTGAAATATTCAGACCCAACATCATAGAATTCCTACTATTCTGTATAGGAAGTGTGCAGATTCCGCTGTAATGTGTAAAACACCTTAAAAATAGTGTTATATATGTGTGTTTTTATATACTGGAAAGATTTATTTGTGAATGTCAGCAAGTAATATAGAACATTCTGAGATTACACTCTGGGGCACAGGTAAAACAATGGTTTCTCACTGTAACTGCTTTAGATTTATGCTGAAAAGAACTCCCTGGAGCATACATAGCATTTAGTTTTTAGTTCAGTGTTAAGACTATATGAACAACCAGTGAAGTTACCAGAGCGATAGATTCTATAAACACAAGGTTATTATCATCAGTAGTAATAGAGCTTAGGAAAAAAATGACAGTCTTGGACAGGCATATCAAATAAGGCTGCAGACATACCTTAAGCAATTAACAGCATTCTTGAGCTGCTTTTCATTTACTATCTACAGAAATTTGCAACATGATACTCATTTTCGGTCAAGGCAATCAGTAAACCATTGCGTGTTTGGTTGAAAAAAAAATAAAACATAATGACAGTCAGTTTTTGGCCTCACACTATGTTTGATTCAAAGTTTTAATCCTATTTAATTTTTTCCCACTGAATTATGAAGGAATATCAATATTACACAAATGTGAAAAGATCAACTTATAAGCAAAGAGGTAGGTGGCAAATCAGTCTACTATCTATCTATCTAGCACTTAGTATCTTAAAAACATTATTTCTTACACCTAGATTATCTGCTTATGAGTAGATATTTACATTATTTAAACAAAACATGTTTAATTTAGTGAAGAAGTTTACTTACAGATTTTCTTCAATTTACACTGAACAAAATACAATAATACCACTTCTAGCCTGTATGAAGCAGGTAGGTTATTTAGCATGTCTGCCCCACAATAGTTTCGGTTCAAATTAAGGCTTGCTTTTTGAAAAACAGCTTTTAGGTACAGAACAGTAACTACAGTTATGGGTCAAACAAACACTGAGCAAATACACAAAGTACTATTTCTCACTTAAAGGAAATGACAACTTTATTTCTGGGCTTAAACTGCATATTTTAACTCTTTAATATTTTCAAGATTTACAGATCAGTATCTCAGAGAAGCTAAACAGAGTTAAAAGGAACAAAGCCCTTATAATATACACCGACTTGCCTCTTTCAGAAAGGAACATGTACTTGAGTGCTTGGCACCCTAGCTTTCAGGAGCACTGATATAAATATGCTGGCCCATATCTTAGGACCAAATGACTAGTCTCACGTTACAGGAATTTAAAACATTCCTATATTTTATTTGTACAAGAAACAATGTCATCACTTTCAAGGATACCTTCATGATCTGTCAATGAGATGGTACCAAGCTACTGAAATAGATTCCTGAAACTGAGCTTGCTTACATTCTAGATTGTTTTTCATCGTCTCATACATGGCGTGACTAAGAAACTACAGCCCTCCATGTAATGGTGCTGTTTACTCAGGCATGAATCAGAGGCAACACATTTTCAAAGCAGATCTGATTTAAAAATACCAGCTTGTTAAATAACTATCCCCACCATACATATCTGTTTACAAGCAAAGTATTACTTTGTCTGGGCTTACTTCATCTTCAGTGTCTGGGATTGTGGGCAACAGAGCAGAACGAGTCAAACCCCAAAATTTTTGAGGTGACATGTCCTTTTTGGTGGCTGTAAATTTCCATCCAATATGACTTGCACAGATCCTGCACTGGGCAATGGTCCAGGCATACCTAGAAAATTAAGGAAAAGTATCACCTAAGGAAACACATTTGTGGACCCAAAGTCTATCATCAGATAAACCTAATTAAACCAAATACTATGAGCCGAGATTTGATTGGTATAGTTCACTGAAACCAGTTTTTAAAACAATTTTCTAATTTGTATGTTTCATTATGGTAATACATCAGTCTTTCTTTAAATATAGTGACCTATGCTCTCATAAGCTATGCTTAATTTTTTTCTCCAAGGCAAAGAAAAAGAAGAGAGTAATTTTATTAAATGAAGTCTTTTACACAAATTGCTGGTGCCAAGGCTACATTCAAAACCTTAAACCTGCTTTTCCTTTGTTTTGTACTGCAGTCAGGTTAGAAAACAGCAACCACTTGAAGAAATATGCACTTACTTAGGTCTTAGTTAATCTTCTATGCAACATCATCTCCCCCCACACAGCCCCCCCAAAAAAAATTTAAGTGCTATTCTCAAATAAAAAGGATATTGCTAGATAATTTAACCAGAAATACGTATTGTAGTAATTTCCTTTATTCCTAGGTATAGTATCCAATATTTAGTATTTATATTAACAAGTTTATTCTAGTTTTAATCCTTAAGCGTACCAAACAAAATGGGACAATCCAAGGGACAAGGTCCAGAACAGAAAAATATAGCTGCTTATCTACTCAGCCTGCCTCTCTCAAAATAAAAGGCGGATCCAGAATTTGAAACAAATGATAAATATGGTTCTATGGCTGGTGGACTCTTAACAAATTCTCTGGTGATGCTGCTACTCTGGTGCTCTGGAGATCACACTTTGAGAACCACTGGGCTAATTTTAGCACAAAAGTCATGAAAATTAATTAGAAGAAAAGCAGGTTTCAGTGGTTTCTGCATCTTTTTTAGTCTATCAATCATTGCTTAGGAAACTTTTTTCTAGTTTTACATATTACAGAATATGGTCCAGATACAGTTTTACTGGGTCATGTAATTAATTTTCAGACTGGGATGACAGCAAAGTAAGTTTGGATTAAACTGTAGAGTATTTTGCTTAAAATAACTTAAGTTGCCAACCTTCTTTCTCCCTCACTTTACAGTCAGTGAAACTATGGAAAAGATACCCGTTTCTACCCATTTATGGAATTTGAATTATTCATTTCATTGTCTATTTTTGATTGGTTCTTCTCTAACCAATGCAGCCAAAAAAAAAAAAAAGACCACCATAATAAATATTACCCAGGAAACCAGCTGTGCTCTGTTGAAGGCCGGCCTATCAGATTCAGGTTGCTGGCCTTGTACACAGTAAGCGTCTCATGCACATATCCATGAGGATTCACGTAAGCTGCCATCGGCCCACATAAGGATAAACTAAAACAGAAAATCAACATGGAGGATTTTTTTTTTTTTTTTTAAAGTTCACCAAGCAGAAATGAACTCCTTACATAATATTGGTATAAGAAAGAAATATATAGTTCTTTTAATGCTTTAAAGACAAAAGATCGAAGTTGTCAAGGATTTTACTTGGATCCACAGTCAACGCCCATGGAAGCAGCAGTCAAGAAATCAAACAATGTATTCGCATGGGGAAAAATCTGCAAAAGACCTCTTTCAAGTGTTAAAAAACAAAGATGTCACTTTGAGGACTAAGGTGTGCCATGGTATTTTCAATTGCCTCATATGCATTTGAAAGCTGGACAATGAATAAGGAAGACCAAAGAAGAATTGATGCCCTTGAATTATGGTATTGGCAAAGAATACTGAATATACCACGGACTGCCAGGAGAAGGAACAAATCTGTCTTGGAAGAAGTACAGCCAGAATGCTGCTTGGAAGCAAGGATGGCAAGACTTCATCTCATGTATTTTGGACATGTTATCAGGAGGGACCAATCCCTGAAGAAGGACGTCATACTTGGTAGAGGATCAGCAAAAAAAGAAGACCCTTACTAAATGAGATGGACTGACACAGCGGCTGCAACAGTGGGCTTAAGCACAGTAACGATTGTGACAGCAGCACAGAACCCGGGCAGTGTTTCACTCGATTGTATGCAGGGTCACTTATGAGTTGGAATCGATTCACTGGCACCTAACAACCACCTTTTAGTTGGTTTTCAATATTTTGTTCAGTCTGAATGTTTTCCATAATGACCCAAAAGGAAGAGGTACTAGTTTAACCTCCCTCATCATTATAGGCTGTAAAATACACAGATCTCAAGTTCATCTAAAGGGGTCTCTGACAGACAGTGTTAATGCAATGCAGAGGTCTATTGTGGTCATTCCTGGGCAGGTGATTACAGATAGCAGTTTCTTTACCTACTTGATTTATAATTCTGGTGAATTTGTCATAAAATGACTTTCAAACTATTATATCGCATAATCCATACATGTTCAGGATATTCTACTTTATCTTTGGCCCTATGTGGTAAAACTGATTCTCTCTCTCTCTGTCTGAGGCATTCATGTTCGGTCCTTAATCACTAAAAAGATATTCTAACATAGATTTTCAACAAGGACTGGGGGAGAAAAGGAGTTGGGAAACTTAATGCCCGGTTGTTTTCCTTTACCACCCTCATCACCTATGAGTACCTTACACAGCCACTGCTGCTCTGAGTACCCCGTCAGGAAGACTGCCTGTCCCAAACTGAGCTAATTCCTCTAATTTGCTGAGTGGTATACAGAAAATGGAAATACAATCTAACTATAATTCTGAAAAGGCAGATGCAAAACGTATTCAGAAGTATACTGAAAATGTAATACAGATCTTACCTGAATATTTCATTTTTGGTTGTTATTTCTGTTTCTTGACATTGTTTACAGCAAAGGGAAGTACACTAAAAATTTGAGAAAATTACTCATTTTATTTTACAATTACATAGCTCATCAAGAAACTTTTCTATGATATTGCACACTCTGAATATCAAAATACCATATTTTCCTTCCAACCATTTAAAAACTTAAGTTTTACAGACAGAAGAAAAACCCTGAATCTGCCACATACTCACTTGTAAAACTAAATGATGACCTAGGATAAAGGAATAGTGACCATCTGATAACTAACCACAGATATACGATGTAGAAAACTCATTGTTTAATCAGATACAGGCATTAGATTAAGTATTTATAACCGAGAAAAGCATAACAATTCACTTTTTGTGTAACTGCATGACTACATAGCTTGACCCTACAGACAGCTCTCATGGTTTGACTACTGGTCCCCAGAATGCAGCCTAGGTCTCTACACCAACTACACATGTGTGTCACAAGCGTAATTATTTACTTACTTTATTCATAATGTCTAGTTCACAGCGAAGCCGTTGGATAGCACTACCAATTTTAAGAAGCTGAATTCTTAATACATCATCAATAGGAAGACAAGCAGCTACTCTGTAAGAAAAATCTTAAAAACGTTGTGGGTTTTTCAGTTTTAAACTCATCAGGTAACTTCCTTAAACCCTTATCTACAGGGTTCCCAAAGTACACATTTTATGCAGTTAAATACAACACTAAAGTACATCAGCTGTCAAGCATATAGTTTTAAGAAACTCTTCTTTTCCCAAACTTTCTTTGTAAATGTCTTCTTTAAAATATGAAATCAAATCCATGTTACAGAAAGTCATTCATCTGCCAAAAGATTGGAAAAATAGCTAAACTAAACCTTACAAGCAAACACAGAGGTTATATGTAAATAGGTTAATCTTGGAACTAGGATCGCTTTTTTTAAAGGCATCTTAAAGAACAGGCAAAGGGAGATCTTTACATTCAAGAAGTATTTTTGGATGAGAGGAGTCTTTTATTGCAATTTGAACTTTTTATGGAAACCTTGCCTAAAATTAGAATGCTCACAGAATATAAGAACTTTGTTACATTTAAAAAATACTCATTTTTCAAATGCTAAGCTTTACAGACCTAATTAAAATATTCATCAGTTTTAAATAAACGAAAATATTTTGTTTTATTAAATAGAAAGCACATCAAATAATTTCTTTTAGCAAGATAAGGGCCACAGGAAAGAAAATGACTTTCAATACCTATTGGATTTGATGGAAGAGAATCATCTTTTAGATTTTCATCCCATTCACGCAGCTGTTTCTTGATTCTATCCATTAAGGTTTCCTTGTTTAAAATAAAAGCCGTAATAAGGTTCACAGACTTAAAAAATCTGTCAGTCAGCTTTTCAACTCTGAGAATCGACTCAACGGCTACAGGTTTTTTTGGTTTTGTCAGCTTTTCAACTCTTTTTAATAAAACTAATACACTAGTAACAATTTAAGTCATAACTATGTGGTAAAATTGTCCCATCTGAATCCTAGTTTAAATGTGTCCATTTTCTTACGCAGAAATGATGAAGCCCCAACACCTTCACCAGCACTAAATCTGCTTTCCAGGCTCTCTCACCCACACAGTCTGTCTATCCCAGGGGCATGTGCTATACTACTCACTCACTGCCTTGGTAGACACTCTATTCCAAGCTCCTTCTTGGAACTGGCCCCTCTTCTCCTTTCAATGAAGTCTTTTCTGACTCAGTCCAGAGAGATGTAGCGCCTATAAATTGCTCTAGCACCTGCTATTTCCATACCTTACCTGGCATCTATTTACTACATAAAATTGCTTATTATTTTTTTCCCAGTGCATACAAAAATACTCTTGTATATTGTGTACTACTTATAATAGTTCAAAAGCTGCTGAAGGGCAGAGATCAACTGCAGTTTCCTTAGTGTCTGCAGGTCATAAGTACTCAAAACCTACTCACTTAGATTTCCTACGACTCCAGATTTGTGGGCAAGGTGATTCACTAAGAGAAATAACTGACATTTGTTGAATGTCTGCTATGTGCCAAGGGCAGTATTATTCCCACTTCACAGACACAGAAGTAATTTGTCTCAAATTACAGAGTAAGTGATAGAATCAAGCTTTGAACCCAGTCTTTGTGTCCAAAACCCAGATTATTTACTCCAGCAGTCTGTCTCACTTAGTGAGTTTGCAAGATGTAGCAATGCTGGTATTAAACTCTGAGGAGCAAAAACAATGATGGATACATCAATTAGCACACTAAATAGTGACCAGGAGACATAAGTTACTATGCTTGTTTAGAAAAAAACGGAAACAGTATTATGTAGGATTATTTAATTTTCTAAATGTCAAGCACTATCCAACTCAACAAAATTTCGAATAGACTGCTTAATAAACCTGAAAAGTCTCATAATATCTTGCCCTTAAGTTATAAGCCACTAGGAACCATGGAAAAACTAAGAAGTCTTTACGTTAGAGGCAACGTCTATCCAGCAGAATTTGATTTCTGCCCCTTCTACTTTACAAAATGTAGTTAATGCCATTAGTTCTGAATATAAAACATCACTGAGCATGAAAGACTATGTTTGGTTCTAATCATGACATGGCTACCCCAGATACAAAAAGTTTCAGGTATGTTACTTACAGCATCATATAAGGAATACAGCCAGTGAGGCCATGAAGTCAGATTTGCACAGTGAAACTTTCTCTAAAAACGGGAAAAAAAAAGTCAGTTGAAAAAAACTCACAGAATAAAGATTCTTTTATGGTGGAAAAAGCAACATTTTTAAAATAGTTGAACTTCAGGAAAAGATTTTATTTTAAAAAGATAGAAAATTGTGTAGATGATAATCCCACAAGAGATTGTTATCAAGTTGGATAGTCATGTTTTTCTATCTTTCAAATTATATATACTTCCTGATTCCTACTGAAATTTCAAATATTAAAATTCAAAATTGAGTTAAAATTTCAATGCTGAGGACCACTTAGTAAAAATGACCTTGAAGAGTTACTAATCATCATACTTCTACAATGACCATATTATTTAGTTATATTAGTAATTATCTGCCCAGTATCTGCAGTGAAACCTTAAAATACAGTTCAAACTGTCCTTCTGTAAAAACTTTAAATGGGTCTCCACTGAACCACTATAGAGGCAAACGCAAGAAGTGAGACAATTCCAAGAAGAATAAAATTATCATATACTTGAGACTTCATAATCAAGTTCCCCATTTCATAAAACTCAGGGAAAACAGAAAACCATTACTTATCTCTTCCAATTGTTTTATTTTGGGATCCAAACAGAAGCATGCTAAATCCATACAAAAATGTGCAGTGCACTTAAATTCTTGAAGAATTTCAATATTTGATGGGAAGAATTAACGGTTAAGATGTCAGTCCTTAAAGTATATCTCCAAAGCAGTGTCTGAGACTGGAATTTAGAAACAGAATCTAAAGTTCATCTGGAAGGACAAATGTGCAAGAATAATCAAGAAATTTTGGAAAAGAAAGAGAAGCAAATGTTCTACAGGACACAAAAATATGATTGATAGGATGGACTGCAGCAGTACAATTAACAGCAACAACTTAGAAACAACCTAAACATCAACAGTTAACTGTTACTAGGGAATATTATGTAACTGATCAAAGAATCAGGCATATTAAACCTACCGAACAAAAAGAATGATAGATAATTTAAAAAAAAAACAAAAAAAAACAAACCTACATACCTATAAATGTTTGCAATTTCATGGTTAATAAACTGTTGGAACTCTTTTGTGAACCAGTCAGTTTCTACTTTGAGTTTTTTGTTGATAGCACGTGTTTTCAATAATGGAAGCATGCTGAATCATTGAGTGTGCCTGAATTTTGGGTACGTAGTATGGATTTTTTTTTTTTTTTTTGCCCCCTCCCACAAGCCTACCCTGAGTGTTTAGTAGTAAATATGAACTACCACTAATTATACCCGAGTCCCCACCTGGGTATACTGGTACATATGTGTAACAAAAATCTTCAGAATTTCTATTTTTCCTACCAAAAATTCAGATGCCTCATACAATAACCTGTAAAAATAGTAATCTGCAGCACATGCCCATTTCTCCAGTTTAAAATCGTCATAAAGGCCCCTGCCTCACGACCGCACACACTATCACTGGTGCAGCAGCTTCCCGATAAACCTTCAGAGGCAGAAAAAATACTTTTGGTCCATAAAGGTACCCATGAGCACTAAAGGGTTAACTGTCTGACATAGAGCAGGACATATGAAACTGGGAGGGAAAAGGAATCAGGAAGATCAACAAGAAAAGAAAGGAGCCTTAGTAGTGCCAGTGGTTAAAGCACTGGCTGTTAACTGAAAAGTCAGCAGATCAAACCCATCAGCCACTCTGTGGGAGAAAAGACTTGGCAATCTACTCCCTTAAAGATTACAGACTAGGAAAACCCTATGGGGCACCTCTACTCTGTCCTGTAGGGTCACTATGAGTCGCAATCAACCCTATGGCAATGGGTTATGGGCAGATAAAAAAAAAAAAAAAAAAAAAAAACCTTAACAGACTGGAACAAGAAAAGCAAAATAATATTTGACAAAAGGAAGATCCTCCTCTTACACCTGAAAGGCCAAATGGACAGGTACGAAATGGAGAAACATGGGTATCAGGCACACGTAAAAAAGACTTGAGGGACTTAGGTGACGGCTGTGAACTAACCAATGAGCTGTAGAACTCCCCTCTCAATCTTATTTTAGTTATATTAGAAGTCTAGAATCCACAATAAGGGCCAATAATGCTACTCTACTGTGTGATGGTCAGAAATAGGAACTTCCAGAGTCAAGGGCCAAGTATGCTGAGCATACGGTCTTGAGTACACATGAGGGCTGTTTGGTTTGGAGCTGTCTCTCAACGGGACATGATAGTTGTTTTCAAATATTTTAGGAACTGCTACATGGAAGAGGACAGACTTGTTCTGAAAGGTCCATGGGCTCAAGCTCAAACCAATGGATTCTTTAAGTGAGAAGGATTTTTGGCTCAATACACTATTTTGTCTTTTTCAGGCTACCTAAAGATGGTCTGGAATGGCCTCAGAGTACATGCTCTGGTAGTGATTTAAGCCTGAGGGGACAAACTATATGACCTTTAAGGTACTCTCCAGTAATTCTCCTTTACCTTCTACATCAATAACAACGCAGGGATTTTTGCCACAAACCAATCATATAACATTCTCCTTTATCTTCTACATCAATAACAACGCAAGGATTTTTGCCACAAACCAATCACATAACAAATGCTAACAGCCCATCAGGTAACTGAATATTGAGTAACAGCAACAACAACCATTAATATTGTGCCAAATAGCAAGTTCTTTACGTTTCTTACCCACAATCCTATAAGGCTGGTAGTGTTATCCCTATTTTAAAGATACGGAAACAGAGGCACAGTGGAACAGTATAACTTGCCCAAGGTTACACAGCTAATAAATGGGGATTAGCCAGGATTTGTATATAGGGAGTCTGATTCTAATCATTCATTCAACAAATACTTTTTGAGTTCCTAATATGTGTCAGGCATTTTTATGCATTTGCGGTATGCCAGTGAAGAAAACAGCAACGACGACAGAAAGACTAAAATCACCGCCCTGTGGAGCTTACATTTTAGCAGAGAAAAGCTTGCCGTCTAGAGGTATATAGTCTTAAAACTACAAAATGAGAAACACTCAACAGAACGTTTGCGCGTGGCTGATTAGCACATTCCCAATTCAGTCAATATGTACACGTTAGAATGATCACTTTTAACTGTGCCAATGTATGTAATTTTTTTTGGTGTCTGTCCAAGAAAGAGAAACAAAAACATTTTATTTATACATAAATAATGTTACTTCCACTTATAAAAAGAATAGAATTGGCATGCTAGTATATTAAGAGCAATGGACCAGGTCAAGGTTGTTACCATTCGCTCTGCTACCACCTATGCTCTGTGAATGTAAACAAGCTACAATTTCATGTGTCTCACTTTCCTACTTTTTCAAATAAGAAGGCCTCTTAAAATATCTGAATCATCCTGACAGATTCCCAAAGTTCTATTAGCAAATCAATTACCTATGCTTACTATGCTTCTTCACTTCATATTTGTGGTGGGCTTTATATAGTCGAATATACAAACTGTAGAGAGGTAGACCTGCAGATTAGATAGCTTTTACAGAGCAACTGCCAGAACTTAAACCACTTGAAACAACATCCTCGAATTTAAGAGTCCCATGTAGGTTTCTGGCACGATGGGAAAGGCTCCTGTCTAATATCTGAGTAATACTGATGATAAGCCCTAGCAATTTGTAGGCATTCTTCAGGTATAGCAACAACATGATTTACTTCATAAAAGGAATTACACTTCGAGACAATTTTAATACTAGCCAAAAAGTTCAGGCACTTAAACGTTGGTCTGGGAACAGGATTTACTACCAAAAGCAGGCACACAGGCCTTATCTCTGTTACCTAGAAGTAATCCATCACATCCTTCCATTTTTAAGACTCACAACTATAGCCTCAGCTTTGTCTCCCAACAAAGAAGAATGTTAAAAAAAAAAAAAAAAAAAAAAAGGTGAAACTTCACTTAAATGAGTCTTCGAAACAATGAAATCAGAAGAGTAATGTGAAGGCTAAATATAACTGGCGAATCATCACCACTCATTTCCCCTTACACGGCGAGCAACAGCGGTCATTTATTATGTCAGACCCTGTCACACTGAACAATGTATGATAAAAATAATTTATCTAAATAAAATAATTCAAAAGCTACCAGGTTTTATTTCCTTCCTTTATTTACCGATTCCCTACTTGGTGCTAAGAACCGGGATGAAGGGATAAGCTGTTTCTTGCTCTTGAGGGGCTCATTAGCTAATGGGGCACACCTAAATACATACGTATGATGTATGCCAGAGAAATCACTACTGTGTCCAAGATTTCAAGGTTCTTCTTTTTAAATCTAAAAACGGACAATAAGTGTTGTTGCTCTTACAACTCCTATTACTGTTCTGGAACAAAACAAAAACAGATCCTAAAGTTTATACGGAAAAATTAATGAACAAGAGTAGCCATGAAAGCCTTGGCGGAGAAGGGAGCCCTGTGGTTAAGCTCTCAGCTGCTGAGAGGTTGGCGGTCTAAACCCACCAGCTGCTCCGTGGGAGAAAGATGTGGCAGTCTGCTTCCGTAAAGATTTACAGCCTTGGAAACTCTGTGGGGGCAGTACTACTCTGTCCTGTAGGGGCACTGAGTCAGAATCAACTCGACACAATGGGAAGGGAATTACTAGCTATATTTTCATCTACACAAATTATAAACTGTCAGCAGTTAGACCAGTATAGTGTGGGAGCATAAATAGACTGATTGATAGACCAACAGAGCAGAAGATAAAATAAAAACATATGAGTTTGGTCTATTATAAGGGTGGCACCTCAAATCAGTAGGAGAAAATAAGGACTTTTCAGGAAATGGGACAATGGTAGCCATCTGAAAAAAGAAGAGACTGAATTTATACTTTGTACCATGTACTAGAATAAAGTGCAAATGGGCCAAAGCTTTAAATATAAGAGTAATTAAACCATAACTAATATAAAAAGAAAACATGGAGGCAGTCCCTTGCATGAGGAAGTAATTTCTAGCTATGACTCAGAATCCAGAAGCATTTTTAAAAAAGACAACTTCAACTACATAAAGAGAAAACTTCTGCATGAGAAAGCACACCAAAATCAAAGTTGAAGAGACAAATGACAAACTAGGGAAAATGTTTCGAACTCATTAATTACAGACAAAGTGATAAGCTCCCTAATGTATAAAGAACTCTTAAAAGCACTGCAAAGAAAAGGAAATACAAATTGCTCTGAAGCATAAAATGCTAATAAACCACTCATATTCAAAGACATTAAAATTAGATCTCCAAAAATATACTGTATTTCACTTATGAGGTCAGCAAAAATCATGTTTGATATCATAATGTGAGGCCATGGTGGAACACTGATAATGGGAGTATCAATAGGTACAATCTCCTTTATCTGTCAAGATCACAATGCATTTATCCTGTCACCCAACAACCCCACTTCTGGAAATTTATTACATAGATTTACCTGTATGAAAGGTCATTTGTACATGATTTAGTGCAGCTCTGCCATCAATAGGGGACTGCTTTTATGAATTACAGTGTATCCGTACAACAGAATACTGTGCAGCTTTAAAAACAATGAAGCAGTGCTCCATAAAGTGATACGGGAGAATCTCCTATAAGATACACCATTAAGAGAGAGAATAAGGTCCAAGATAGTATGTATACTTTTGCATAAGAAAGAGGAAAGAAATAAGACTATTTCTTTGTTATCTACATAAACTCTGGAAGGAGACTGAAAACTAAGCCGTGTGCTCATGTGTGAGGGCTGCCCTGCTGTTCTGAAGAGTGCTCGGTTCCTCTCTGCTCCATGATAACACAGGAGCAAGCATGGCTTTTACGTTTTGCAGTGGCTAAAACGATGGCCATCAATCACTTTCTGTTTCCACATTTGATTTCTCTTTACATTTCACATTCAACTCTTTTCTGATTAACATGTAGGTGCTTTATAAATGAACAAGCAGATAAGTCCTGGCAAGTAGGGAGTGAAGTTAGAAACAATGACGTCATTCTCTAAATAGGTGACAGAAAGTTTCCGCACTTCTTTCTGAGAGAATTCTTCCACAGTAAACCCAATGACTAGAAAAAGTCACTGTGACTGGAAAAGAAAGAAGTAAACATGAGGGTCGAAGACCAAATCACAGAATAAAGATGGTCTCTAAGTGGAAGAGAGATTTGGAAGAGTGTTTTGTGATTATAATGGCCTGACTGATCATTAGGGACACATGTTGAATCTTCCCTAATACTCCCTTGTCCGGATGGAAGATCACACAGGAAAACTTCTGGAAGCTTAAATAATTTTATTTTATGCTTTTTTGGATGTTTAGTCTTCAATGGCAAATGTAAAGAGGTGTGTGTGCACAGTTTCAAGGTTAACTGAATACCTCTCAGGAAGACTACGCACCTGGATCCTTTAAGTATCTTTTTTACTGGCTAAGTGTGTGGCAGCCTGATTAGCCCTAGTCAGCTTAGACTCCTCTAAGCAACTCCCAACTCTGACCACCTTACTTACTTGTTAGACAGGAGACAGAACACACAGTGGTGCTGCTTCAGATCATGGTGTGACATGTGAGTCAGATGTGAGTAAACTCTAGGAAGAGAGGAGTGAATCTCAGCCCTAGATCCAAAGTCAAGCAACTATAACAGATGCCAGTC
This sequence comes from Trichechus manatus latirostris, assembly GCF_000243295.1. NCBI lineage: Eukaryota > Metazoa > Chordata > Mammalia > Sirenia > Trichechidae > Trichechus > Trichechus manatus. Next base: position 2,247,263 of record NW_004443937.1, read on the forward strand.
CCATGGCAAGTTACTGTCCAGCCAGAGGTGCAACAAGCCAGACCACTGAGATGGCTCCAGAGACCAAATGCATATGGAGTCCCCACTTGTGGTACCTGCCACCTCCTTTCCCTGTGCTAGATTCCACTTCTTAAGGTACACAGAGGGGTTAGAAGTGGTCTCTTTGAAGTGGAACAGAGTCTACAGGTCACCTGGAGCCCAAAATAGATCTGCTAACAATTTTTCTTGGCCTAATGAACTAGATCCCACATTTCAGAACCTAAGAAATTATATTCAAAGTTTAAACAAGGGAACCCTTTAGACCATCTGAAAAACACACGTGATGAAGGCATTTATGTCTCCTAAAACATTTTATGCCTAATTCCTTAGCCTCTTAGTACCTTACGTTTAGCCGTTGGCAACTCTGAACATGAAAACAACTGAGGGCTAATGTTTGAAAGTACACAATGACTGGAAAAATAAGAGAGTAGGGAAAGGTCAGAGGACCTGGTCCCAGACAATATGTGCTTCCTCAGTCTTTGCAGGTCTGTCTTGTCTTGCTCTTGATGAGCCAGTGCCAATCCAGCTGCAAAGGGCTAATTCTGATTTCAATGTGAACAAGCTGAGGTGCTCTACACATAGAATAGGAAGAAATTAATCAGTAATTCAAACAAAAATTAATTTTAAAAAAGCCATCTTACTTGTTAAACCCAACTTCAGGTTTAAGACTGCAAGACACTTTGGGCAAGACACAGGACTAGTCAGTAAGGAATTAACTACAATCACTTTCACCCTATGCTTACAACTCTGCAAAGAGTTAATTTAGGATTTTTAAATGGGTTAAGAATTTTTAACTATCAGTCTTAGTGTGGAAAAACTACTATATAAATCAAAACACTTAGTACCTTTTGAAAATGCAACACAAGTACAATAATCCCCTACTCACACAAACTTATGGTTAGCATTAATTAGTACACCAAAGACAAAAAATAAGACGTCATTTTCAGTTCATAAATTCCACACCCACTCCTTGGCCCACATCCTGAATCTTCAACATACTTATTTCAACAGTTGTGTAAAATGAGTCTGAAGGCAAAATCTTCCACTGTACTACTGTTTAAAGAAACAAGGGTGTAAGTATATTAGGTGTCTACCAGGTTTGACTGTAGAAGTATTGCACAGTTATACAAAAGCCGCCTGCAAACTGAAGGCAGTTTCAATATTGTTAGACCATCTAAAATAATTAGTTTCAAGGCTGTCTGGGAATCAACAGTCTAATTATAGCTTTCTTATTAGAATCTTGTTAGAAACACTAATTAAAACACAGAGTATACCATGTCACAGACTGGTCAACTGAAATACAGACTAACAGGACCAAGAAGTCTACCCACAGTTATGAGCCTGATGCCCATCAAGAAACCACCTTGCACAAAGTTCTCTCTGAAAACTGGATGAATTCTACCACTGAAAATATTCAAAGCAGTAGTACACTACACTGATCAGTGTATGAGACTCCCTTATGAATAAAACCAGTTCCTGTCAAGTTGATTCTGACTCATGGCAACCCCATGTGTGTCAGAGTAGAACTGTGAGTCACAGGGCTTTCAATGGCTGATTTTTCGAAAGTACATGGCCAGGCCCTTCTTCTGACGTGCCTGCCTCTGGGTGGACTTAAATCTCCAACCTTTCAGTTAACAAGCAAGAGCTTTAACCATTTACACCACCCAAGGACTCCCCCTCATGAATAATCTATACTAAGTTACACACACTGGGATCCTATACTACTTTATATCATAATTTAAAACCCTCACTACTCTACTTGACAAAGAACAAGGGATGATTAATGCAGGATTTTTAAAGTTATACTGGAAATTGTCTTTATATATTTTTAATAGATAAACCTCAAAAAGCCACTTTATTCTAAATTAGAAACTAGTAATCTTTTTCTTCTGGCAGAAATCATAAATATTTACTCAAAACTGATGTCGTTCGCTAATGAGTAGAACAGGCTTCATCAATTTTTTTTCTAAGAGAAAGAATGATCTAGCCAAAAGGATGTAAGAATTAATGACAAAACAAGCAATACTTTTTATTAAAGAGCACCTAATCTCAAGCCAACTTCTGCAATCCAATGCAAAGCGTTTACAATGAAATGTGCAAAGATCTAGAGATAAAAAGCCAAAAAGGAAGAACATGATCAGATTTCTCAAGCTAAAAGAACTGAAGAGAAAACTCAAGCCTCGAGCTGCAATACTGAAGGATTCTACGGACAAACAACTTAATGATAAAGGAAGCATCAAAGGAAGATGGAAGGAATACACAGTCGCTGTACCAAAAAGAACTGGTCAATGTTCAACCATTTCAGGAGGTAACACACAATGAAGAACCAATGGTACTCAAGTAAGAAGTCCAAGCTGCACTGAAGGCACTGGTGTAAAACAAGACTCCAAGAGTTGATGGAATACCAATTGAGATGTTTCAACAAACGGATGCAATTCTGAAAGTGCTCGCTTGTTTATGCCAAGAAATCTGGAAGACAGCTACCTGGCTGACTGGAAGAGATACATATTTGTGTCCATTATAAAGAAAGGTGATCAAATGGAATGTGGAAATTATAAAAAAAAAACTCATACGCAAGTAAAATTTTACTAATGATAATTAAGAAATGGCTGCAGCCATACATTGACAGGGAACTGCCAGAAGTTCAAGCTGAATTCAGAAGAGGATGTGGAACGAGGGATACCACTGCTGATTTCAGATGGATCTTGGCTGAATGCAGGGAATACCAGAAAGATGTTTACCTGTGTTCTACTGACTACGTGAAGGCATTTGACTGTGAAGGCATTTGACTGTATCAATCATAATAAATTTGGATAACATTGCAAAGAATAGGAATTCCGAAACACTTAATTGTGCTCATGAGGAACATAGACCTGCAGTACACAGCCCAAGGGGTAATCTTTTGAATTGAACAAGGGGATACTTCGTGGTTTAAAATCAGGAAAGGTGTGTGTCAGGGTTGTATTCAATCTTATGTATTCAATCTGTATGCTGAGCAAACAACCTGAGAAGCTGGACTATATGAAGAACATGGCATCAGGACTGGAGGAAGACTCATTAACAACCTGTGATATGCAGAGGACACAACCTTCCTTGCTGAAAGTGAAGAGGACTTGAAGCACTTACTGGTGAAGATCAAAGACTACAGCCTTCAGTATGGATTACACCTCAACATCAAGAAAACAAAAATTCTCACAAACAGACCAATAAGCAACATCATGATAAACAGAGAAAATACTGACATCAAGGATTTCATTCTACTTAGATCAACAATGGGAGCCCTGGTGGCAAACTGGTTAAGAGCTCAGCTGCTAACCACAAGGTTGGCAGTTTGAGTACACCAGTGGCTCCCTGGAAACTCTATGGGGCAGTTCCACTGTGTCCTATAGGGTCGCTATGAGTTGGAATTGACTCAATGACAACGGGTGTGTGGTTTTGTTCTTTTCAGGTCAACAATATCAAATATTAAAACAGGGTCACTATGAGTCAGAATCGACTTGACAGCAACAGGTCTGGGCTGGTCAGATCAAAAATCAATGCCCACTGAAGCAGTAGTCAAGACATCAAACAATGTATTTGCATTGGGCGAATCTGCGCAAAAGACCTTTAAAGTGTTAAAAACCAAAGATGTCACTTTGAGGACTAAGGTGTACCTGACCCAAGCCATGGTCTTTTCAATCATCTTATATGCATATGAAAGCTGAACAATGAAAAACGAAGATCGAAGATGAATTAAAGCATTCAAATTGTGTTGCTGGCCAAGAATGCTGAATATACCATGGACTGCCAGAACAAACAAAACTATCTTGGAGAAAGTACATCCAGAGCGCTCCTTGGAAGTGAGGATGGTGAGATTTTGTCTTGCTTACACTGGACATGTCATCGGGGGGGGGGACCAATTACTAGAAAATTACTAGAAAAATTACCTCACGGTTGGTAAAGTAAAGGGCCAGCGAAAATGAGGGAAGCCATCCATGAGAATGGATTGACACTGTGGCTGGAAAAATGGGCTCAAACATACTAAAGATGGTGAGGATGGTGCAGAACCAGGCAATGTTTCGTTCTGTCATACATACGGTTGCCATGAGTTGGGGCTAACTCGACAGCAACTAACAACAACAACAAAATCTCAAGCCAATCTTTGTGATGTCAATAGCATTTTACAAAAAATATAACTGAAAAGCTTTTCTCTCAGAAGTCTGGTACAGATTGAACATATGCTACTACTATCCTGTGCCACCCCAAGCTTATCCTCTCCCTATAATGTGCTTGTGGCTCAAGACCCAAAAATCTGATCTAAAAAGAGATTTTTGTGGAATTAAAAATCTCAAGCTACTAATTAATACATAGTTGATAAACATAATATCAAGAACACTTACAGTTGTATGACATGTTACTACGTTTACAAACTGCTGTTATGTAAATAGCTGCCTATGAAATTTTTAGAAGCTCCAGCTATGATCAACCTCAGAGTACTGCCACAGAAGGTGTCCGGAGATGAATCATGACAGTTGTGTTTCATTCTTAAAACAGGAAAAAAGCAACCTGTCTTCACTTTTTGAAGATTCATAAAAAATTTTCTCACCTTCTGGTATTTCTGCCACCATTTACATGAATACTGGTCTTCCAATGAGACAGGTTTTGAAGGAAATATCTGGCACTTATTGAGTGATTCTAACTGAACTGCAGACATGGTTGAAGGCAACACACATTCGGGAAGAATTTGCACTTTAGCTTGCTGGATTCTAAAATAAAGAGAAACAAGCATGGTGTTCATTTTTAAGGTACACTTACTCAAATTATAAGTTTCTAAACAATGAGGATAATTTTCAATACTAAGATTTTCAAAGTTTTCTTTTTAAACATATTCATCAAATGCTGGTGTTAGATATAGGAACTTCTTAGAAAACACTATTTCATAAATCATATCAAAGTTAAAACCAAAGATAACCTAAGGTTAAGTTTTAATCTCACTGAAATGGAAAGGGATAATTTAACATTGAGATAAATACATGGAGTGTAATAAATGAAACAAAATTTAAAAAAAAATCAACATACAACCAACTACTGCTTAAATTCTTAAGACACGTCACCACTCCCATCTCCCCCGACTCCTTACCCTGGCTCTTACACCTACCTATCCTGTCTCAGAAGTCACCCAACTTGAGAGTAGATAAGAGATTGGAAGAGAATATCAAGAATCCATTCACATGGACGAGTTAAAATTAGATTAGAAGGAGTACTACATGTAGCCTTTATTTCTGTGTGTGTTCTTTCCTCATTCTCAAGTCAATCTGAATATGCTAAGAACTCAAAATATGCATATTACTTTGTTTTTACTTAAAAGTTATTTAAAGTAAATGCTATTTGAGAATATTGCAATTGCAAACACCCTGTCATGAACTAATGCCAACAAGTAGATTGCACCTATGGGCTATTTTCATGAGGCATTATGCCTCCCAGAGAGTAGCTTTTGAAATGTAGAAAGTATCAGTACCTTCAAATGCTATAACAAAACTGCGAGATTGACAGTCAAATATATCAAAAGTCTCTGCTTCATTATTCATTATATTTAACGCTTCTACAGTGGTCTTTCATAGCAACCACTCTCATGATCTACAATGTTAAATGAAATTCTGGAATTTCTATTTATTAAACGAAATAGTTCAGTGTGTCTGAAAATATCTAGGTTTAATTTAATGATAATATTAGACTCACTCCACTAACTCCATTTCTTTCTGGCAAGCTTATTAAAAACACTTGGAAAATTTGTGTCTACCCGTCTTTGGAAAATGCTAAAAAAAAATTCAACTACGTTTAAGTGTTCTTGTATTACTAGAGCTCATTAAATACAAACAAAACCTCCATTTTCCTTACCTGATGCATAAGCCCAAATACTTGCTAATCATATTTTTAAAGCAAAGTATATACTATCCTGTGGAAATTTTCAAAAATCTGATTCTTCTTCAAGGTTATCAGTAACCAATTACAATTTATGTTTTACTCAACCAGAAGATTTTATTATGAAAAAAACATTAATGTTAAAGGTGATGGGATGAAGACCGAGAACTGAGCCACCAGCTTACACACCCTTTGAGTCCTTAGCCTGCAGTACAGGCTGTCTCAACTGCCTTTCAGGATTCAGTACTCTCTGTCACCTCTGTTCAACACGCCCAGTGGCTGTGGCACACACACAGGGCTGGTTCTTCTCCTAGCAGCTGAGTTTTGTTCTTAACATAAGCTAGTTTTGTTTCCTCCCAACCTGCCTGTGGCAGTTGTTTTCGTGATTACGGTTACATAGTCTATATAAATATTACAAAAACCAATGAACCACCAGTACAAAAATAAAATTGCTTCAGTGAACATTAAGTTGAACCATTAAAAAATGCTGTCAAATTAGGTTCAGACAACTTTATTTTTTTTTTTTTTTAATATTTTATTGTACTTCAGGTGAAGGCTTACAGAACAGATAGTTTCTCATGTAACAGTAACACACATGCTGTTTTATGACATTGGTTAACAACCCC
>NW_004443937.1:2253928-2264717 GCF_000243295.1 Trichechus manatus latirostris
AATTTGGATGCCCTTTATTTCTTTCTCTTGCCTTATTGCTCTAGCTAGAACTTCCAGCACAATGTTAAATAGGAGTGGTGATAAAGGGCATCCTTGTCAGACAACTTTAATAGTAGGAAAAAATTCCAAAAATCTAAAAAAAAAAATTCTGTACTTAAACTGTTTTGTGGATTATCTTTAGAATCTCTCTTTAAAGAAAAATTCTGAATGTAAACTACAGATAGATGATGCACAATGAAAATGGTTTATGCGAGAAAGATCCAATTCAAATTCTTTGAATATGCAGATCCCGTTCAAAGACAAGACCTTGTCTCTCCATCAAATGAGAAGTTAGTGAATGCACATTTATACATTTTAAGTCAAAATAAAATGTTTAAGGGATATATGTATAAATTTTTATTATTTCTGGCTTTAATTAACTTTTTTAACTAACAGCTACGGTGTCAATTATGACAGTTAAGAGGAAGTCTCTCGTAATTCCAAATATGGTATTAATCCCCTCCTCCTCTGTACGTGCTAAGAAATACTCAGGAATTTCTGAAGAGTCCTACAATGATTCACTGATATGCTTCTATTTTTTAATTTCAAAAAAATCATAAATTTCCATATGTTTAGAAGATGTCAAAGAAACAGACTCTTAGCCTAGGTCAAGTTAGAAAGTAGCATCATATATTTTACATATGAAGGGTCATTTATGATGAAAACAAATTTATTATCTCATACTGCTTTATGAGAGAAAAGGAAAGGGAAACTGGCTTGAGTTTCAAATGAGCTATGTAAGAATTTTGGGACAGTGGAAAGAGCACGAGATCGGGAGTCAGGGGACCTAGGATCAACTGGCTCTGCCGCTTACTGGTTGTATGACTTTAGGCAAATTATTTAACCTCTGCAGTATCTGGTTTCCTTGTTTGGGAAAAGAGGAGACTGCACTCAATTATCTCAAGGTTTCTTCATCTCGCCATTTCTAGTGAAGGCAGCAGTTATAAGACGGCAGTGGCAGCCACAGAAGTCTCATTCCAGGGACGACTTTTAAATTAAGACAGACTCACGTTTGTGAGAGGTCTTAATAGTGGTCCTATGGAATATTAGAAAGAATGTGCCCTTTCCAAGTCTTTTTCCAGCCCTACCAGTTTGATGATAATCTTTTACTAGAGTCAAACGTTGTATATTCCTTGACCTGTTTTCAGAGTTAATGGTCTACTGCCATCTTGTGTTCAAAATAGATTTTCCACAACCAAAAGTCACTGATGTCAAGACAGTCTGAGAAATACACTTTTCCACAAGTCAGTTTTCCTTTATGGTTTCTGGAAAAGAGTATTCACAAATAATCAAAATTTGGTAAGCATGAGGATAGGAAGTACTTGAAATAGGGACCTGTTTAGCAAAACCCACAGTAGCAAAACAGCTTGCTAATAACACAGTGCAAAGCCCTTAGGAAGCCATTCTTTCATTCATTCATGTAACACCACTGTCCTAAACGTAGACACAAATTAAGTCTCAGTCACTGTCCTCAAGCAGCTTATCTACTGAGGGAAACAGACAAATGTCAATCCTATAATGACAGTATAATGTCATTAGTGCTGTGAGAGATAAGCACAGCGAATGTTCTGGGGGACTACCAGGAAGGAAGGACTACAACCCCCAAGGGCTCTGGCAACCCCATCCCACATTGCTCTAAGCTCTCTCTAGCCCCTAAAGGCTGCCTGATCCAACTGTATTTTAATATTAATTCAATAATATTTTTGAGTGCCCACTATGTGAACAAAACAGACAACAGTTCTTGCCCTCATGCAACTCCCATTCTGTTTTATTAAATTAAAACTAAGTAAATAAATAAAAAGCTCTGTATTTCCATATGGTCAGAAGATATCACCTGCCAACACAGAGGTCTGACAAGATTTTCAACTCTGGCTGTAGATCAGAAACCAATTCACTAGGACTGGGGAGGAACCCAAGAATCTCTAGCTTTACAAGACTTCACAGGTGATTCGTATGTGCCAGAGTTGAGAACCACTGCCTTCAGAGATAACACACCATCATCAAAAAATTGCTGTTTTAATTTTTTAAAGAATAAAGTAAACTAGATTTTTTTTTGTTTGTTTAAATTAGGTGAGTATTCCTTGAACTTGTAAAAGACCCTAACCATGATTGCCATGCCAAAATGAATTACTGCTACCACAGACTACTCAAGAGAATCTCTAAACCATATAAAGTTTACAGAAGCAAAAGAATTTGAGCACTTATTATGTAAATGGCACGTATGGGTGATATAAAATACACACTGGAGATGGAAATAAAAATGGAGCAGTTGGCAGCTATAACCCACGACTCCCTAACATCATTGGAATGCTGCAAACAAACACCAGCTGACTGGTGAGCCAGCACAACTCACAAGCCTCCTGGCCTCCCGACCCCCGACACTCGGAAGAGAAGCCATGCTCCAAATGACACTTCATTCTGGGTTTACATTACATGGCTGGGCATCAGAATCGCCTGGAAATCATTTCAAAAGAGACTCTGCAGCCTCACGTGAGTGTACATCACTCTCTGGAGGGGGGAGATGAGGCTGGAACTCAAGCTTCTATAGTTTAACAACTTTGCAGGTGATTTTGATGCACAGCAAGGTTGGAAACCACTGGGCTATACCTTCAAAGGGGAAGAGAAACACTAGTTAAAAGTTAACAAACTGTGAAAGGTGTAATAGAAAAAAGAAAACTATTTCATTATAAGATGTCCACACAGCTTTAAGATACAAGGTATTTCTTACCCATCTGACTGTGTTCTTAGCTCAAGGACTTTGAACCTTTGTCTTCCAATCGCTTTCACTTTCACTATCTCAATTCCAAAATCCTGTTCTTCTCGATAGGCATATATCTCTGCTGTTGTTCCAAATTGTGCTTCCCTTTCTTGTACATTACTTCAAAGGTAAATTTTAAAAAGAAAAAGTTTTGAAAATTTGACTTTAAGATATGCAAAGTTGGCAAAAGCAATACATATGGGAAAAAATTTATAGCAATCAGCCCTCACTGCAAAACTCTTATCATTTTACTTATTTTTAAATCACATGAGGGATTATATATACAGTGAGCACTTTAGGAAGATAACAGATTTCTAGTCATCGAAAATGATCTAGGCCTGAAAGGGGTTCAAACTCTGACTTCCCTAACCAAACATTCTTTCACTTGTTAGACATCATTTCTGGTGGTTAAAGCAGCACTGCACTGGGGTGGGAATGTCCTGTAATTTCCTACCCCTACCGTTGATTGCCTCCATTTGCCAGGTGATACTTGCAGCTCAGTTTCAATTTACCACTGGTTAGTAATGGTACAATTTATGAATTTTAAGAAAGAAAGAAAGAACAAGCCATTCTTTTGGAAAATTAATCCTTTACATTAAAATGTAAAAGCCCTCTTTCTCTTTAAATAAAGATAGTTCCTGAAATAAGATTCTAGAAATGTTTAACATTAAATATTAATGATTAAAAAAATTTCAAATACCAGGAAGTTCAATTGTGTGTGATGGTAAATGTCTGATTTAGATGGTAATGAAAATAGTAAGATCTCCGTATTGCACTTTCAAATTGTTAATCAACAAGATTCTTTACTAACCCCCTGTATGGAATAATCGTGGGCTCTGGCTTCAACACTGACCTCTGGTGTGACACACATGAGAGGGACTGTGTTAAGCAAATTCACTCGAATATTTTACCTGTATGCAAGAACTGCAAAGGTTCTATCTTTCTGAATTAAATTCCGCACCATACTGACTTCTTGAGGCCGAAAAAGCTGAAGAGGTAACGTCTGCCCAGGAATCAAGATCATCATCACCTGTGGCAGAACCGGAATCACTTGACAGCTGTCGTCATCATGCAAAGTCCTGCCGTGAAATTCTTCCATATCAGCGCCCAGGTACTATTTAAGAACACGCATATGGTACAGTGTCATTAGAGACATTAATAAAAATATAAGCTCAACAGACTAAAGAGCAAATCAGATGAAAAAACTATAAATGGAGGGTGCAAATATTTATTTAAGTGATAAACTTGGTGCAGAAACACCCCAGGGAAATATTAAATTTTGATTGTTAGTAGAACTTCCAATGTTTTGTGAAGAATCTCCCACAAACACACACATTCAAGAGCATTTTTTAAGTTTAATATACTTTATTCTGATTAAGGTAAACTTGTCTCTATGTCCAAATATCACAGATGCCAAGTATAAAATGTCAATGTGTTAAATAACACCCTGGTACCTGCTAGTAACAGAGAATAAGGAATACTTTAGCAGATCAATTACTAGTAAAAACACAAGCATAGCAACAATTTCTCAAAGAATTATACATAGTATTACTACCTATAAATGTCCTCGTCCACAGTTTCTGGTGTGAGGTAAGAGCCAGTAATGCTAAAATCAGTCACATGTTTGTAGGACTTTTTTATCTATAGTTAAATGTATTACATCTCTTACATTACATGTGTCACTAAAATTACATACGGTATGTGATGTTGGCAGACTGGTGTCAAAATTTATGACATTTGGTTTTTTAGCTTCTTTGCTATCCTGGTCTTCAACTTCCATCTCGGTTTCATCTTCTTCCTCACTATCTGCTGTGAAAGTAAAACCTATTATTATAAGAAAAAAACCAGATACATGAAACTGTCAAAAGCTATAGTCTCTTTCAAATACACAGTTCATTCATGAGGATTCTGGCCTCAGAGAACAGGGGTTCTACTGAATACCACACACATGGTGATCACTAAGGCCTTGTAAAGAGGCAGCCAGAAGGCTATGCCACTACTTTTATTTTTTTTTAAGTCAGTTTTTTTTTTTTTTTAATTTTAGAATAGTTTTAGATTTCAGAAAAGTTACAAAGAAAGTACAGAGAGTTCCTGTATACCCCACATCCACTTCTGGCTATAGTTAACATCTTACACTGCTATGGTACATTTGTCACAACTAAGGAACCAGCATCAATACATTACTAATAACTCACTCCATATTTTATCTGGATTTCCTTAGTTTTTACCTAATGTCCTTTTCGTGTTCCAGGATTCAATCCAGGATACCACATTACATTTGGTTATCATATCTCCTTAGCCTCCTCTGGGCTAGGGCAGTTTCTCAAACTTTCCTTGTTTTTTAAGACCTTGACAGTTCTGAAAAGTACTGGTCAGGTATTTTGTAGAGTGTCCCTCAACTGGGATTTGCTTGATATTTTTCCTCATGATTAGACAAGCGTTATGTATTTTGGGGAAGAAGACCACAGAGGTAAAGTGCCATTCTCATCATATCGTATCAAGGGTGCAGACCATCAACCTGACTTATCCCTGCCAATGTAACCTTGATCACCTGGCTGAGGTGGTGTATGTCAGCAAATCACCAAGCACCATCCACACGTAAGGGGTAAGGGGTGAGGAGTTAAGCTTCACATCCTTGAGAAGGGATTATCCACATACATTATTTGAAATTCTTCTCTATGGGAGATTTGTTTCTCCTTCCCTGCCACTAACTACTTTTGATACCTTAGATAACTCAGTCCACCTGACTAAACCTCAGTTTCCTCATCTGAAAAATGACAGGCTTGAACAAGACAATCTCTAAGCTTCTTTCAAACTCTTAACTTTAAAAGGGAGGGAAGAAAGAAAGGAAGACAGATCAGTTAATATTGAAAAAAGATATCCTTATAACCTTGCAGAAAGAATTTTGGAGCATTTTTCCAGTGACACTACTTCCTCGGCTGTCACTGTACTATTTAAAAATGGTATGTTTGTAACCTTTGTAATTTTAAATTAAAAAATAAAGTTGCATGAAACATAAAAAAAACATATTTTTAAAGAAATCTCTTAGAAGGCTTTCTCCAAATTTTTTAAATTATGAAAACTAAGCTGGTCTGCTTTAAAAATCAGATGTTACTAAAAAGGATGATGAATCAAAACTCTTTGCTTATGCCATCAATTAAGATTAGAAAAAGCTATGCTATAGGTGCTATAAAGTGGGAGTCTGCTCTTGTTATGCCAGCTCTGGGTAAATTTCCTAGCCTAGACCAACAGTTCTCAACTGGGGGTGATTCTACCTCCCAGGGCACATCTGGCAATGTCTGGAGACATTTTTCGCTGTCACAAGAGGGGGGATCTAGTGAGTAGAGACCAGGAATGCTGCTAAGCATCCTACAAATGCATAAGACAGCCCCCACAACAAAGAATTATCTGGGTCGATGTGTCAATAGTACCGAGGTTGAGAAACCCTGGCCTAGATAGACTATAAAGACTTACTGAATCTCATTCCCAATCTCATGTTCCAGGTATTTTTTTCCCCAAATTTTATTTATTTTGTTGTTCGGAATATGCACAGCAAAACATACACCAATTCAACAGTTTCTGCATGTACAATTTAGTGACATGGATTACATTCTCTAGTTGGGCAACCATTCTCACCCTCTTCTGAGTTGTTCTTCCCTCATTAATATAAACTCACCACCTCCTAAGGTTCTTGTCTAATCTTTGGAGTTGCTGTTGTCAATTTGATCCCATACAGATAGTTCTTAAAACAGCATAATGCTCCAGGCAGACCTCTTTTTTACTAGTTAAGTTAAACTACTGTTTGGTTTCAAGAAGACTTTAGGGGATATTTTTGGTTCAAGCTTTAAAAATTATCTCAGGGCAGTAGTTTCAGGGGTTTATCCATCCTCCATGGCTCCAGAAAGTCTAGAATCCATGAGAATATGAAATTTTCCCCCTTTTGATCAGGATTCTTCCATGGAATGTTTCATATATTTTTAAATGCCCCAAGTAAATGTCTAAATAAAGTGCCAATACAAAATAGTCATTTTTCCTTTGTACATATCATTATTTAAATCAAAATACCTCTAGCTAGGTTCCTGATTTAAGGTAGAAATGTTTTTCAATACCATAAATGCCTTGGACTTTCTATTCTATTCGTAAGAATTCTGGGGGTATAAGCTTTGTCGAGAAGAACATAAGTACTTACATTCAAACAGTCAATGATATAACACTTCATACATTTTTGTGTTTGCTTGATTAGTAGTTCCTACCAAAAGACAAAAAAAATCTAAAGTGATGAGAAAAATATTCTAAGTCCTTGTTTTTACAACTCTAACAGCATGACTTTCACTCTGCAGGGGAAGAAACCCCCTTCATTGCTCTACTGTTCCTTAACAGGGAGTTTAAAAGATCGACTATTACCTCAAAGGCTAGAATTCATGTTTTTAAAAATTATATTTTAACTGTTCTCACTTTTAACTGAAAAGGTTGTCTAGTCTTTCAATGATTTCCTTATCCATAGCAGCCTTCCTCCTAAAATATATGGCTAAAACGCACATCCCCCTGCTCAGCAATATTTATCTGTTAATGTTTTGTTTGGCCAGGATAGATTCTTTGAATCTTCAATGTTAAGCTATTTCCTTAGCACTTAAGAGGATTACTCTTCAAAAATGAAAAACAAACACACCCATTAAATGGGTTTATGGGCAATCATGTGTTTCTCTACAAATAAAACTCGTATATGATTGGGAAAAGCATTATTATTACATCAACATCTTTTGGCTCTCCTATTTCTGATTTTTTTCCGCCAACAAAACACACAGTGTCTTCTCAGAGCTACCAGGGTAAAGTGTGATGACTCATCTCGTGCAGGAGCACCACGTGAACGCCGACAGAACATCAGTAGCCTCCCTCTTCTAGTCACCATCTTCCCTGGAACACTGGGGTTGGCACATAAAGAGTGGAACTGATGTCTCTGAAAAAACACTTCAGCTCTTCAGTTGAAGCCGACACACTTATGTTTATGTCAACTCAGCTATGCTGACTTCAGGAACAACTACTGACTCTGACTGTGGTCTATTTTTATAGAAAACATACCTCCTATACGATGAGCACGCATTCAGTCTCTTCCTCCTCCAACCCCTGCTACTCCCAGTGGACAAATTAATCCTCAAAGCATAGCTTTCTTTAGGCAACTGCCTGAAACCTGCAATTGCTCTTGACAACCCACAGAAAAAATTCCAAACCCCACTGGCAAGAGATGCAAGCTCCCCAATAACAGAGACCCAGCCTCTCTCCAACCTCCCTCTTAGGTTTTATTTTTCACAATGCTATACTAAGCATGCACTCAGCAATGGGCTCAAACATAGCAAGGAACATACACCATGGACTGCCAGAAGAATGAACAAACGTGTCTTAGAAGAAGTACAGCCAGAATGTTCCTTAGAAGCGAGGCTAGTGAGACTTCATCTCACTTTAGACATGTTATCAGGATGGACAAGTCCCTAGAGAAGGACATCATGGTTGGTCAACAAAAAAGAGGAAGACCCTCAACAAGATGGACTGACACAGTGGCTGCAACAATGGGCTCAGACGTAGCAAGGACTTTAAGGACGGTGCAGGACCGGGCAGCGTTTCCTTCTCTTGTGTGTGGGTCGAATCGGGACTGACTCGTGGCTACTAAGGACAATAGTAAGCATATAGGTTCCTGTTGGAATCGACTCAGTGGCAATGGGTTTGGTTTCAGTTTTTTTGGGGTGGCACAAATGGTTAAGTGCTTGACCATTACCCGAAAGGTTGGTGGTTTGAACCCACTCAGAGGCTGCTCAGAAGACAGGCCTCGTGATCCGCTTCCAAAAGGTCACAGCCTTGAAAACAGGGCTTCAACTGGTTTTTGGAACCACTGCTGACAATGTGCTGCACTTCTAACAAATTCCCAGGTGGTGTTAATGTTGTTGGTTAGGGACCAATTCTGAGAACTATTAGTAGAGCAGTGAGTCTCAAAATTTATTAAAGAATCACTCAGAGATCTTGCTAAAATGTAGATTCTGATTCAGTATACCTGGAGTGAAATGCAGAATTCTCAGCAGGGGTTCGAACCAGAACCGGTTCGAACCCATGCTTGAAAACTCTATGGAGCGCAGTTCTACTCTGCACACATGGGATCATCATGAGTGAGAATCAACTCGAGGCAACCAACAACAATACTAAGCACATGCATTTAGATGTCCCAAGATCCACACCACAAGGGTTTTCCCCAATCCCTCTGCCCCCCGAACAATCCCTCCCTTTGAAGGACCATAACAGCATTCACTTATGTGGCCCTAAATCAACTGCCTTCTGCTGGTTATCTTCTCAGCAGCCTCATCGAGATTAAACATCTCCTCAGGCATCACACTTTGTATCATACCTCTTCTCATCTTCCCAACACCTAACAACTTGCCTGGCATATGTGAAGGGGCTCAGTTAATAGTCCCAGTCTGGGTGAACATCCGTTGGAAAGCATCTCTTGAAACTTTCCAAGATAAGTTTGTACAAGTATATCATACTTTTTTTTTTTTTTTCTGGCCAGTATTCCAATGCAAGGCCAAGGTCTAAATTTTCACAGAACATACAAAAAAGAGAAAATTGAGTTTATCAGCATGTTTCTAAGGAGTATCTCTAGTTAAAAGTATTCTACCACGTGCTTTATCTACATGCCTAAGAAAACCAGGTCACTATCTCCGTAGTTAAGTGGTTAAGAGACACCTGCTATGGCGTCAGACAGATGAGGGTTGGAGTCCAGGCTCTGCAACTGTGCGACCTTGGTCGAGTCACCTAACTAATCTGACAATCAAATTTTCACCTACCAAATCGGGATCAGAATAGTGATGCGCAAAGGATGAAACGGAGAAACGCAAGCAAAGTGCTTATTACAAGGCCTGTCATGTGGCAAGCACTTAATACATGTCAGCTGTCACTTTTGTTAAAGGGAAGAAGTCCAGAGAAAGTCACGGCTGCTAATCTGACTCGGTCCCACACCTGCCCCATCATTTAAGTGCATTTATTGGAGCCAAGCTCAGGGCACACAGAGGATGAAGAGAACCGGGTCCCTGCTCCCGGGAGGGAACACTCCCCAAAACCTTCGCCCACAGCCCGAGGCGACCAAGCAGGGTGGCGAAGCGCCGTGACTCGGTCGCAGGCTGGGGGCCTGACGAGGTGCCGCTTCCAGGTGCGGCCCCCGGGGCCCGGACAGCCTCGGCGCTCCAGTCCCAGACCGCGCGGCCGATGCCCCACCCCGCCCTCCCAGCCCCGCCGCGCCGCGCCGCTCGCGGCTCCCAGGCCTCGTCCCCTCCTGCTGCCGGCGGCACCCCGGGCGGTTACCAGGCAGAAGCTGCAGGTGGTTTCCCATGTTACGCGCAGGGTCCTGCCGGTCTCCTTCGCCGGCCATGTCTGTTTACCCGCAGAGGAGGCTGGGACAGGGCGGTGCCGAGAACGCTGCGGACGCCGGGGACGCCACGGGAGGGACCACGCCGCGGGAGGGACCGCGCCGCGCCACCGCCTCTGCGCTCGGGCGCCACGGCGCCCTCTGGCGGCCTCCGCGGCGAAGGTCTGGAAGTAACGCCCAATGCGGCAAAACATTGACCCTCAGACTGTGGCTCAGCCACGGACAGAAAGTTGTCCACTGCCATACATAACTTAGTGCCCGCGGTAGACATCAGAGACTTACCTCGTCCGAGCTCCTTGGCATGACTTATCTCACTCAAACAAGAAATTTTACATATGGGGAAACTGAAGCTCAGATTCTTTAGTCTCCACTTCGTTTTTAAACGAAAGGGCTTGGGAGCAAATAGAAGCCTGCTTATAAACCATTACCTCCAATTTTTTTTTATTGTACTTCAGGTGAAGGCTTACAAAACAAATAGTTTCTCATAAAGCAGTACTACACATACTGTTTTATGACACTGGTTAACAACCCCACAATATGTCAACCCTTTAACTTCTCAACCGTTTTTTTTTTGGTGAAAATAC
>NW_004443937.1:2272633-2285303 GCF_000243295.1 Trichechus manatus latirostris
TCAGTTTTCTCACTCCATTTGGTGCTTGGCTGAGTTCTTTATCTCTTCATTTGATGTTTTAGGGTTTCAGGATTGTTGTATTCTCTGTTCGGCTGTGGAGGGACGGCGTGGTGCTTCTGCCTAGAGCGCCATTTTGCCGGAACTCCCCATTACCTCCAATTTTTAAAATAAAAAGTACATATATGAAGTCTGGAAAAAAGCATCAGTTATTCCGAGGGTGGTTGGATTATACCTGATTTTCTTTTCAATAGTTTCCATTTATATTCTAAAAGTAGCATATTAATCAGAAACAAATACTTGAAATGATGATTACACAGAGTTGAAAAATGCCTATGATAGACTGGTAAGTGACAGAGACAGAATACAAAATAACCTATTCACTATGATTGCAACTGAGTAAAAATAAGTCATTATATGGTTTTAAAATACTAGAATATGGAAAAATGAAAATAATTCTGTTATGGTGGTGAAGTTATGACTTTTAAGATTTCCGTTTTGAAGGGTGGACAAAAGTTTTCTCAATATCTTTTCAACATCACTTTTTCATCAGAGAAAAACCAAAAAATCATTTTTAAAATGAAATAAAATACCATATCTAAACATAGCCAGGGGGTGGAGTGAGGGAAAGAAGCAGCATTGTTCTAGGGAAAACAATAAATGAAACTGAGGTCTTTTTTTAATGCTTTTTGGTTTTTCCAGAAAGCTTGGCTCATTGAAAAGTTACAAGTTCAAAACCTCCTTGTGAGAGAGACTAATGAATCAACCCTGTGTCATTCTGGCTTCTGTCCCCAAATCACTCTGCGGCCTTGCTCAAGTGTTTATATCCTCAGGCTTCTGTTTCCCCATTTGTAAAATGAGGATGGACCAAATGGTGTATAAGATCTGTTTTAGTTAATAATGCCTACAATATTAATGGCAACACTGCCTTTTACAATGAGGTTAACAACAATTACATATGAGTTAATGGGGTCACCACGAGTCAGGATTCTCTTGGAAGCAACAAACAACAATGCAGTTAAAGTGATCACGTTGGTCAGTAGAAGAATGATTCTATGCCACAGTGCGGGAAACAAACCGCAGCGAAGAACAATGAGGGAATGACTAGTGGGAGGGGGTGGACGGAGGGTGAGTGAGAGAGGGAAGAGCGGAAAGCACGCACAGACCTGCGTGCGCACACACACACACACACACACACTCATTTGATAACTGTAGCATAATCAGTCTCACTTTGGTTTGTAGAATTTCAATAAGCTATGCTTACCTGCAGCAGAAGTTTCTTCACACAGCAAGCAGCTGGCCTTGGAGCAAGGAAGCTCTGACCTCCCAGTGCTCCTCCCTAGTGGTGGCACCAGAATTGTCATCTGCAACCTGGGTCAACCAAGGACTCTCTAGACAAGAAAGAACAGCTGTAAGTCTGGCAGAGTCACCGGATGTGGCTGGAAAACCACTAGCTCTTTCTTCTTTTGTGCATTGCTCTGGGGTCACAGGAGCTACCATCTGCGTATCTTTTACTCCCCATTCTCCTTCTTTTCCCCCCTCCATTCACATTCACCATCTGCTCCCTCCTGCAGTTCATCCCTCCAAAGTCTACCCAGTCATCCAGAGCTACATCTTTCAATAGGGAGAACAACAGATGTTCATTGAACAAAAATACTTACACAGGCAGGTTTCCTGGATTTAGCCCCAGTTATTAAAACCAAAAAGGAAAGCATGATACTTTACCACTTACTTTTAATTCAGTAAATTTATCCCGAAGCAATGTATCATTCTGGGCTCCTCTCATTTCTTCTTGCTTACATGAAGTGTGTCCATTGATAAGGAGCTCTGCAGACCAGAGGAAAATATATAGGTTCTTAGATCATTGTCTTACACCTCAAGAATTAAGTTTAATAGTGCATAATTAAGGCTGGCATTAGATGAGAGAATTCACACTGTTCTTTCAATTTTGGCTTCTACACAGTATTAGCAGAAAGAGATACAGATACTGAAAGAGACATTTCTGCCTTCTTTTCTGTTTTCTGTATTTTCTGTATTTTTTAAATGGAATAAAGAATGCTACTCTTCTGTTCTAAGTGATCGATTATCTTTTCCCTGGATTACTGCAATAGCCTCAATAGCCTCAACAGCCTCAGCTTCCACCCTTGACCCCTATAGTCCATTCTCAACAGAGCAGGCAGAGTGATCCTGTTAAAACACAAGTCAGATCATGTGACTGTGCAGAACCTTTCTTGGCTCCCTATTTCACTGTAAGCCACCTCCTCCCAGTGGCCCACAATTCAAGGCCCTCTGTAATGCACAGTGGGTCTCCTGGTCCCACTCTGACCTCATCTACTACTACTCTCCAGGCCTCTCACTCCTCTCTATCA
Source organism: Trichechus manatus latirostris (assembly GCF_000243295.1). Lineage (NCBI taxonomy): Eukaryota > Metazoa > Chordata > Mammalia > Sirenia > Trichechidae > Trichechus > Trichechus manatus. The sequence goes on from NW_004443937.1 coordinate 2,275,000, forward strand.
ACACCAGTCTTCCTGTTGTTCCACGACCACATTGGGCCCACTGCTACCGCAAGGCCTTTGCCTGGAATGCTCTTCACCCACATAGAGGCATAGCTTGCACCCTTATATCTTCCAGGTCTTTGATCAAATGCCCCTCCTTAGGGAATTCTTCCCAGACTACTCGATATCAAATTGTGACCCCTCCCCTGGTCCTACCTCTCTCTATCCTCCTCTGTTTTATCTTTCTTTGAAGCATTTATCAACCTCTAAAGTCCCATGAGGGGGCGATGGTGGTTCAGTGGTAGAATTCTCGCCTTTCATGCAGGAGACCTAAGTTTGATTCCTGGCCAATGCACCTCATGTACAACTACCACCTGTCACTGGAGGCTTACATGTTGCTATGATGCTGAACAGGTTTCAGTGGTGCTTGCAGACCAAGGCAGAACAGGAAGAAAGGCCTGGCAAACTACTTCTAAAAATCAGTCAATGAAATCCCTAGGGATCACAACTGCTTGATCATGGGGATAGTGCAGGACTGGGCAGTGTTTTGTTCTTTTGTGCTTGGGGTCGCCATGAATTGGGGTCAATTTGACAGCAGCTAACAACAACAACAAACTATGAGGTTTCTTTTAAAAATTATCTCCCCCAGCCAAAGAATGTAAGCTCTGGGAGTATGAGGAGGTGCAGGGGTCTCTGCCTCTTTGATTTACTCTTGTGTCCTGAAGACTTAGCACAGGGCTTGGCTCTTAACAGGACTCAACAGGTGTTTATTGAATGAATAAATGAATTGCACAGTTGTGACAGACACTGAGGATTACCTACCCAACAGCAACTCCTCTCTTCTTCCTTGCCAAGAATCCCGATTTTATTTAGAGCAGCAGCGCCCAGCCCCATGGGTTCACATCTGCTTTAAAGCTGTTACGACTAGCCCACTTCCCCAACCTCCTTTGCAGCTAGTGACCCAGTTCTGGCTGATGAGACACAGAGGGAGTCTGCTTGGCAGCCCCAGGAACACTGGAATGGGGAAGACAATTTCTGGAAAAGATTTTCCTTCATGATAAAAGGAAAAGATGTCATTCCCGTCCACTTGCTGTTGGGATAAAGATTAACACCCCAAATGCCTAACAGACAAAACCAACCAAGGTAATCTACATAGCCAAAATAGTTTTGAAAGAAAATTATGGGAGGCGGGGCCAAGACAGCAGAAGATTCAGATGCTTCCTATGGTCCCTCTTACAACAAAGACCCAAAAAAACAAGTGAATCAATTATATATGACAATCTAGGAGTCCTGAACATCAAAGACAAAGTTGAGAAATCAGACTGAGTGGCAGGGGGAGGGAGAGACAGTTTAGAAGCAACAAACAAGTGCCAGACCTGCCCTAGCCAGCACCCTGCAGGCTGGACCGTTTGGCACACATGGGCTGAAGCAAGCAGTAGCGCTTGGATGTGTTTTTACCACACGGGGAGAAACTGAGCAGCAGAGAGTCTGCACAAGACTTCAGAGCCGGGGAGAAGTGGCAGTGGATCTGCAAAAGTTAAGTGCAAGCCTCTAAACTACAACGTGATCAAAATAACCCTTCCCCCTCTGGGAAGTGCCTCTCTTTCCCTCTCCTGCCCCCTTCCCGCTCTGCTCTGGTGCCGGTCCAGCAGTGTGCAGCGGTTGCCATGCCCCCTGGGCTGGAAGTGGGACCCCTTACACCTGAGCCAGTCTCCCAGCTGAACAAACAAAAAAGGAAACCACCAGCTCCCCTAAGCTGGGAGCTCAGGGCTAACATGCCCAAACCAGTCTCATGGCTTTAAAAAATTGCCCTGCCCCTTAGCCGGGAATTCAGGGCAGGCACTGCCCCTTTGCCTAGGCAGAGGCATAACGGGTCCATGGACTTTGAATGCCTTTCACCCCTGCCTAGACCTTTGTGGGCTCATCCAACAGCGTAGGCCATCATTAGCATAGTGCAACAGGGTATATACCTGAAGCCTATTTCAACGGCAACAGCTAAGGGGGAGTGGCAGATACATGACATTTGATACCACCCTGCCCATTAAGCAGAGTGCTCACCCACCCATATCAGTGGTCTTAGGATTAGTGGCTTCACTCACTACACCTAGCCACCCATGATGGGGTTGGAGAATAAGTGGTGCCCCCCTGTCCTTACAGCCAACAGCACTGGGTGCCCAAAATATGGCTGCAAAACCCACCCACCTACACACTTTAGGGGACAGGGACATACCTTCCACCTAGGCACTTAGAGGCAGCCATCAGCCCCCTACCTTGCTCAGCACGTAACGCCCTACTGCAGCCAGATACCTGTGCCTGCTCCAATCACCCCTACATAGCCCTGCTCATCTAGGACAGTAGGTGAGAGCCTGCACCACACACTTGGTGACTGATGACCTAGATACCTGAGCTGAATCCACACAGGTAAAGTAAAAGGACTCCCGGGCTCACATACCTAGCAGCAGCTCTAACCATCTGATGACAGGATATGAGATCTTCAAAGACACCAATAATCAAAGCAGCTCACATGGCCGGCTTATTTGGGCATAGCAAAACAAAATAAAACAAGAAGCCAGGATACAGTAAGCAAATATACAATAAATAAATATAATAACTTATTGATGGCTTGGAGACAACAGTCAATATCAAATCACATAAAGAGGGAGACCATGATGGCTCCAGCAAGTGACAAAAAAAAAAAGAAAAAGAACCAGAAAACCTCCCAGAGGAAGAGAAGTTCTTGGAAATACAAGAGGTAGAATTCCAAAGATTAATATTGAGTTCTTCAAGAGATTAGGAAGGAGAGCATTCAAAACTCAGACCAAGCCAAGGAACATACAAAGCAATAGGGGAATTTAGGAAAGCTATACAAGAGCAAAATGACAAATTTAACAGGCTGCTAGAATCCATAGAGAGACAGCAAATAGAAATCCGAAAGATTGACAATAAAATTTCAGAATTAAACAACTCAATAGAAAGTCATAGGAGCAGAATTGAGGCAATGGAAGTCAGAATTAGTGACATTGAAGACAAAGCACTTGACACCGATTTATTTGAGGAAAAATCAGATAAGAGAATTTAAAAAGATGAAGAAACCCTAAGAATTATGTGGGACTCTATCAAGAGAAATAACCTACGAGTGATTGGAGTGCCAGAACTGGGGAGATAACAGAAAATAGAGAGAGAACTGCTGAAGATTTGTTGGCAGAAAACTTCTCTGATACCGTGAAAAATGAGAAGAAATCTATCCGAGAAGCTCATCGAACCCCACACAGGGTAGATCCAAAACAAAGTCACCAAAACATATCATAATCAAACTTACCAAAACCAAAGATAAAGAGAAAATTTTAAGAGCAGCTAGGGATAAACAAAACGTCATCTAAAAGGAGAGTCAATAAAACTAAGCTCTGACTACTCAGCAGAAACTATGCAGGCAAAAATGCAATGGGATGACATATATAAAGCCTCAAGGGAAAAAAAACTGCCAGGCAAGAATCATATATCCAGCAAAACTGTCTCTCAAACGTGAAGGTGAAATTAGAGCATTTCCAGATAAACAGAAGTGAAGGGAATTTGTAAAAAAACAAACCAAAATTACAAGAAATACTAAAGGGAGTCCTCTGACTAGAGAATCAACCTAAAGCTAAAACACAGGACAAACCAATCAGATATCAACCCAGATAGGGAAGTTACAAAAATAAGCCAAAGCTAAAGCACTGAAAAGAGGGAAACAGAGATGTCAATATGTAAAAGACGAGAACATTAAAACAAAAAAGAGGGACTAAATAGTGTAGTCATAGAACTTTCATATGGAGAGGAAGTCAAGGCGATATCAAGAAATAAAAGATTGGTTTAAACTTAAAAAAACAGAGGTAAATTTTAAGGCAACCACAAAGGAAAATAACACTCCTACACATCAAAATAAAAAAGAAGAAAAACATAAAGACCCAGCAAATACAAAATCAACAACAATGAAAAAGATGAAAAGAAAATGCATAAAGAAAAATGACTCAGCACAGAAAATTAAGTGGAAAAAAGAAACTGTCAACACCACAAAATACATATATATATATAGATATATATATCTCAAAATGACAGCACTAAACTCATAAAACCTATCAATAATTATTACACTGAATGTGAATGGACTAAATGTACCAATAAAGAGTCAGAGAGTGGCAAAATGAATAAAAAAACACAATCCATCTATATGCTGCCTACAAGAGACACACCTTAGACTCAAAGACACAAACAAACTAAAACTCAAAGGATGGAAAAAAATGTATCAAGCCAACAATGCTCAAAAAAGAGCAGGAGTGGCAATATTAATCTCTGACAAATTAGACTTTAAAGCAAAATCCACCACAAAGGATAAGGAAGGTCTCTACATAATGATTAAAGGGTCAAAACACCAGGAGGACATCACCATAATAAATATTTATGTACCCAATGACAAGACTCCAAAATACATAAAACACACTCTAACAGCATTGAAAAGAGAAATAGACAGCTCCACAATAATAGTAGGAGACTTCAACACACCACTTTCGGTGAAGGACAGAACATCAAGAAAGAAACTCAGTAAAGACAAAGAAGATCTAAATGACGCAATCCACCAACCTGATCTCATAGACATATACAGAACACTCCACCCAACAGCAGCCAAGCATTCTTTCTTTTCCAATGCACATGGAACATTCTCCAGAATAGACCACTTAGTAGGCCACAAAGCAAGTCTTAACAGAATCCAAAACATTGAAATATTACAAAGCATCTTTTCTGGCCATAAAACCATAAAAGTATAAATCAATAACAGAAATAGTAAGGAAAAAAAATCAAATACATGGAAACTGAACAACACCTTACTCAAAAACTACAGGGTTATAGAAGAAATCAAGGACAGAATAAAGAAATTCATAGAATCAAATGAGAATGAAAACACATCCTACCAGAACCCTTGGGACACAGCAAAAGCAGTCTCAGAGGTCAATTTCTACCAATAAATGCACACAACCAAAAAGAAGAAAGAGCCAACATCAAAACATTAACTCTATAACTCAAACTAATAGAAACAGAGCACCAAAAGTAGCCCTCGGGTACCAGAAGAAAGGAAATAATAAAAATTGGAGCAGAAATAAATGGAATAGAGAATGGAAAAACAATTGAAAGTGTCAACAAGACCAAAAGGTGGTTCTTTGAAAAGATCAATGAAATCGATAAACCACTGGCCAAACTGACAAAAGAAAAACAGGAGAGGAAGCAAATAACCCGAATAAGAAATGGGATGGGTGATATCACAACAGACCCAACTGAAATTAAAAGAATCATACTAGAATATTATGAAAATTGTACTCTAACAAATTTGAAAACCTAGAAGAAATGGACAAATTTCTAGAAACAGACTACCTACCTAGACTAACACAAACCGAGGTAGAAAAACTAAATAAACCTATAACAAAAACAAAGAGATTGAAGAGGTAATTAAAAAAAAAAAAAAAACAGCCCTGGTCCTGATGGCTTCACTGGAGAATTCTACCAAACTTTCAGAGAAGAGTTAATACCACTACTGCTAAAGATATTTCAGAGCATAGAAAAGGATGGAATACTCCCAAACTCATTCTACGAAGCCAGCATAACCCTGATACCAAAACCAGGTAAAAACACTACCAAAAAAAGAAAATTACAGACCAGTATCTCTCATGAACATAGATGTAAAAATCCTCAACAAAATTCTAGCCAATAGGATTCAACAACATATCAAAAAAATAATTCATCATGACCAAATGGGACTCATACCAGGTATGCAGGGATGGTTCAGCATTAGAAGAACAATCAATGTAATCCATTGCATATATAAAACAAAAGATAAGAATCACATGATCTTATCAATCGATGCAGAAAAGGCATTTGACGAAGTCCAACACCCATTCATGATAAGAACTCTCAGTGAAATAGGAATAGAAGGGAAATTCCTCGACATAACAAAGGACATTTATGCAGAGCCAACAGCCAGCATCATGCTAAATGGAGAGAGTTTGAAAGCATTCCCCTTGAGAACGGGAACCACATAAAGATGTCCTTTATCAGCACTCTTACTCAACATTGTGCTGGAGGTCCTAGCCAGAGCAATAAGGCAAGAAAAAGAAATAAAGGGCATCCAAATTGGTAAGGAAGAAGTCAAAGTATCTCTATTTGCAGATGATATGATCTTATATACAGAAAATGCTAAAAAATCCACAAGAAAACTATTGGAGCTAATAGAAGATTTCAGCAAAGTATCAGGATACAAGATAAACACACAAAATTCAGTTGGATTCCTCGACACCAACAAAAAGAACTTCCAAGAGGAAATCACCAAATCAATACAATTTACTATAACCTCCAAGAAGATAAAATACTTAGGAATAAATCTAACCAGAGACGTAAAAGACCTATACAAAGAAAACCACAAGACACTACAGCAAGAAACCAAAAGAGGCCTACATAAGTGGAAAAATACACCATGCTCATGGATGGGAAGACTCAGTATTGTGAAAATGTCAATTCTACCCAAAGTGATCTATAGATACAATGCAATCCCAATCCAAATTCCAACGACGTTTTTTTGACGAGATGGAAAAACAAATCACCAACCTCATATGGAAAGGGAAGAGGCCCTGAATAAGTAAAATATTACTCAAGAAGACGAACAAAGTGGGATGCCTCACACTACCTGATTTTAGAACCTAATACACCGCCATGGTAGTCAAAACAGCCTGGTACTGGTACAACAACAGATACATAGACCATTGGAGCAGAATTGAGAATCCAGACATAAATCCATCCACCTATGAGCAGCTGATATTTGACAAAGGCCCAGAGTCCTTAAAATGAAGAAAAGACAGTTTCTTTAACAAATGGTGCTGGCATAACTGGATAGCCCTCTGCAAATAAAATGAAAGAAGACCCATACCTCACACTATGTACAAAAACTAACTCAAAATGGATCAAACACCTAAATATAAAATCTGTGACGATAAAGATCATGGAGGAAAAAATAGGGACAATGCTAGGAGCCCTAACACATGGCATTAACAGAATACAAACCATAACTAACAATGCACAAACACCAGAAGAGAAACTAGGCAACTGAGAGCTTCTAAAAATCAAACACTTATGCTCATCAAAAGATTTCACCAAAAGAGCAAAAAGACAACCTACAGACTGGGAAAAAAATTTTGGATATGACCTATCCAATAAGGGTCTAAATCTCTAAAATCTACAAGACTGCAATACCTCAAAAAAAGACAAATAACCCAATTAAAAAATGGGCAAAGGATATGAACAGGCACTTCACCAAAGAAGACATTCAGGTGGCTAACAGATACATGAGGAAATGCTCACAATCTTTAGACATTAGAGAAATGCAGATCAAAACTACGATGAGATACCATCTCACCCCAACAAGGCTGGCACTAATCCACAAAATAATAAATGTTGGAGAGGTTGTGGAGAGACTGGAACACTTATACACTACTGGTGGGAATGTAAAATGGTTCAAACACTTTGGAAATCAATTTGTAGCTTCCTTAAAAGCTTGAAATAGAAGTACCATATGATCCAGCAATCCCACTTCTTGGAATATATCCTAGAGAAAGAAGAGCCGTCACGTGAATAGACATACGCACACTCATGTTCATTGCAGCACTGTTCACAATAGCAAAAAGATGGAAACAACCTAGGTGCCCATCAACAGAATGGATAAACAAATTATGGTACATACACACAGTGGAATACTAGTCAATGATAAAGAACAATGAAGAATCTGGGAAAATCTCACAACATGGATGAATCTGGAGGGCACTGTGCTGAGTGAAATTAGTCAGTTGCAAAAGGAGAAATATTGTATGAAACTACTATTTTAAGAACTCAAGAAAAGGTTTAAACACAGAAGATAACATTCTTTGATGGTTATAAGGGTGGGGAGGGAGGGAGAGGAAAATTCACTAACTAGATAGTAGACAAGAAGCATCTTGGATAAAGGGAAGGACAACACACAATGCAGGGGAAGTCAGCACAACTAGACTAAACCAAAAGCTAAGAAGTTTCCTGAGTACAGCCAAACACTTAAAGGGACAGAGTAGCTGGAGCTAGGGTCTGGGGACCATGGTTTTGCGTGACATCTAGGTCAATTGGCATAACAAAGTTAATTAAGAAAATGCTCTGCATCCCACTTTGGTGAGTGGTATCTGGGGTCTTAAAAGCTTGCAAGCAGCCATCTAAGATGCATCAATTGGTCCCAACCACCTGGAGTAAAGGAGAATGAAGAACACCAAAGACACAAGGAAAGTATTAGCCCAAGAGACAGAAAGGGCCACATAAACCAGAGACTTCATCAGCCTGAGACCAGAAGAACTAGATAGTGCCCGGCTACCACCAATGACCGCCCTGACAGGGAACACAATAGAGAGTCCATGACGGAGCAGGAGAAAAGTGAGGAACAAAACTCAAATTCTAGTTAAAAACACCAGATTTAATGGTCTGACTGAGACTGGAGGAACCCTCGAAGCCATGGCCCCGTGAAGATCTGTTAACCCAGAACTAAAACCATTCCCGAAGACAACTCTTCAGACAAAGATTAGACTGGACTATAAAACGTAAAATAATACTCATGAAGAGTGGGCTTCTTAGTTCAAGCAGATACATGAGACCAAATGGGTGACTCCTGTCTGGAGACAGGTTGAGGAGGCAGGAAGGGACAGAAGCCGGTTGGATGGACATGGGAAACTTGGGGTGGAAAGGGGAGTGTGCTGTCACATTGCAGAGATTGTAACTAGTGTCACATGGCAATATGTGTATAACATTTTGAGAGATTAACTTGAGCTGTAAACTGTCACCTAAAGTACAGTAAAAAAATTTATGAAATATGTAAAAAAAAGAAAATTATAGATTTTAGGGAAAAAAGTAGTCTTTCTTATAGGTATATTATCATTTTTGAATTAAGAGATTAATTCAGTAATTTTAGAACTGTTTAAAAGTTCCAATTCCTTACCCTTTGTAGCAAAAACACGTGTAAATGCCAGATTTACTTTGTCCCAAGAGTCCTTTCCTCTTTCGGTGTGGCAGTTCACCTACCACCCTTTAAGACAAAGTTCAAATCTGGTGATCGCTGAGCTAGACTGAAGCAGAATTGTTTAGTCTTCATGACATTTTGAGTCGTTGAATTAATTGTCGACATTTAGAAATTGAAGAGTACACATGTAAATATTTATTTCCAGATTCTCTTTAAAAATGGGAAAATTTGGCAATTGTAGGTCAGATTCAGGCACAGCAACAATTGCCTGGAACTAAGTGGCAGGTGCCCATTTTAGATAGGGCAGCAGCTCCCTTGGCTAGAGAACCCAACCAGCCAGTGTAGAACCTGCTCAAATCAAATTGACATTTGAGTTTTCAACCTCTTGTGTGAGCTTATAAAGGTAGAGTGATCCAATGTCCCAATTTGCCCCAGATAGCCCTACTATGTGTCTGGTGTACCAGTGTCATTATTGCCAGAGCCCCATTCCACTTTCCAACGTGTGCCAATTTGGACAATAAACTATCTGATCATCCTACATATAGAGCATCAAAATCTATTCTTGAGATGGTCTCTAAAATAGATTTGACGCGTTGAACACCAATCACTGAAGACCAGACGAGTTGGGGAATGACCTCAAGGACATCATATATGAAGAAAGCAAGAGGTCATTAAAAAGACAGGAAAGAAAAGACCAAAATGGATGTCAGAAGAGACTCAAGTAGCTAAAGCGAAAGGAAGAAATGATGAAGTAAAAGAACTGAACAGAAAATTTCAAAGGGTGGCTCGAGAAGACAAAGTAAAGTATTATCATGATATGTGCAAAGACCTGGAGAAAGAAAACCAAAAGGGAGAAATACTGTTGGCATTTCTCAAGCTGAAAGAACTGAAGAAAAAATTCAAGCCTCGAGTTGCAATAGTGAAGGATTCTATGGGGGACATATTACACGACGCAGGAAGCATCAAAAGAAGACGGAAGGAATGCACAGAGTCACTATACCAAAAAGAACTGGTCGACGTTCAACCATTTCAGGAGGTAGCATATGATCAGGAATTGATGGTACTGAAAAAAGAAGTCCAAGCTGCACTGAAGGCATTGGCAAAAAACAAGGCTTCAGGAATTGACAGAATACCAATTCAGATGTTTCAGCAAATGGATGCAGCGCTGGAAATGCTCATTCATCTATGCCAAGAAATTTGGAAGACAGCTACCTGGCCAACTGACTGGAAGAGATCCATATTTATGCCTATTCTCAAGAAAAGAAATCCAACCGAA
>NW_004443937.1:2285819-2314743 GCF_000243295.1 Trichechus manatus latirostris
AGGAAGACTCATTAACAACCTGCATCATGCAGATGACACAACCTTGCTTGCTGAAGTGAAGAGGACTTGAAGCACTTACTGAAGAAGATTAAAGACCACAGCCTTCAGTATGGATTACACCTCAACATAAAGAAAACAAAAACCCTCACAACTGGACCAATAAGCAACATCATGATAAACGGAGAAAAGACTGAAGCTGTCAAGGATTTCATTTTACTTAGATCCAAAATCAACACCCATGGAAGCAGCAGTCAAGAAATCAAATGACGCATTGCATTGGGCAAATCTACTGCAAAAGAGCTCTTTAAAGTCTTGAAAAACAAAGATGTCACCTTGAAGACTAAGGTGCACCTGACCCAAGCCATGGTGCTTTCAATTGCCTCATATGCATGTGAAAGCTGGCCGATGAATAAGGAAGACAGAAGAAGAATTGGCGGCTTTGAATTGTGGTGTTGGTGAAGAATATTGAATATACCATGGCCTGCTAAAAGAATGAACACATTTGTCTTGGAAGAAGTACAACAAGAATACTCCTTTAGAAGCAAGGATGGTGAGACTGTGTCTCACATACTTTGGACATGTTAAGGAGGGATCTGTCCTTGGAGAAGGACACAATCATGCTTGGTAAAGTAGAGGGTCAGTGAAAAAGAGGAAGACCCTCAATGAGCTGGACTGCCACAGTAGTTGCAACAATGGATTCAAGCATAACGATTGTGAGGATGGAGAAGGACTGGGCAGTGTTTCGTTCTGTTTTACATGGGGTTGCTATGAGTGGGAACCGACTGGATGGCACCTAACAACAACATATAGAGCAATCCCTGGATGGCACAAAAGGTTAATGCATTTGGTTGCTAACTGAAAGGTTGGCAGTTGGAGCTCAAACAGAGGTGCCACAGAAGAAAGTCCCAGTGATCTACTTCCAAAAAAGCAGCCATTGAGAAGCTTATGGAGCACAGTTCTACTCTGACACACATGGGGTTGCCATATAAGTATAGAGCAAGAAGGGTGTTTAGAGCTCTGTGCAGGGGCTGTAAGGGCTTAGAGAGCCACCTGCTTGAGGATTCACATTTACATTTGGCCACCCTTGATAATAAAGGGTTGTAGTTAGGGATCTTTAAGTCCCTTCCAGCTTCACGCTTCATTCATAAAGGGGACCATTTTATCAGTTTCTTTTAGCTATTACAGTCATACTATCATTCACTTAAAAAAAAAATCTTTAGAATTAAATAATCGTAATTTTTATGTTCCCATCTTGAGACTAGAAACAATTTCCTAAACTTATCCAAGGAGAGAAGTATTTTTAATCTTTTGGCAACCTGTATATAGGAGTGAGGAGCCCTGGTGGCACAGTGGTTAAAGTGCTGGCTGCTACAACTGGACTAAACCAAAGCTAAGAAGTTTCCTCAATACAATCAAACACTTTGAGGGACAGAATAGGCAGGGGTAGGGGTCTGTGGACCATGCTTTCAGGGGACATCTAGGTCAATTGGCATAACAAAGCTTATTAAGAAAATGTTTTGCATCCTACTTTGGTGAGTGGCATCTGGGGTCTTAAAAGCTTGCAAGCGGCCATCTAAGATGCATCAATTGGTCCCAACCACCTGGAATAAAGGAGAATGAAGAACACCAAAGACACAAGGAAAGTATTAGCCCAAGGGGCAGAAAGGGCCACATAAACCAGAGACTTCATCAGCCTGAGACCAGAAGAACTAGACGGTGCCCAGCTACCATCAATGACCACCCTGACAGGGAACACAACAGAGAGTCCCTGATGGAGCAGGAGAAAGATGGGGTGCAGAACTCAAACCCTAGTAAGACCAGACTTAATGGTCTGAGACTGGAGGAACCCTGGAAAGCATGGCCCCCAGATTATCTATCATCCCAGAACTAAAACAATTTCCAAGGCCAACTCTTCAGACAGGGATTGGACTGGGCTGTGGGATATAAAGTGATATTCATGAGGAGTGTGCCTCTTAGCTCAGCTAGATACAACCAACTAAATGGGCGGCTTCTGTTCGGAGATGAGATGAGAAGGCAGAGAGGGTCAGGAGCTGGTTGAATGGACATGGGGAATCAGGGGTGAGAAGGAGTGTGCTGTCAGAGTATGGGGAGAGCAATTAGGGTCACATAACAATGTATGTATAAATTTTTGTATGGGAGACTAACTTGTAATGTAAACTTCATTTAAACTACAACAATAAAAAAATAAAAATAAAAAATAAAGTGCTGGCGCTTAACCAAAAGGTCGGTGGTTCGAACCAGCTGTTCAGTGGAAGAAAGATGTGGCAGTCTGCTTCCATAATGATTTACAGCCTTAGAAACTCTATAGGGCAGTTCTACTCTGTCCTATAAGGTCACTGTGAGTTGGAATCGGTTCGATGGCAGTGGGTTGAGTTTTGTTTTTTTTTTTTTCAGGAGTCTCTGGGTGGCACAAATGGTTCAACTCTCAACTGCTAACTGAAAAGTTGGTGGTTCAAACCCAGCCAGAGGTAACTCGCAAGAAAGCCCTGTCAATTTGCTTCTGGAAGATCAGTCATTAAAAACTCTAGGGAGCACAGTTCTACTCTGACACATACGGGGTTGCCAGGAGTCAGAATTAGACTCCATGGCAACTGGTACATGCATACTATCCAGTCATCTAGTGCTGCTGTAACAGAAATACCACAAACGTATGGCTTTAACAAAGAGAAATTTATTTTCTCAGAGTCTAGCAGGCTAGAAGTCCGAATTCAGGGTGCCAGCTCCAGGGGAAGGCTTTCTCTCTGTATCGGCTCTGGGGAAATGTCCTTGTCATCAATCTTCCCCCATGAAGGAGCTTCTAAGCGCACGGACCCTGGGTCCAAAGGATGTGCTATTCTCCTGGCTCTTGTTTCTTGGTGGTATAATGTTCCACTGTCTCTCTGCTTGCTTCTCTCTTTTAAAACTCAAAAGAGATTGATTTAAGACACAACCTAATATTGTAGATTGAGTCCTGCCTAATTAACATAACTGCCTCTAATCCTGCCTCATTAACATCATAGAGGCAGAATTTACAACGCATAGGAAAATCACATCAGATGACAAAATAGTAGACGGTCATACAGTACTGGAAATCATGGCCTAGCCAAGTTGACACACATTTTGGAGGGACACAATTCAATCCAAAACACATATATATATATCAGGAAAAATAACAATATATCCAATAATGCATCTTGTCTTTAGTCTACTCACCATTAAGTGCTGGGTCTGGCAGCAATTGTCATGGGATGTGTACTTCAGCATCTATTATCCCATAAATCCCAGGGTTACAAGGGGATGAAAGATGGATCTTGTCTTCTTTATGCAGACCTAGAGGGGAGAAAAACAGGGATTCTATTCTTCAAGCAGGCATAAAACCAGATGTAATCAGAGTATTTCATTGCCCCATCAAAATGTGGACAATTTTATTAACTGCTCACTTTCGTATTTCAGTAATATTGTAATTTGGGATTCGAAAAATACCTTTATATCCATCTTTTACTGCAATGATAATATTTTCAGCTACACTAGAGTCTATACAAGTCCCAAGCATGCTGGATTCTTTACAAAAGTGATTATTTGTGCCAATACTTAGAGTTGCAATTTACTGAGACTTCCTTCCATCACATCCATCTGTGAGTTGACAGGTAAAGTAGGAGAGATTTTACAAAAGAGTGAAATGTTGGGCAATTTATGGCTTTAAACTTGAGTACAAAACTGTTTTCATGACTCACCCAGCAGCTTTTCCTGATGTCATGCACTGTTTCCACTGCAGTTAAAGAAGCAAAGGGATACAGAGTATTTTAATGGGGGTGAACCCAAGACTGGGAGTGAGAAGTCCTGGGTTCCAATCATTGCTTTGTTTCTACTTGTAACCTTTACTGGGTTATGTCAATGTCATCCCCCTCAGCCTTATATTCCTGACCTTGTATGTAAGAGTCCGTAATGGCCAGGGTACGTTAGATTTTGTTACAGTAAGGAACAAAATCTCAGTGGCTTCCCACAGCAGAGTAAATTTTTCTCAAATCAAGTCAGCTATGGGTTCAGGTGACTCTCCAGGGCACTGTCTTCTCTGTGATGGATCACAGTCTAGGCTGCTTCAATCTTGTGGCACTTCCATGTCAGCATGCGCTTCTACAATCACGATTGCCGTGGTAGAAGAAAAAAGCTTGGAGAATTGAGCACTGCCTCTTAGATGCTTCTGCCTGCAAGTGACACACATCTCCCCCTACTCATATTTCACTGGCCAAATAGAATACCAGGGCCAAGTGCAACTTCAAGGTGGCAGGGAAGTATGGTACTCTGTGTAGGAGGAATGGATTTTGGGTAATGTCTGCCACAGGCTGAAACTAAATCAGTGGTTTTCATATCTATATTGACATAGATATTTGTATCAATATCTATGAGAGGGCAAGGTGGTTCAGTGGTAGAATTTTCCCCTTCTATGTGGGACTCCTGGGTTTGATTCCCTGCCAATGCACTTCAAGCACAAACACTACTTGTCTGTTACTAAAGGCTTGTGTATTGCTATGATGCTGAACAGGTTTCAGTGGAGCTTCCAGACTAAAATGGACTAGGAAGAAAGGCCTGGTGATCTACTTCCAAAAATCAGCCAGTGAAAACCCTCTGAATCACTATGGCCCAAACTGCAACCTATCATGGGGGTGGTGCAGAACCAGGCAGAGTTTTGTTCCATTGAGCATGGGGACACCATGAATTGGGGGCTGACTTGACAACAGCTAACAATACTATCATATATCCATGTATGTATATATATATGTGAAAACCACTATGGCCCACAAGTATAGAAAAGTGATGAGATCTAAGAACTTCACAGCAACTCTACTTTTGTTTGTTATACTTATTTAGTTATGCTTCCAAGTAAGATTTCATTTGAGCAAGTGTGATGGTTAAGACTGCGTGTCAATCATGGCTGGGCCATGATTCTCAGTGTTTTGGCAGTAGTATAAGGCTGTGATCACTTCCCTCCTGAGATTTGATATGTGATCACCCCCATGATGGGATCTGCTGTGAGGAGCCAATCAGCTGAAGGAGAGTTTCCTTGGGCCTGTGGCCTGCATCGAGTATGGGCGGACGTTCTGGCAGGGCTTGGGGGCTTTGGATCATTCTGGATCCCACAGCTGGCTTCTGTTCGTCTGACTCTGGTTCTTGGGACCTGAGCTACCAGCTTACCTGTGGTCTTGCCTGCTGATCTTGAGATTTGTCAAACTTCACAGCCTGTGAGCAACAGCCCTGCTCTCCAGCCTGCCGATCTTGGGTTTGCCAGCCTCTGTGGCTACGTGAATCAGGAGAAGCCTCTTTCCTGACCCACGGACTTGGGATGTTACAGCCTCTACAACTGTGTAAGCCATTTCGTTGATATAAATCTCTCTATATATATACATATTTATACGTTTTACAGGTTTTCTTGTCTAGAGAACCCAACCTAAGACAGCAAGTAATTCTGAGTCTTATATATATTGCTATATATTGTGTCCCCCAAAAATATGTGTTATAAAGCCACCTCTGCCTGCGGTTATAATCCCATTTGTGAATAGGTTGAGTTTGTTATGTTAATGAGGCAGGGTTAGATTATGTCAGTGAGGATTAGGTTATGTTTATTATGTTAAACCTGTTGCTGTCGAATCGATTTCGACTCATAGCAATCCTGTAGGACAGGGTAGAACTGTCCCATAGGGTTTCCAAGGAATGGCTGGTGGGTTTGAATTGCCAAACTTGGTTAGCAGCCGAGCTCTTAACCACTGTGCCTCCAGGGCTTCGTTTATTATGTAAATGAGGCAGAATTAGGGTGTATCTTGAGTCAATCTCTTTTGAGATCTAAAAGAGATTAAACAAGCAAGCCACGGAAGCAGAGATGGGGAAGAGAGATGCCAAGCCACATGAAGACTGCCCAGGAGCAGAACCTCAAAGAGACAAGGACCTTCCTCCAAGCCGACACGAGACAAAGCCTTCCCTTAGAGCTGACACCCTGATTGCAGACTTCTAGCCTCCTAAATTGTGAGAAAATAAATTTGTTTCTTAAAGCCATCTGCTTGTAGTATGTTATAGCAGCACTAGATAACTAAGACATATATATGTATATATACATGTATATATATACACACACATTCTGAAGCTTATATGTACGTGTATGTATATATATGTATTCTGTAATATATACACATATATGTATATATGTATATTATACACATGCATATATGCATATATGTGCATGTATATGTGTATTCTGTTTATATATATATACACACACACGTGTGTGCGTGTATTTTTGTTGTTGTTGTGTGCCCTCAAGTCAATTCTAACTCATAGTGACTCTATAGGACAGAGTAGAACTGCCCCATAGGGTTTCCTAGGCTGCAATCTTTACAGGATCAGATTGTCAAGTCTTTTCTCCTGCAGAGAAGCCAGTGGGTTCGAACTGCTGACCTTTCAGCTAGCAGCCAAGCACTTAACCATTGAGCCACCAGGGCTTCTTATATATGTATATTATATATATATAGTATGTGTATGTGTACATATATATTCTGTTGGCTGGAATGATGAAATAAATACACACGCACACACAAACCCACATATATGGAGTCCCTGGGTGCAACAAATGTTTAAGTGCTCTACTACTAACCAAAAGATTGGCAGTTCAAACTCACCCAGAGGAGCCTCAGAAGACAGGCCTGGTGATCTGCTTCTAAAAGGTCATACCCTTGAAAACTCATTGAGCAGTTCTACTCTGCATATATGGAGCCTCCGTGAGTTGGAATCGACTTGATGGCAACTAACAATAACTACATATATATTATATATATATGTATATACAATTATAATGTAAACATATATATGTATATGGTATGTGAGGATTTTCACCCTCACAACTGGACCAATAAGCAACATCATAATAAACAGAGAAAAGATTGAAGTTGTCAAGGATTTCATTTTACTTGGATCCACAATCAATGCCCATGGAAGCAGCAGTCAGTAAATTAGATGATGTATTGCACTGGGCAAATCTGCTGCAAAAGACCTCTTTAAAGTGTTAAAAAGAAAAGATGTCACTTTAAGGACTAAAGTGCACCTGACCCAAGCCACGGTATTTTCAACTGCCTCATACGCACGTGAAAGCTGGGCAATGAATTAGGAAGACTGAAGAACTGATGCCTTTGAATTACGGTATTGGTGAAGAATATTGAATATACCATGGACTGCCAGAAGAATGAACAAATCTGTCTTGGAAGAAGTACAGCCAGAATGCTTCTTAGAAGCAAGGATGGCAAGACTTCATCTCACATACTTTGGACATATTATCAGGAGGGACCAGTCCCTGGAGAAGGACATCATGCTTGGTAAAGTAGAGGGTCAGTGAAAAAGAGGAAGATTCTCAATGAGATAGATCCACACAGTGGCTGCAACAATGGGCTCAAGCATAACAATGATTGTGAGGATGGTGCAGGACCAGGCAGTGTTTTGTTCTGTTGTGCATAGGGTCACTGTGAGTTGGAACTGCCTTGACGGCACCTAACAACAACAGAAGCTGAAGTAGACAAAGAAGGACCTCCCCTTTGAGCCACACCTCAAATTTGGAATTTTAGCCTTCTTAACTGTGAGAAAGTAAACTTCTGTTCCTTAAAGCTACCCACTTATGCTATTTTTTGTTCCAGTAGCAGTAGGTAATAAGACAGGTACTGTGTTATTTGTACAGCGTCAGTGCTGTGTTGGGTTGGTCTTGGTTTTGTATTGTTGCTCTTATTGCGTTAATTAATATAGCTGAGAAAATACGTTGGGATTTGCTTTTATTGATCAAGTTGGTTGACTAATGCATTTTTTGAGATTTTATTGTTATGGTGCTCACCCCAATTCTTAGTCATCACAGTTATTTTGCACTAGAAAGCAGGCATGCAGAGGATGGACAGAGGTAGGTCTTTGGCTCTGCTATACTGAGTCAGGGCCTAAAAAGTCAAGAGAGTCATTGATTTATAGCCCTCTGCCCATTTTTGTTAGGCCCAGCCTGATGTCTTTTGAGCTTTATCACCCAGCCATTTTCCTGTCTGCAGGACTCTCTTGGGCTGGCTGTAGATGCATGGGCAGCCACCATATTCCAATCAAGCAAAGGGATTGCGGTGCTTGAAATTTATATTGTGCCTGCCCCTGAGAAAGCAGGGTGTCCTGGGATTAATCAGGCCCCACCACAAACTCTCTCTTTGCCAGGCTTGAGCTAGAAAGAATAGAGTGGTGAAGCTCTTATGATTCTGAAACACTCAAACACAAACCTTGCTGATGACAGAGATTGGCTCAATGCCTTGGGCAATGATATAACGGATGAACATAAAGCACAATGGTGCTTATAACTTAACCCTCTTCCTGCATAAGTGTTTGCTGCCTGAGTCACTTAGCTCAGGGCCTCCTTCATCTAGAAATCATCTCTGATCCCTCCAAGCAACGATAGCATTTGCCACTTTATTTTAACGTTTTGTTTTTTTCTGTCTAGTTCCCAGCTCTGTGGAATGTCCGCTGAGGGCAGAAGCTAGGCCTCAATTTTCTTTGTACCATCCATTCATAGCCCCATGTGGGGGCTCCATAAATAATTGAGAGTGACAAAGAGAGAAAAGTCTGCCCTGTGTCTTTATAGTCACGGCATGTGCTGATAGGGTGACAGCTTACTGAGACAACCCAACTATCCTAAAAAGCAGTAGAGACCTCCAGACCCTGAGTTAGGACAGAAAAAAGGGAAAGCACTGAAGATAATGGTTGCAATTACCTGTATCAGCTCAATGGTTTTCACTTGCCAAACCCTGGGAGAGACACATTCCGTCCACTATTTCGGTTAATCTTCCCAACAACCCAACAACCCTGAATGGTAGATATTTTTAAACCCACTGGAGGGTTTACATTATGTGAATAAAGCTACAAAGCAAGGAAGGAGCAGAATTGGGAATTCAAGCCCAGACCAAGCTGTTTCCGAAGACAACTTAACCACTACAGTTGAAGACAACTTTACCTTTACAACATTGAAATGAAGATCCCTCGGCCCTACCTTAAAAATCCACTGCCATCAAGTTGACTCTGACTCATGGCGACCCCATGTGTGTCAGAGTAGAAATGTGCTCCATAGGGTATTCAATGGCTGATTTTTCAGAAGTAGATCACCAGGCCTTCTTCCAAGGTGCCTCTGGGTGGACTAGATCCAGCCTTTCAGTTAGCAGCCAAGTGCATTAACCATTTGCACCAACCAGGGGCCCTACCTTAGAACTACCCAGTCAGACTTCCTGATGTAGGGCCCAGTTTAAGACAGGGAGAGAGGAATCATTTGACAGTAGGAGGGGCAGGCAGTATGGGAGGAGCTGAAGGGCAGAGAAGGGAAGCGTATCACGGCAAACAGAGAGGTTTTTCTTCTTTAAAAATAGTAGGAAAGAAAGAATAGATGGGGTAGGGACTGGGGCATGTGGTAGCCTGAAAAGTGGTCCCATAAAGATGTCTACGTCCTAATTCCTGAAACTTGTGAATATGTTGCCTTGCATAGTAAAAGGGACTTTGCAGGTGTGAATAAGTTAAGGATCTTGAGATGGGGAGAGTCACCCAGAATATCCAGGCATGCTCAATGTAATCACAAGGATCCTTATAAGAGTGAGACAGGATCAGAACAACAACCAGAGCTTCCAGACTAAGACTAGGAAGGAGGGCACAAATAATCTGAGAAGCTGGTCTATACGAAGAAGAATGTAGCATTAGGATTGGAAGAGAACTCATTAACAACGTG
Source organism: Trichechus manatus latirostris (assembly GCF_000243295.1). Taxonomy (NCBI): domain Eukaryota; kingdom Metazoa; phylum Chordata; class Mammalia; order Sirenia; family Trichechidae; genus Trichechus; species Trichechus manatus. The sequence continues at coordinate 2,295,589 of NW_004443937.1, forward strand.
TGATATGCAGATGATACAACCTTGATTGCTGAAAATTACACGACTTGAAGGAATTACTGATGAAGGTCAAAGAGTACAGCTTTCAATATGAATTACACCTGAACATAAAGAAAACAAAAGTCCTCATAATTGGACCAATAAACAACATCATGATAAATGAAGAAGAAATTGAAGTTGTCTAGAATTTCATTCTACTTGGATCAACAATCAATGCCCACGGAAGGAGCAGTTAAAGAAATTAAATGACATATTGCATTGGGGAAGTCTGCTGTGAAAGACCTCTTTAGGGTGTTAAAAAGCAAAAATGTCACTTTGATGACTAAGGTGTGCCTGACCCAAGCCATGGTCTTTTCAATCATCTGATATATATGCAAAAGCTGGACAGCGAGAAAAGACAGAAGAAGAACTGATGCTTTCAAAGTGCAGGGTTGGTGAAGAACATTGACTATACCATGGACTTCCAGAAGAATAAACAAATCCCTCTTGGAGGAAGTACAGCCAGAATGCTCCTTAGAAGTGAGGCTCGCGAGATGACTTCTTGCTTACTTTGGACATGTCATCTGGAAAGACCAATCACTATAAAAGGACATCATGTTTGGCAAAGTAGAGGGTCAATGAAAAAGGCAGAGACCCTCCATGAGATGGACTGACATTCCAGGGATGGATTATCCATTAAGCATGGTACAAAGATGTGTTGAAACCCATGTGAAATTGTACACTACAGATTAGTACACAATTAAACCCATGTGTACCTTGCTTACTGGTTAATCTGCCCCTGAGACATGGTTGCTACAACGATGGTCTAGAACATACCAATGAATACGAGGATGGCTCAGGACCAGGCAATGTTTCACTCTGTTATACATAAGGTGGCCATGAGTCAGAACTGACTCCATGGCAACTAACAACAACAGGAGGATCAGAGTCACAGAAGGAGATGTGATGCAGAAACAGAAGTCGGAGTTATGTGGGGCCAGGAGCCAAGGAATGCTGGAGCTTCTAGAAGCTGGAAAAGACAATGAAACAGATTCTTTCCTAAAGCCTTCAGAACCAACACAGCCCTTCCAACATATTGATTTTAGTCCACCGAGACTGATTTCAGACTTTTGACTTAAAGAGCTATAAGATAATAACTTGTGTCATTTTAAGCCACTGAGTTTGTAGTAATTCATTACAGCAGCAATAGGAAACTAATGCCCAGTAGAAGGTGAAGATAGAGAGGTTCTGAAGTGGAGAAGAGACTCCTGAGGTCAGAGTTTGTTTTGGGGTGGGGATGGAGTAGGGTGTGCTCCCGGGTAGGGTTTTCATCGTGTACCCATGACACCTGGGGTACTTGTTAAAATTCAGATCACAGTCAGACTTACTGGGCGAGGGCCCAGGAATTAAGACTTAGCTCTCCAAAGGATGGATGCCAAAGTTGAAGCACCCCTAGACTTGGCTTCCAGTATCTTCCCAGTTGCTCTCTAGCAGTGTTCCCGAATAGGTTTGAAAACTTTGGTGGGAGCAGAGTCGTTCTGCAAGTGTCAGAGACAGCTCATGCAGTGACCCTCAGGGCTGCAGCTGTGCTCCTGTGGCCTGTGTGATGACAATCCAGCTATAGGCGATCCAAAGAGAGACAGAAATGAAAGCAGCCAGCGTGTTTCAGGGGGAAATTCAGACCAGATCTAGCTAAAGGGGTTGCTCACTGCACACTTCCAGCCATGGTCAAGGGAAAAGGGTGAATTTTGGAGTCCTAGCGGCAAACCTGGGTTCAAACCACAATGTTTCCTCTTACAAGCTGTATAATATCGGGGGAGTTAACAGTCTCTCCAGACATCAGTTTTTTAACATTGTGAAATGAATTCCCATCTCCCAGGGCTGTCGGAGGATTCAGTGAGGTATTGCAATAAATTAATTAACCATTCATCACATAATTTTTGAAAGTCTGCTGTGTGTCAGTGTAGTGGTTGGTATGGAGGATGCACAATGGTGAGTAAAACAGACAAGGCTCATCCTCCCCCAAAACCTAGAGTCAAGTGGGAAAAACAGACGTTGATTAAATAGATATGTGAGCATATAATCATCAATGATAAATGCTACAAGAAAGAAAGTCCAGGGAGCCATAAGACTCTAATTGCAGGACCTGACCTATCTGGGAGAGAGAATTCAAGGAACCTTCCCTAAGGAAGTGATGTCTGAAGCACAAGAGTTCGCTAGGGGAAGACTGCGCGTGGGGAGATTATAGTGGGAACAGCACATGCTCACCCCACCCTCAGGCAGGAGGGACCCAGTGGGGTTGAAAGCTAGGGAAGCCAAACCAATCCCTTAAACCCATCGCCATGGAGTTGATTCCGACCGATGGAAACCCCATGTGGTACAGAGTAGAACTGCTCCATAGGGTTTTCTTGGCTGTAATCTTCATGAAAGCAGATCACCAGGCCTTTTTTCCATGGTGGTGTGGTTGGGTGGCTTGGAATCGACTGCCACCCTTTAGGTTAGTAGTCGAGCACAAAGCGTTTGCACCACCCAGGGACCTTCAAAGGTTAGGGGGAGAGAAGGTGAAAGTGGCTTGAGGTGAGGCTGCAGGGGAAGCAGGGCCATGCTGACCAAGTGAAGAACTTCCACCCTCCCAAAAGCAATGAGTCACATGACCTGATTTGCATTTGGAAATTAGCACCTGGCTGCAATTCAAGAGACGAATCCACTGAACTGGGGCAGGGATGGGAGAGAAGGAGCCAATTAGGAGGCAGTGGAGTTCCTGTCACAGTGCCTGAGACACACAGTTGTTAGGTTTCACAGAGTCAATTCCAACTCATAGCAACCCCATGTGACAGAGCAGAACTACCCCATAGGGTTTCCTAGGTTGTCTTTACAGGAGCAGATTGCCAGGTCTTTCTCCAGTGGAGCCACTGGGTGGGTTTGAACCACCACCAGTGATGTCACTAAGGGAATCCAGGGGGGTGAAGACCTCACTCCCTGATACTGCCAAAAGGGTGATACCAAAATGATCCCAGGGACCAGGGTGGGTGCGGGTGAGCCAGGGGAGGGGCCACCAAGCTAGTGGCATCTTTAGGGTTGGTGTCACTCATCACCCAGTGTGGTAACTCGTTATCCCCACCCCCTCACTTGCCAGTCAGGGTGCCAGTGCCTGAGCTGCTGCAAGCGCCATTGAGCGGAGAGAAGGGTCTCTGCCTTGGCCAGTGGGAGAGGAGAGGAGCTGCCGGAGCCACAGGGGGCAGGGCCAGGAGGGGTGGGCCGCGCGGAGCAGCGCTGGCCTCCTGCAGACAGTGCCAGGCCGCTCTGCCCACAGGAGGGGGTAGGGTCACCGGCCGGCCCCGCCCACCCTGGGGATGGTGTGTGGTGACACCTTGCGTTACCACACTAGGTAACTCCAACCCTAGTGATGCCACTGCCACCAACCTTTTGGTTAGAAGCCGAGCTGCTTCACTGTTGCACCACCAGGGCTCCTTGAGACGCAGAGAATGCCCGATAATTCGTAGCTCCTGCCTCTAATCCCAAACAGGACTGCCACTCTGGTTTGTCTTTTAAAGGATGTCAGATTTTCAGTTTACCCTCTGACTTCAGAATGAAGATACATGAATAAATGAGTTCTCATGCTTTCTCCACATCTGTGACAGATCAGCAAGTCGAGGCAGTGCCCATGGTGAGGAAAGTGGAATTACTGGGCCTGCAGGCAGTTCAACTGCATTCAAACAATCACACACAGGCAATGAATAAAATAGAGATTTTACCTATTGGTTTCTGCTTTTGGAGCAGGTTGAGAAGGAGTTTAGATTCTAGAGAAGGCGAAGACAATTATCATCTGCAAGAACAGAGTGCAGAAAGCAAAACAACAGTCCGTAAATGTAATTTAATGCAACCTACATCAATAGAACCTGTGGTTTTCCACCACAATGACAAGGATTCCTGAAAGAGAAAGATAAGCTACATAAAGGCTGTATAGAAGGTAAAGGGAGAGAGATATTGATGCCATCTGCCATATTTTTATGAGCTCATGTGGCCAGAAAATATTGATTACTGTAAAAGTTTCTCTAAGTCAGGAGTCCTGCTATTAATTTTCATGCCCTATTTACCATAATTCTTTATAGCTTTTTACCGTAAATCCTCATTATTTTTGAGTTTGAGCATGAAGATAAAAATGAATAAAATTTACCTGAATTGTTATCTACTGTATGTAGCATTTTCTGACTATATGAACATGGGCAGGATATTTAAACTCTCTAACCTCTGTTTCCGCTGTTATCCATAAGTAGAGGGTCAGCAAAAATGAAGGCGATCTCTCAGTGAGATGAATTGACACAGTAGCCACAATAGACTCTAACATACCAAGGATCATGAAGATGGTGCTGGACTCGGCAATGTTTCATTCTGTTAATACGGAAAGTGTATGAGCCCACTCCAGCGACTAACAACAACAACGAGAAGTCTGTTTCCTCATCTTTCGAGTGGGAATAATGATAGCTTGCCTCTTGAAGGGCTGTTGTGAGATGCCTTAAGCAGGGCTGCTCATGGTAAGAACGTTCTCAGACGGTTAGCTATTATGAACTGCTAACTATCACTCAAGTCTAGATATGAGCCCCTTGTCGATTATAGATCTTCTCCCACTCATTGGTGTGTCTCTTTGTTCCCTTGCCAATTATTAAGCTACCGTCTCTCAGCTCAAGCCCCACTCTCTGCTATTCAGCTTTGGGATGCTGGGGCTTGGACACTGCAAACCACGTTAACTTTGACAGCTGCCAATAGGGGGCACTAGAGGGAAACTGCAAGGCTAGAGGAGGAATTAAAAACTCGCAACCTCCTGTAGGCTTCTTGTTCTGTGAGCATCACTCTAGCCACACTTCTTTTTTTAAAAAAATTAATTTTTAAATATTTTATGGTGTTCCCCGTGTCTGTTTGTCCAGTTCTCCTGTCCCTTCCTGCCTTCTTATCTTTGCTTTTGGGCAAGTGTTGCCCATTTGGTCTCATATACTTGATCGAACTAACATGTTCCTCACATGTGTTATTGTTTGAGTTTTTTTTTTTAAAAATTTATTGTGTTTGAGGTGGAAATTTACAGTGCAAATTAGTTTCTCATCCAAAAATTTATATACAGATTGTTTTGTGACATTGGTTGTAATCCCTACAATGTTTCAGCGCTCTCCCCCTTTCCCTTTCCATCCCGAGTTCTCCATGTCCATTCGTCCAGGTTTCCTGTCCTTCCTGCCTTCTCATCTTTGCTTTTGGACAGATGTTGCTCATTTGGTATCATATACTTGATTGCACTAAGAAGCACATTACTCACGTGTGTTATTGTTTGTTTTACGGGCCTGTCTAATGTTTGGCTGAAAGGTAAACTTTGGGAGTGGCTTCAGTTCTGAGTTAGAAGGGTGTCCGGGGACCATAGTCTTGGAGGTTCTTCCAGTCAGATCAGTAAGTCTGGTTTTTTTTGAATTTTGTTCTACATTTTTCTCCTGCTCTCTGAAACCCTCTATTGTAATCCCTGTCAGAGCGGTCGGTCGTGGTAGATGGACACCATCTTGTTCTTTGCTCAGGCTGGTGGAGGCTGTGGTTCCTGTGGTCCTTTAGTCCTTTGGGCTAATATTTCCCTTGCGTCTTTGGTTTTCTTCATTCTCCTTTGCTCCGGCTGGGATGGGACCAACAGATATATCCTAAATTGCTGCTCCCAAGCTTTTAAGACCAGACACTACTCACCAAAGTAGGATGTAGAACATTTTCTTTATGAACTATGTTATGCCAGTTGATCTAGATATCCTCTGAGACCATGATCCACAGCCCTCATCTCCAGTAACTTGGTCCTTCAAAGAGTTTGGATGTATCTGGGAAGCTTCTATGACTTTGCCTTAGTCAAGGTGTGCTGCCTTCCCCTACATTGTGTGTCGTCTTTCCCTTCACCAAAGTTAACTTGACTACTATCTAGTTAGTGATTTGTCTTCCCCTTCCTCATAACCATCAAAGATTTTTTTTTCTGTGTGTAAACCTTTTCTTGAACTTTTATAATAGTGGTCTCATGCAGTATTTGTCCTTTTGTGATTGACTTATTTCACTCAGCATAATGCCCTCCAGATTCATCTGTGTTGTGAGATGTTTCCCAGATTCATCATTGTTCTTTATTGTTGCATAGTATTCCGTTATGTGTATGTACCACAGTTCGTTTATCCATTCATCTGTTGATGGGCACTTAGGTGGTTTCCATCTTTTTGCTATTGTGAATAATGCTGCAATGAACATGAGTGTGCATATGTCTATTCGTGTGTCAGCTCTTATTCCTAGGATATATTTCTAGGAGTGGGATTGCTGGATCGTATGGTATTTCAATTTCTAGCATTTTAAGGAGGCACCGTATCATTTTCCATAGTGATTGTACCATTTCACATTTCCACCAGCAGTGCATAAGAGTTCCAATCTCCCTGCTACCTCTCCATCATTTGTTATTTTCTGTTTTTTTTATTTTATTTTATTTTATTAGTGCCAGTAATGTCGGGGTGAGATGGTATCTCATTTTAGTTTTAATTTGCATTTCTCTAATGGCTAATGATTGTGAGCATTTCCTCATGTGTCTGTTAGCTACCTGGATGTCTTCTTTGGTGTCTGTTCATATCCTTCGCCCATTTTTTAATTGGATTGTTTGTCTTTTTGCTGTTGAGATGTTGAAGTATTCTATAGATTTTAGAGATTAGACCCTTGTCAGATATGTTGTAGCCAAATTTTTTTCCCCAGTCTATCTCTTTTTGCTCTTTTGGTGAAGTCTTTTGATGAGCATAACTGTTTAATTTTTAGAAGATTCTAGTTATCTAGTTTATCTTCTGGTGTTTGTGCATTGTTAGTTATGGTATGTATTGTATTTATGCCATGTATTAGGGCCCTAGCATTGCCCCTATTTTTTCTTCCATAATCTTTATTGTCTAAGTTTTGTATTTAGGTCTTTGATCCATTTTGAGTTAGTTTTTGCGTATGGTGTGAGGTATGGGCCTTGTTTCTTTTTTTTTTACAGATGGATATCCAGTTTTGCCAGCACCATTTGTTAAAAAAGACTGTCTTTTCCCATTTAACGTACTTAGTCCTTTGTCAAAGATCAGCTGACCATCCAAAAAACCAAACCCATTGCTGTCCAGTCAATTCTGACTCATAGCGACCCTAGGATTTACACCTGGGTTCTTGATTCTGTTCCATTGATCTATGTGTCTGTTGTTGTACGACTACTAGGCTGCTTTGACTACAGTAGCCACACGTCTTGATGGTGACAGCGTTAGTCTGTTCCCATAGCAACAATCGAATCCAGTTTGTCCTTTTCCTAACACTTGCATAACTAGCCTTATTGTGCCCACTCAGAGACTCCAGCACCAGCTGACCAGCACCTCCTCACAGGACTGAATTTTAACTAAATAGGTCAGTCTTTCCTTCAAGCTTCTGAGTTTAATGACGTCAACCTCTTCCCTTTATTCCCTCAGTCCTAGAAGTGGTAGCTGTTTCCTGCAATTGCTACCTCCATGATACCTTGGTGTTCTCTTTTTGGCCTTTTCAGTTACCTAGTTAGCAATTCTATATCTAGTTAACAATTCTTTGTATTAAACTCTCTCTTTTCAAGTAACTGGTGTGGTTTATATATCATGATTGGCACATTTTCTTGTGATGTCTTTTGATGAACAGAAGTTCTTATTTTGGACCAGACTTACTGGCCTGACAAGAGACCAAAGAAACCCCGAGAGTATGGCCCCTAGGTACCCTTGTAGCTCAGCAATGAAGTCACTCCTGAGGTTCATCCTTCAGCCAAGGATTAGAAGGACCATAAAACAAAATGAGACTAAAGGAGCACACCAGCCCAGGGGCAAGGACTAGAAGGCAGGAGGGAAAGCTGGTGATTGAGAACCCCAGGTTGAGAAAGGAGAGTGTTGACATGTCGTGGGATTGGTAACCAACGTCACAAAACAATATGTGTACTAATTGTTTAATGAGAAGCTAGTTTGTTCTGTAAAACTTCATCTAGTACAATAATAAAAAAAAATTAAAAAGTTCTTATTTTGTATGTATTCCCTTTTATCAAAGAACTTCTACAAGTAATAAAAATAAACAGACAATCCAAACCAAGAGACTTGAACATGTATTTCATAATAAAGGATATCTAAGTGTCCTACAAATGTGAGATGGTGTTCAACTTCCTTAGTAATTAGGGAAATACAAATTAAAACTATAATGAAATATCTAATAGATTGGCTAATATTAAGAAAAACTGAAAATACCAAATGTTGATGAGGATGTGAAACAATGGGACCTCTCCTATGCGACAAGTGTGAGTATAAATTGGTTACAACCACTTTGGAAAACTGTTTGGAAGTATCTGTATAAAGTCAACCATCTCTATCCCTTAACAAAAATCAGTTGCTGTGGAGTCAGTTCTGACTCATGGTAACCCCATCGCACAGAGTAAAACTGTGCTTCATAGGGTTTTCAATGGTTGATTTTTCAGAAGTAGATTGCCAGGCCTTTCTTCTGAAGCACCTGTGGGTGGACTTGAACCTCCAACCTTTCTTTAGCAGCCGAGTGCGTGAACCGTTTACACCACCCAGGTACTCCACATGTATACCCTGTGCTCCAGCAATTACACCTTTAAGTGTGTCCCCAGTAGGAATACATACACTGAAAGACACATACAAGAATGTTCATAGAAGCATTATCTGTAATAAATCCAATCTGGAAACAACACAAATATCCTACAACAGTAGAATGGATAAAGCAATTGAAGTACTTTTGCACAGTGTGATATCATACAGTAATGAAAATGAATAAACTCTGGCTACTCACAAATGAATAACTGACAAAAATATTGTTGAGCAAAAGAAGCCAGATACAAAACAATAGATGTAGTGTGATTTCATCTACGTAAAGTTCAAAAACTAGCAAAACTAATCTGGTAATCTGGTGGTAAAAGTCAGGATAATAGTTACCCTTGAGGTTGAGGTAATAGGTACTGATGGGGTGGGTGTCTGTGCTAGTAATGTTTTGTTTCTTGACCTGACTGATGGTTTCATGGATGTGATTACTCTGTCAATTTGCAGGATCAAACACTGAGCTAGGCACTTTAGGATTTATGAATGTGTGCTATACTTCAATAAAAATATTTCAGATATTTAAAGCTTAAAGTTTCTAAGCTTCATTGAGCATTTGTTTTGAAAAATTAGCAGCTTCTTCTTTACTATACTGTAACTTTCTCCAGGGCGTGGTCTCTGTCTTTGATTTCTTGGAATCCCCTGCAGATGTAAACACAAAACAAAGCAAACCAAAGTCGCTTTGGTCTTTATGGTTTTTGGCGGTCATTATGGTGCCAGATACTGTCTCCCAGGTCAATAACCCCTTTAAGGCATGCATGGTTTCATTTGGTTTTGAATCTCCAGGGTTAAGCACTCTCTCTGACCCTATCAAGTACTTGATAAATGTCTCTTGAATGAGTAGTAGAGGATTTTTGCATAAAATATCTCATTAACTGTTCTCACAAGTGTAATACAGTACCCTGCATAGAAAAAAAACACTCAAAGTATTTATTGAATGTATAAAAATGAATTCTGAAAGTATAATTATAGTTTAAATTACATGATGCCTCACAGGAAAATTGACATCAAATTCTTTTGAACCATTCAGTGAATTGTCATTAATTTCCCAGGTAAAGTATATTACTATCCAAATTTATTTTTTGCTTATTTGGTGATTTTTTTTTTTCTGCTAAAGTTTTGAGATGCCTGAGAAACTGTTATCTGCTTTTCTATTTTCTAGACGCTGTGAGTTAATACTGTAGAAATAGCAAAGGCTAGTCCTGCTCAGAAGGAGTCCTGGTGGTGCAGTGGTTAAGCATTCAGCTGCTAACCATAAAAGTCGGAGGTTCGAACTTACCTGCTGCTCTGCAGGAGAAAGATGTGGCAGTCTGCTTCCATAAAGATTTAAAAACAAACAAAAACCAAACCCATTGCCGTCAAGTAGATTCTGACTTACAGTGACCCTATAGCGACCCTAAAGCCTTGGAAATCCTATAGGGCAGTTCTACTCTGTCCTACAGGGTCACTATGAGTTGGAACAGACTCTGTGGCAAGTTTTTTTTTTTTTTTTTTTTTTTTTAGTCCTGTTTAACCACAGACCAGCTTGTTGACTTTGACAAATCCTTTTAACTACTTGTGGCCTTAGGCTACTTATCTTCGGAATAAAAGAGGTTGAACTCATTAAGGATAGCAAATATATACCATACCAAATACTATTTGTTATTCTCACCCATGGCAGACATTGCTAATCAATCACATTACACTTTTCCTCTGAATCCAAATGTAGCCTCAGAGTTCTTCTTAGCATAGCACGCAAGAGCAATACCAATCAATCTTAGCTGGCAACTAGACAAACCTAGCTGTCAAGCCTCTACTGGATAATCCACAAGATCCCTTTCACTTCCACAGTTCTATTGTCCCATAATCTGTAAAAAGAGTAATATTCTCTGTTATGACTGCAAGGCACTGTGTAATCTTAAAGTGCATTCAGAACCATTGAAGTAAGATTACATTTTATGACCCACAATTTCAAAGTTAAGAGGATTTTATTACACTATAAATCTTTGCAAATGGATAATCCACGTATAGTACTCATTTAATACAACTCCTCTTATCCATACATTGCATTTCTAGGAAGAGATTTGAAATTAGCACAGGGACACGTACCCAGTATCCCAGTAGAATGCAGATGTCCCAAATCTGAAATCTCCCTGTCCTTTAAATGTTCATAGTAAAATGAATTTTCCTAAAACTACATCACTTAAAAGATAGGCATTTATTGTACCTCTTCCTTCAGGGAGTGAATTTAGAGAACTCAAGAACAAAGATCCAGGCAATTGCCCTAGCAAAGGCCTCATGTTTGAAGTATTTGAATAATATCTTCAAATTAGGTTTACTATCAAATTCAACTTTATTCTACTAGCTCTGGATGGACATCTTATCTGTTGTTAAGTACATTACACTGAATGTCTGGGTCATCACTGAAAGCCTGTTAACACCATATTCCTTGGTAGATGAAAGGAAAGTGAGAAGTCTGTGGAGTGATCAGAATATCAGACTGTTGGTGAATAATTAATGCTTTTCATTCCAATCTCCTCAAAGAAGTTGTGTGCTCAGCCTGGAAGTGGAATGTCTCTTATTTATTTGCCAGAGTTGGGATTACATAACAAGTCAGTTCTTTCCTCTATCAGAGGACATGAACGCTGACCTCAGGAGATACACTTGTTGTTGTTAGTTGCCTAGAGTTGGTTCCAACTCAAGGTGACCCCATATGTGCAGAGCAGAATTGCTCCACAGGGTTTCCAAGGAGCTGCTGGTGGATTCGAATGGCCAATCTTTTGGTTAGCAGCTGAGCTCTTAACCACTGTTCCACCACACTAGGGTGGTGCAAATTGTTTGCACCTGGCTGCTAACCAAAAGGTTGGTGGTTCAAACCCACACAGAAGTACCATGTTTCAAAAAGTGGACCCACGGCCTTTAGGTTGGGAAGAATCCAGTCTCTACCACCTTGGTTCTGGAAGGTGGGGCTGCCATTCATGTGGGCCAAGAGGATGGGGCCTCAGCCCAAAGCTGAGGGGGCAGGGCTGCCATGCCCAAGGACTATTCTTAGGATATGTGTATTAGTTTCCTATTGCTGCTGTAACAAATTACCACAGACTTGGTGGCTTCCATAAGTCAGAAGTCCAACTTGGGTCTCACTGGGCTAAAATCAAGTTGTCAACGGGGCTATATTCTTTTCTAGAAGCTCTAGGATAGATTCCATTTCCTTGCCTTTTCTAGTTTCTAGAGGCCACCCATATTCCTTGGCTCATGGCCCCTATATTCAAAGCCACCAACGTCACATCTCTCTTCTGATCCTTCTTCCACCATCTTTTTCTCTGACCACAGCCAGGAAAGTTCTCTGATTTTAAGGACTCATGATTAGATTGGACCCACTTGGATAATCCAAGATCATCTCTCTATCTCAAGGCCCTTAACCTTAATCGTATCTTCAAAGTTCCTTTTTTGCCATGTAAGGTACATAGTCACAGGTTCTGGGGATTAGAACATGAACATCTACCGGGTGGCATTATTCTGCCTACTACAATATAATTTATGGAAGCCTTCAGGAAGACCTATATTTTACATCCAAGAATAAGGCATAGGGGGAAATTCAAAGCCTCAAAGTGACACTAAGTCATATGGAGAGGCCAAAGGGTTTTGTTGATCATCTGGTTAAATCTCTCACTTTACAGATGAGGAAACTAGGGTCCAGACCTGGGCATGACTTGTTTGAGGTCACACAATGGATTGCAAAGGAACTACATCTGGAATCCAGGTCTCCTGGCTCATAGTCTAGTCCCCTTTCCACCACACCCTGTATCCCTTCTGGTTGGACTCTTACTGCAAACAGGTATTTTATAAAACCACTGATAGAAGATTCTGTTCTACTCGGAATAATAGTTTTTGATGAGAACAGAAATTTGTTAAAAGGTTTGTAAATGAAATGTCAAGATGGTTTGCCATTTTAATAAAAATGATTTTTTTTTTTTAAATCCCAAATGACAAAGTTACTCTGTTGCCAAAGGGAGATGGTATTTAAATAAAGGTCACAGGAAATCAGGGACAAGTGTATCATATGATGTCTCAGACATTTAAGAAGGTCAAAGAATCTTTGGATCTTGGAAATTTTACAGTTCTCCTTTCTACTCTTGTTCACCCTGTCTTTATTCCAGGAGTCTACATACCCATCCATCCATCCATCCATCCATCCATCCATCCATCCCCAGTCTACTAGTTATTCACTGAATACAGACCATGTGCACATTGGTGAAAAATTCAGTACCTCATGGGGCTGAAAGTAGTAGACCCAGGTTTCTCAAAGCGTGTTCTATGATCCACCTACATCAGAATTACCACATTACTGGTTGCTAAACATCTGTTGAGGTAAAAGGGGGTTGGCCTGGGAGTCTGCATTTTAGAAAACCCAAGTGATTTTAAAATCACTAAATTTGGGGCCCTACTGCAGGAGACAGAAAGAGTTCAGCTGGTGACACCTCATTTCCATGTTCTTTCCATCATTCACAGGGATCCCCAGCAGGGGAGAGTGGAGGGGCAGAGCCAGTCAGGGAATGATCCCTCTCCTAGATATGACTAGGATTTTACTATAACCATTAACTCCTCTGCACCCATGTTCTTTTGGGTAGTTCTCACATTATCAGGGAAGTGAATACTTCCCCTTGACTAACATTTGGGGACTCACAAGCTTTCTCTCTAAATTAAATAAAGATAACCAAACTCAAAACAGCCCTGGTGGTACAGTGGTTAAGCACTCGGCTGCTAACCCAAAGGTTGTCAGTTCAAACCCACCAGACACACTCCATGGGAGAAAGATGTAGTGGTCTTCCTCTGTAAAGATTTATAGCCTTGGAAACCCTATAGGGCAGTTCTACTCTGTCCTATAGGGTCATATGAATCAGAATCAACTCCATGGCAATGGGTTTGGCTTTGGGGTTTGAACCAAACTCAGAATCTACACAGTGTCAGATTTAAGCCCACACGCAATTCAATCTTCTATCTTCCTACCATTTCTTCTGGTGTTCTAATAGTTTCTGCCCATGACAAGAATATATGTGTCAGGAAACACTTGGCATTTCTCAGACGTCAAAGTACAGATGAGGGGCTATAATTTAAAATGAACATTTGATGCAATATGACTAAGTTCATATTCAAGAAGGCAGAGCCCAGCCCTTTGCTCCCATGTATTGATATCTGCAAGCTTAGCAAGTTGTGAAGCTCCAGTGGTGGAGTTTAAGTCAGTTATCTAAATGTTACTTCATAACCCAGTAAACTCTGGCAAACTTCAAAATGTGAGTTTCCCAGCTGTTCTCTGAGTTGATTGTTGATTCTGAAAGGCACCAGTCTACTGCTAAAGACCTCAGCCTTTATAAGAGGGCTTTCTTTTGGAAGTATATTTTTATGGCTGTAAAAAATATATATAACACAACATTTGATTCAGTCTGTTTCAGGTGTACAACTTAGTGATATCAATTACATTAATTATACTGTGCAACCATCACCTTTAATCAGTACCAAATTTCCCATCACCATAAACTGAAACTTACTGCTTCCCAAAGAATAGCTCCTTCTCCCTCCCACCACTGGTAACCACTAATAAACTCTGGACTCTATAAGTTTGCCTATTCTTGTCATTTCATATCAGTGAGATCATACAATATTTGTTCTTTTGTGACTGACTTCTTCTCACTCAGCATAATGTTTTCAAGGTTCATCCATGTTGCAGCATGTCCCAAGACTTCATTCTTCTTCATGGCTGAGTAGTGTTTCATTGTATGTATCCATTCATCTGTGGATGGATATTTAAGCCGTTTCCACCTTTTGGCTGTTGTGAATAGCGTTGCAACGAACATTGGTGTACACGTCTCTGCATCACTGCTTTCAAGTCCCTAGGGTCTATACCTACAAGTGGAATTGCTGGGTCAGAGGGTATTTCTATGCATAATTTTTTTGAGAACTCGTCAAACTGTTTTCCACGATGGCGGTACCATTTTGCATTGAGGGCTTTTCATTACTAATGATGTATCACTGAATACTGGATGCATTCTCCTAGAGGTTTGGATGGTAACAGCATGGCCTAAAATGCTGCAGCTTCTGAAAGTGCTAGAGATGGATATCCAAACCAGTTTGAATGAATTCCTTGGAAAAATGCCAGTTTGCTCTAGTCAGAGAGATTTTTCTAATTGATATTTATTCACAGAAGTATTTTTCTTATTTAAGAGCTTAGTTTTATTTATTAAGTATTTTAATTCAATTAAATGTGTTTCACAAATATTTTTTGAGCGTCTACTATGTGCCAGAAACAATGTTAATCACTGGGGATTGTTGTTGTTAGTTGCCTTTGGGAAGGCTCTGACTCAATGAAGCATTGTCTGATCCTGCACCATCTTCACAAACGTTGGTATGCTTACGTCTATACTTATGCTTAAGCAACCACGGTGTCTTTTGAGTGCCTTCAAAACTACTGGGCTCATCTCCCAGGACTATATCATACAACATTTTGCTGTGATCCATAAGGTTTTCAATGGCTAATTTTGGAAGTAGATTGTCAAGTCTTTCTTTCTAGACTGCCTTAGTCTGGAAGCTCCACTGAAACCTGTCCACCATGGGTGACCCTGCTAGTATTTGAAATACCAGTAGCATAGCTTCCAGCATCACTGCAACACACAAGTCACCACAGTACGACAAACTGACAGATGGGCAGTGAAATCACTGGGGATACAACAGTGAAAGAGGCAGAGGCAGTTTCTAACTTGTGAGATTTACTACATTCCGAAAACAAAACTGGAAAAATAAGTAAATAAATAACAGATAATTGTAATAAATGATCTGAAGGAAAAGATAAGAGGCTGAAATAAAGAAGCATGGGGTGGTGGTGGTGGCAGGGGGAGGAGAACTAGTTTAGTCTGGGTAAAAAATTAAAGTCTCCCCAATTATAATGACATAGACCTGGCCAAATTCTCAAACCCTTGTTTATGATGTAAGATTCTGGTGAAGTGTTTCATATCTATCATATTTTTAATTACTCTTTGTTTCATAATAAATATTTTACAACATGCATCTAGTTCCTTTGCCCTGTGCGGTTTAATCAGTATTCATGGGATCAGATTTTATATTTTATTTAATGATTAAAAGTAAGGAGAAATCACAATATTGGTATTTTCAAATTAGATGTTCGTTTTTTAAAGTGAAATTTAAGCCAGGTGCACAAATACCTACTAGCCACGAGATGGCGTGGTTGATATTTACAGAGAGGGCCTTGGGGAGGGGCAAGGAATGGAAGCTTTTGAGAATTGCTCACACACACAGATACACACTGTTTTCTCTTTCCACTTAATGAGGAAGAAAATGAAAGCAGATGAGGAAAGAAAGGCGTTTAAAAAATGCTCAGCTGAGGTTTTTAAAATAGAAAAAAATTTCCCCAAATGTTGTCTGTGAAAACTAATGTGTATTGGGTTTATAGCCCTTCTTTGATGGTTTGACTCTATGTAATGATGTCAATTATTTGAATTCATCAATTCCTAAAATGTAGTTGCTGCTAGGATAACCTGTCTCCCTCTCACCAAGACAAAAAGAGAAAGGGAAAATACCTTGGACTTGAGTTGTTTTTAAGAGCTTCACATTTTTTGGTGTGTGTGGTTTTTTTTGTGTGTCAGACCACTGTGACCAACTTCTACATTTTCTCCTACTTCTTCACCAGATCACCATCCTCCTCCTTACCCTGCCCCTACCTTCATTTCTAACACTTTTCTGTTGAAATAATCTTAATTTTCATCCTCTTGGTTAAAGAAGGAGGAGCCCTGGTGGCACAGTGGTTAAGCACTCAGCTGCTAACTGAAAGGTCGGCAGTTTGAACCCACCAGCCACTCAGAGGGAGAAAGATGTGGCAGTTTACTTCTGTAAGGATTTATGGTCTTGGGGAAAGATTAGTCCAAAGGACTAATGGACCACCTGTACCACAGCCTCCACCAGACTGAGTCCAGCACAGCTAGATGGTGACTGGCTACCACCACCGACTGCTCTGACAGGGATCACAATAGACAGTCCCAGTCAGAGCTGGAGAAAAATGCAGAACAAAATTCTAACTCACAAGAAAACCCCAAGAACAAACAAAAAACAAAAATAAAAACACCAGACTTACTAGTCTGGCAGAGGCTGGAGAAACCCTGAGAGTATGGCCCTCAGACACACTGAAGTCACTCCTGAGGTTTACCCTTCAGCCAAAGATTAGACAGGCCCATGAAACAAAACGAGACTAAAGGGGCACACCAGCCCAGGGGCAAGGATGAGAAGGCAGGAGGGAACAGGAAAGCTGGTAATAGGGAACCCAGGGTTGAGAAGGGAGAGCGTTGACATGTCGTGGGGTTGGCAACCAATGTCACAAAACAATATGTATATTAACTGTTTAATGAGAAACCAATTTACTCTGTAAACCTTCATCTAAAGTACAATAAGAAAAGAACACAAAACAAAACAAAAAAGATTTATGGCCTTGGAAACCCTATGGGGCAGTTCTACTCTGTTTTACAGCGTCGCTGCGAGTCAGAATCGACTGGACGGCAGTGGATTTGGTTTTTGGTTTGAGTTAAAGGAAACCAAATCCCTGCTCTTCATTCCTCAGCCAGTTTTATTTGCTGCAGTGGACCTTCCTTTTGTTTATTTCAGTAGATTCCGAGAACTCCTTGTTCTTACGTGAAATTGGCTTTATAATTTAGCATTTGAAATTTCATTTTGTTCTTCTAATAATCCCTTTCAAATGGTCCTACTCTCTGTGTGGGCAACCCTTCCTCACTTCCCCGCCCATCCCCACCGCAGCAAGGAACTTCCAAAACATTATCTACCCCAGCAGTCTTACTTTCTAAAATTCATGCCTTTGCCTTCAACAGATTTTCATTGCTATGAACTACAAAGATTTCTCCTGGCTGCTCTGGTTCTGGACGCATCTCAGATAAATTTCAGTTTCATTCTGCCCTGGCATTATAGCGAGTAACTCGATGCTCACATTTTGCCAGCTGATTTCTCCGCACAGTGTGGAACCACAATGAAAATGAGGTCAGGTGAGACTCACCTTGTCTGAGTTAGGATTCTTTGTTTTGGGTGAAAACAGCTCATATTTTCTACTTGGCACTTTGTGGTCTTGCTGACTAGCACAGAATCAAAAATCTGGGCAGCTAGTCCTGACTTTCACACATTAACTGTGACCTTGCAGATGACCTGTTTGGGCCTCAGACTCCTGTAAAATGACCTAATGAGGACCTTGGAGACACGCTCTCTGGGAGCCCTTTCTAGTTCTTAACACTTATAATTCTGTAAATCAATGGCTACCTGCTTTACCCAACCTCCTCCAACATGTTTTTTGTTGACCCTTAATAATAGGGGCAAAATTATTCTGGTAGGAGCCCTCCACTGCCCTCTCCTCCAAATTCTGTCTTCCCTGGAGAAGTACCCCAGGAATAACAAAAACAGGAATAAAACCTCACCTACTGTACTGGGTTAAGCAGTGACTCCTCCACATTCATGTCTACCTGGAATGTGACCTTATTTGGAAATAGGGATTTTGCAGATGTAGTCAAGTTAAATTAACATGAGGTCATATGGGATTAAAAACCAGTTGCCCTTGAGTTGATTCCAATTTACGGAGACCTCATGTGTGTCAGAGTAGAACTATGCTCCACAGGGTTTTCAATGGCTGACTTTTCAGAAGTAGATCACTGGGCCTTTCTTCCGAGGTGCCTCTGGGTAGACTAGAACCTCCAACCTTTCAGTTAGCAGCTGAGACAGTTAACTGTTTGCATTACCCAAAATGTGGTGACTCCTATTAGATTAGAGTGGGACCTCAATCTAACATGACTGGTGTCCTTACAAGAAAAGGAGAATAGACACAGAGAGAGACACAGAGGGCAGACAGCCACATGAAGGAGGAGGCAGATACTGGAGTTATGCTGTCACAGACCAAAGGATGCCAAAGGTTGCTGGTCTGCCAGGGAGGAGGAAGCTAGGAAGCTTTTCCTCGAGACCTTCAGAGAGAGCATGGCCCTACCGACACTTTAATTTCAGACTTTCAGTCTCCAGAACTGTGAGAGAAGAAATTTTTGTTGTTTTAAGACACCTAGTTTATGGTACTTTTTTGGGCAACCCGAAATGGAGCCCTGGTGGCACAGTGGTTAAGAGCTTGGCTGTTAACCAAAAGGTCGGCAGTTCGAATCCACCAGACGCTCCTTGGAAACACTTTGGGCAGTTCTACTCTGTTCTGTAGGGATAATAGAAGTCAGAATTGGCTCGATGGCAGTAGGTTTGGTTAGGTTAGGAAAATAATATACCTGCTGGTGGTGTAGTGGTTAAGAGCTCAGCCGCTAACCAAAAGGTTGGCAGTTTAAATCCACCAGACATTCCTTGGAAACCCTAAAGGGAAGTTCTACTCTGGATAGAGTATATAGGGTCACTATGAGTCAGAATTGACTGAATGGCAACAGGTTTTTTTTTAAGGTGACTTACTGACTTCTACAAGCCATATTAAACTATATTTGGAAAAATATAGGGAATAAATAAGACAAATATATAATGATAGTGAAAA
>NW_004443937.1:2314843-2343449 GCF_000243295.1 Trichechus manatus latirostris
TATATTATTGTACTTTAGATGCAGGTTTACAGAACAAACTAGCTTTTTATTGAACAATTAGTACACATATTGTTTTGTGACATTGGTTACCAACCCCACTACATGTCAACAGTCTCCCTTCTCGACCTTGGGTTCCCTATTACCAGCTTTCCTGCCCCCTCCTGCCTTCTCGTGCTTGCCCATGGGCTGGGGTGCCCCTTTACTCTTGTTTTATTTTATGGGCCTGTCTAATCTTTGGCTGAAGGGTGAAACTCAGGAGTGACTTCATTACTGAGCTAATAATGTGTCCGGGGGCCATACTCTCAGGGCTTCTCCAGTCTCTGTCAGGCCAGTAAGTCTAGACTTTTTTTGTGAGTTAGAATTTTGTTCTACATTTTTCTGTAGCTCTGTTTGGGATCCTGCACTGTGATCCTTGTCAGAACAGTCAGTGGTGGTAGCCAGGCACCATCCAGCCATGCCAGACTCAGTCCGGGAACACACAGGTCTCTTAGTGACATTTTTCTTTGACAAAGAATAAATGAAAGGCACAAGCAGAATAGCAGTCCCTAGTTCCCCATACCATTCTCACAGCTAGTGGTTCTCAAACTTGAGTGTGCACCAGAATATCCTGGCCAAACCCATTGCCATCGAGTCGATTCTGACTCACAGCAACCCTATAGGGCAGAGTAGAACTGACCCAAAGGGTTCCAAGGAGTGGCTGGTGGATTCGAACTGCCAAACTTTCTGGTTAGCAGCCAGAGCACTTAACCATTACGCACCAGGGCTCCAGGAGGCTCCTGGAGGGCTCCTTAAAACACTGATTGCCAAGCCCCATCCTGCAGAGTTTCTGATTCATCAGGGCCGAGGGGAGACTTATGAAACTTAATTTGTAAAGCGTCTGCAGTGGTGCTGAAGCTCCTGGAGTGGGAACTACACTTTGAGAACCACTGCCCTAAGTACGGCAGGTAAACTGATTGTCTGTTTCACTGTTCAGATTGCTTGTTACTTGCTTATAGCTCTGTGGTAGATTAATGGTCCCTCAGAGATGGCCACATCCTAATTCCCAGAAACTATGAGTACGCTGCTTCACATACTAAAATGGACTTTGCAGGTGTGATTAAGGTAAGGATCTTGAGATGGGGAGATTATCCTGGATTATCTAGGTGGGCTCAACCTCATCACAAAGGTCCTTTAAAGGGGGAGACAAGAGGGTCAAAGTAAGAAAATGTAAGTATGACAAAGGGAAGCAGAGACTGGAAGGAATGTGGGTGGCCTCTAGAGTCTGGAAAAGGCAAGGAATGGATTCCCTGCCAGAGCGTCCAGAAGGAGCACAGCTCTGCTGACATCTTGATTTTAGCCCAGTGAGATCTGGATTTAAATTCATGAATATCAGAAGTGGAAGGAGCATGAGAGTTTACCTAATTCCTTAATGTTAATATTAGCAATAGTTTACAATTTCATAGTGTCTGGGCATGTAGTTGGTCAAAAAATGTTTGCTGAATGAATGAATGAATAAATGATTTAGAGATTATGGGGTGCTATTGATCTCACTCCATGTTTACCAAAAGTGTGTGGGTGGGCTGGGTACTCACTTTGTGCCAGGCAATGACCTGAATGCTTTATGTGTATGTAGTAACTATTTAAATCCTCACAATAACTCTGTAAGCGAGGTACTATTATGCCTACTTTAGAAATGAAGAAACTGAGGCACAGGGAAGTTAAGAAATCTTCCCAAAGTCATCAAAGCCTGTTGCTGTCAAGTCGATTCAGACTCAAGTCAAACCCATGTGTTACAGAGTAGAACTGCCTCATAGGGTTTTCTTGGCTGTAATCTTCATGAAAGCAGATTGCCAGGCCTTTCTTCCATGGTACTGCTAGGTGGATTCGAACTGCCAACCTTTAGGTTAGTAGCTGTGTGCCAACCTTGTCCACCCCCCTGGGCCCCAAATCACACAGACCATCTATAGGGAACCAGGTTTCAAATCCAGGCAGACCTCTTAAGCACTGTGAAATACCGTCTCTCCTCTCTGAACTATCGCATTTTAATAGGTATGGGAAATTTCACCTATACGTGTTAGTGGAAAAAGCCCAGCCTGGAATGAGAATGGACTTGAAGTTCAGTATCCCTTCAGCTATACCAGGCCTTTCAGAGTACGTGTTTGCATAAAGGCATGCTGACTCTCTGCTCAGTGTGTGAATTTCTAAGCCTATCCTGTCCCCCTACACCATTCAGCAACATCTGATTTACAGTATCTACAGAATTAGAGGCACTGAATATATATTTCCTAAATCATTCACTATTACATCCCCATCAGTGGAGCACTTAGGGGGAAATGTATTTGTTTGCCTTCTGTGCCTATTAAATCATGCCTGTTTTAAGGACCAAAGAATAGAAAATTTCAGATAAATCCTTGATACTTCATAGTTCACGAAGCACATATAATTATGCTCTGTAAGAACTGAGAGCTTAAGGATTTTCCCCACCCCATTTCAGGGCAAGGGGCTGGGCAAGTCTTTTTGCAATTTCAGCTGGAGTCTCCTCCAGACAAATCACAATTAACCAAGTTCCAGGGTTCAATATTGAAAAACAATAAAACCAAATATCTGCAGTCAAACATATGCTCTCACTAAGTGGCAGATATATCTCCCGAATTAGACTTCTCTGGAATGGAGACGTTCTCTTTTCTACCTGCACCACCTTTTGCTTAAGGTCCTAGAATTCTGCTCCGTCCAATAGAGTAGTCACTAGCCACGCGTGGCTATTTTAACGAAAATTAAATATTCATCTCCTGGGTAGCACTGTTGTTCGTAGCTGCCGTTAAGTCAGCTCTGACTCGTGGCGACCCCCATGTCCTGCACCATCTTCACAATCGTTGGTATGCATAAGTCCATCCTTAAGTGGCCACTGTGTATTTTGAGTGCCTTCCAACTTAGGGGGCTCATCTTCCAGCACTATATCAGACAATATTCTGTTGTGATCCATAGGGTTTTCATTGGCTGATTTTTGGAAGTAATCACCAGGCCTTTCTTCCTAGTCTCTCTTAGTCTGGAAGCTCCACTCAAATCTATCCACCATGGGTGGCCCTGCTGGTATTTGAAATACTGGTGACATAGCATTATAGCAACATGCAAGCCACCACAGTACAACCAACTGACCAACTGACTGACGGGTGGTGTATTTAAAGCACTCCATAGCCACGTGTGGCTGAGGCCCATCATATTGTTTGTCATAGATACAGCACTTCCAACACCTCAGAAGGTTCTATTGGACGATGCTGCCTTAGATGTTTCTCTATTCTGGCAGGTAAAAAATATTCAAGGACAAGAGAAAGGATTCCTCCATTGGGATTTAAATTCATGAACTTTAGAACTGGCAGGAACATTAGAGTTTACCTAATTCCTTAAGGGTGATATTAAAAATAGTTTACAATTTCCTAGTGTCTGGGACAATCAAAAATTGTTTGCTGAATGAATGAGTTAGAGTTTATGGTATGTTCATTTATATACAGTCTCACTCCATCCTTACCAAAACTCTTTGGGTGGGCTGGATTGACAATTCCATTTTTAAGATGAAGAAACTGAAGGTTAGAGAATTTATATGACTGGCCAATATCAAAACCTAGTAAGCAAAATTGCGAGCTGAACTTAAAACCATGGCTTCTTAATCTAAGTTTAGAGAGGACACTGAGTCACAGAGAGATTCTATTACATTTTTAAGAACACACAGCAATTGGTAGCAGAGCCAGGACTAGAACTCACATGTCCCAAAGGTGAGCCCAATGCTTTTCTGCTTTATCATGACATCACTCATAACTTCTGAGTATATGTTTCATTTCTCTATGCCAGAATTCCCTGTAGCTTGTTCCCAACTTTAATTTCTTGTCTGTCACTGAATTATTGTGCCTTTGGTAAGCTTCTAGAAACTGCCTTCCAAATATTGGTACAATATACTAACAATAGCAATATTTATTTCTAAGTCTTACTATATGCCAACCCCTACGCTAAACATTTTACACAGATTATTTCATTAAATCCGTCTCAGAGTCATATGAGGTAGATTCTATTATCATCCCTGTTTTGCTGATGGGGAAAAAGAAGCACAGGGAGTTGAATAATTTATTCACAGTCACCCAGCTAGAAAATCGGGAAACTGGGCTGGGAACTCATGTCCAGAGCCTAAGGGAAGGAATCCTGGACCGAGAGACATATTCCAAAGTACGGCTAGAAGTTCCTAAAGAGCAAAACCTCTGAGAAACCCACAAAAGCACCCCACTAGGGAAAAAATGCCCAAAAGAGAAAAAGCCAGTTTCAAACATCCACTAAGTGCAGAGGGCCCCGATGCCAAACCTTGGCCGTACCAGCCACAGAAGACTGTGCCGCTTTCACAAACCCGTCACCCTCTGGTCCCAGGCATGGAGGCTGAGCCCAGCTGGTGAGTGATAAGGGGGACCAGAAGACCAAGACACAGCCCCCAGGGCTTCCCTCTTCTCTTCCAGCTTCAGCAAAACTAAACAAAGCTGAGAGCAGTACTGAGCAGGGGACTGGAGAATCTCTACAATCAGGTAAGAGTTTGGAGTTTTGATTCTTGCACTGTAATGGAGATTGTAATTCCTTGAATTGAGATTGTTTCGAGGACAGAAAGTGATGGGGGAGTGTCTTAATTTCCTGGGGCTTCTGTAACAAAATATCACAAACTGGGTGGCTTACAAGTACAGAAATGTATTGTCTCATGGTTCTGGAGGCTGGGAGTTCAAAATCAAAGTGTAGGTCGTACTGATTTCTTTTGAGGGTTTGAGGCAGAATCTGTTTCATGCCTCTCCCCAAGGCGGTCATTCCTTGGCCTGCAGCTGCAAAGCCTCATGGTGTCCTTCCTCTGTCTCCCTGTTTCTGTGTACCTCCTCTGCTTTTATAAGGACACCACTTACGCAGGATTAAGACTTGCCCTACTCCAGCATGACCTAGTTTAACCGAACTGGCAACAACTTCAAAGAACCTATTTCCAAAAAGGGTCAAATTCACATGTATAGGAGTTAGGTCTTCAACATATCTTCTGGGAGGACACCATTCACATCCTAACGGGGAGATTTTGTAATTATCTGAGTGCTCCCTGAAAGTTCTGAGATCTGACCAAGATTTCATCCAAGGAGTGAATTTAAACAAGTGATGGAGGAAAAGAGAGTTGTCTTCTGCTTGCATGCTATTGAGCCCAGCTGGGTAAGAAAGTGGTTAGTAAAGGTCAAAAGTGAAGTTTGCTATGGTCCAGCTTTTAGGAACTTCTAATTTTATCCAGACCTCTACTCAGCTCAGTTTGTTAACTTTTATACTAGAGGTTGGCCTATTCTAAAAGCCTAAGGGAAAACTTTTAACAATCTATGCTGCCCAACTTCCTCCAGGAATAGTATCGAGGAAATGGATTCCTCCCAGTCAGAGTGTGGAATGAGAGCTCATGAAGGCCTGGTGCATATGGCCAGAGGCCAGACGCCTGGGAGAAGCTGATGTGCAAGGCGGTGCCCAACTCTGCAAATTAACCAAAGACACCATCAACAGAAAAGGAGCTTGCCTTCCTCAGGTATTCTGAGACTTCCAATAATCAGAGACTTCCTAGACCAAGTCACATGGAGATGTATATCTGTCAGTAAGCTGAGCAAGTTATTTCAGGCATTAAATGAGATAAAAGTGGAGTGGGAGGCACCCAGGATCTTACCTGCCTTTCTCCCTCTCTCTCTGGTTTTCCATCTTTGGCTTTTGCCCGTTTTTTGCTTTATTTGGTTGTAATGGAAAATGAAAGCTAGGGGCTTGCGATAGCGCTGGCCTGCTGAGTGTCTGACTCTGCCAGGAGTCAACACTGGGGAGAGGAAGGATACCCAGAGTCTCTCTCCACTCCTGTACCTCCACAGACCAAGGGAGAGAGCAGGACTAATTCCATAAGGCAGAGGCCAGAAACAGGCACTCTACAGGCTGGATTCTGCTTGCAGACGTATTTTGTTGGTCAGCAATTTATTTTTTAATTTGAACTACCCACCAAAATTTAAAATTGAGAAGTTTTACATAAAAATGTATATTTCTGGCTTTCTTTAAAAAAATCAGAACTAGCAACAATGGGCCCACATTTCTACATAGCAAGAGTTGGCTAGACCTGAGCTGTGACTGCTTTCTTGAGAGGTCGTGTGCCCGTCAGTAATAACAGCTCATGGCGTTTGTTTAAATGATATCTCTGTCCCTTCCCACCCCGAGGCAATTAGGTGTCAAACCCCTGCGTAAAGGGTTGTATCTATTTAAATAATTAAGGAATAGATACTCATTTTGGATATGAAAAGCAAGAACTTGAATAAAGTAGATTTGTTGTTCCCTATAGGAAAATTCTGGTGTCTTTTAACAAGTGGGAATTTATAAATGTGTCACTATCAGATAAGCCTTGACTGAATGGGCAGGCAAAGAGCATGCCTGGGGGAGCCGAGAGCTGTACTGAGAATCAGGGCACCTGATATTTTATTTCTAGTTCTACCTTGAGTCAGCTGGATGACCTTAGAAGAGTTTCTTTAATTTCCTGGGCTGCAGTTTTCTTAATAGAGCATAAGGGATTGGTATAACCACTGCTCCCCAAAGAGCATTTCTTAGAACACTGATCTCTTGGAAGGGTCTCCATGAATAGAGGGTTCCATTCCCAAACAGTTGAGAATGCTGCATCTTTTATCTGGCTTTGGAAGACAACATTGTCAAATTTTGGAGAGGTCCTATAGGAATAAAACTTGGTTAACTTTGTTTAATACTGTGCATTTTGCAAATTTATTTGCCCAAAGAACAGTTTTTTAAAACATAGCATCTATTAACACTGTGTAGAACTTCTATCCTGTAGAATACACTTTGCTGAATGCACAGCTGCATTGACACCTATCCATCCTGAGTGCCCAATGGTCCTGTGATAGGTATTGAAATACAGGCTTAGAATGAGAGAGATTTGCACGTTATGATTTTTTTGTTTGTTTGTTATTTATTTACTGTGCTTTAGGTGAAAGTTTACAGCTCAAGTTAATTTCTCATACAAAAATTTACACACATATTCTTATGTGACCCTAGTGGCAATCCCTATAATGTGTCAGCACACTTCCCCTTTCCACCCCAGATTTCCTGTGTCCATTCAGCCAGCTCCTGTCCCTTTCTGCCTTCTCATCCCGCCTCCGGACAGGAGCTGCCCATTTAGTCTCGTGTATCTACTTGAACTAAGAAGCACACTCGTCACGAGTATTATTTTATGTTTTGTAGTCTGTTCTAATCTTTGTCTGAAGAGTTGGCTTCGGGAATGGTTTTAGTTCTGGGTTAACAGAGAGTCCGGGGGGTCATGTCTCCTGGAAGGATGTTTTTAATTAATTCATTTACTTCTTAAATCCATTTTTTCCTCTGATGATAGCATTTTATTTTTCTCCCTTGCTAAGAAAATTGTGAAACAAATTAGCAATGGAAAGTATATTTTCTCTGCATTATCTGAATTTGATTTTCCAAAGTCTTCCTTCTCTAGATATAATGTGTGCTCACCCCGTCCAAAGTGACCATTATGCTGCTAAAATATTGAAGTTTGGCAAAAGCAGAGCTGTTGTGGAAACATTAAGAAAACATAATTACCATACAATGGCACCACCTTATTTGCATATTGTTGAAATGCATCTTGATGGGAAAAGCAAAGAATTTCAGAAAATAATTTCTGTGTCATGATTTCTATTCTTTCTCTTTTCCACATGGGGCCAATCGGAATGCTTTATTACACAAATGTGAACCAAATTAGGATTTACAAAAATTTACTTGCTATGAACGAGGCAAGCTTAATCTTTTATGGTATCTCAGGGGTAAGTTTGGGAGTCCCTGAAAAATATAGCTCCTTCTGGAGCACTAAATTCCTTGAAAGAGCTTGCAGAAATGCCGTTTTCTTCCAGATGATGCGATATCCGCATCCAGGCTTGGAGGACTTAGCGGTGAGCCAATCGTACCAGGCATTATAAGTATGAATTTAAATTTATCTCTATAAAACAGTCTGAAAGGGAACATTCAAATTCTTCACATAGAGCTCTATCTTTGGCTTTCCTACAAAGGCAGAGATTGCTGCAGGTATTCTTTTTCAGTGTTGAAACTCAACTATTCTTGTTGCCTTTTCTAAAGCACTTGATGGAGAGAGATTTGGGGCTGAAACCCTGGTGGAGTAGTGGTTAAGAGCTATGGCTACGAACCAAAAGGTTGGCAGTTTCAATCCACCAGGCACTCCTTGGAAATCCTATGGGGCAGTTCTCCTCGGTCCTATAGGGTCACAATGAGTCAGAATCGACTCAACAGGTTTATTTATTTTTTAGCAGTGATTCTTACAGTGCATGAATTCAGCTTTGGCACGCCAGAGGATTACCCTTTGCTGAGAAAGAGACTTGGGTCTAGGGTCTAAAAAAGATTTTAATACTAATAAACCACAAATCAGGAGTTTAGACCATTAAGATAAAATTTGATGTAGATGCATACCTGGTCTTTTACTAAAGGCTCAAAGAAGTAAATTGCACAAATACACAATGAGTATCTAGACTAGGGAACTTTGGTTAACCATATACTGATTGTGAGTCCATAGGTTCTTAGGTTTTATTAATAAAAGTACAATATTTAATACACATGGGTTTTTGTTCACTACCTTCTAGTCTTGTCAGTCCAAATATGCACTGCTGTTACGTTGTTAGATGCCATCGAGTCAATTTCGATTTACAGCAATCCTAACTGACCAGAGTAGAACTGCTCCATGGGGTCTTCTAGCCTGTCATCTTTATGGGAGCAGATCCCCCAGGTCTTTCTCCTGTTGAGCTGCTGGGTGGATTCGAACTACCAACCTTTCAGTTAGCAGCCGAGCATTTAACCATTTCACCATCAGGGCTCCTTAGATACGCACTACTAGTTTTAATTCCAAGTGCCACATTTTCACAGGAACAGTAGTAGGTCAGTATGTAGAAAAGGCTGAAGTGGCCACTGGGGGTGGGGGGATTGGAAGATCTGGAAACCTGACAATTTGGGGACTGTGAACTATCTTAGGCAGAACTTGGGTCTTGATCACTTTTGTATCCCCAGTAGCTGGTTACTTGGAAGAATGGAGGATGTATGGATTCAAAATAAGAAAAGGCTTAAAGGAAGTGTTGATCGTGATGTGGAGGAAGAAGCTGACTTTTTCTAGGGGAAAGAAATACAACTGTTAATTTTACATTATTACTATGTGTTACATAATCATAGTATATTTTAATCATAATGTCCTATGTTGAAAGTGAACTCAGACTGGATTAAATTTTCCACTTTTTCCCCTTTTGTCCTATTGTCTGCCAAGGACCTGTGCCATTTCTCAAGGCAAAAAGACCTTAAATGGATGTTCATGAATTGGTGTAGATTTACATAATGGCTTTTGTGATACTTTTCCCTTTCTGTTGCTTTGATTAAATACTTTAGAGTATCGTTGTTATTTTCTACATCTTCTCTCTCTTCCTATCCTCAAACACATCCAATAATAAGCAAATTACAATGAGCTGAATTCATCAGTGATAATGTAAATCTATGGGGCCCTGGTGGTGCAGTGGTTAAATGATCAGCTGATAACTGGAAGGCCAGCAGTTCAAACTCACCAGCCGCTCTATGGGAGAAAGATGTGGCAATCTGATTCCGTAAAGATTTACAGCCTTAGAAACCCTATGGGGCAGTTCTACTCTGTCCTGTAGGGTCGCTGTGAGTCGGAATCAAGTCGACAGGCAGTGGGTTTTAACGTAAAGCTGGAAAACCCAAACAAGGAGACAAGACTTCTAGTCAGATTCTCCCTTCCTGCCCCTTTTCCTATGCAGATTGCTATGGTGACTGGAGAAAGCTCTTACAAATAGAAAATTTCAGCTTAAAAATATTTGTGCAAGTTTTTCTTCCCCAACTGTGCTTGAATTTAACTTGACATGATTCCCCTTGCTTAGTGAGTGCCATGCGCTAATAAAATCTTCAAGAGCTTTCCAAATAGTTTCTATCTTATTTTTAAGTAATCCTAGTGCCCCCAAGGGCCATAGCCACAAGTAGATGGTGGGGGGCAGGCTGGTATGTACGTGCATGTAGGTGTTCATAGCTGTAACACAAAAAACAGATAGGAGAAAATTAACAGTTCCAGAACTTTTAGTCAATTAAAATTGTCCAATAATGGCAGGGCAGGGAGCCGGGAGGCTAGCCACAGTGGTGAGGAGTGGGAAAAATGGGAAAAATGTTGACCTCCTGGATCATTTCTGAGGTTCCTATTCCAAATCATCAAAAAAATAAATAAACAAATAACTAAAACACAGAAAATGTAGTCCCCCTAGCTGTTACCCACGCAGTAAACCAATTTTTCAGTCCAGTGTCAACGGCCAGCACCATTTCTTTGTCTAAGCATAAGAGGAACATCTATGATAATATGATCTAGAAATAAGAATGACCTGTATTGCTTTATCCTGGGGACAACAGCCTTCTATCCTCTTTGGAGTAGAGTTTCTGAAACAGATATTAAAAATGATGGGGGGTGGGGTGGGCAGGATGAAATTCAGCAAACATTTTTTCCCGCTTCTACTTTGTACTAAGGACTATGCTAGATACTTCAGGGGTTTTAAAGCGAACATACAGCTTCCCCTCAAGGACATAACAATTTTGTTTGGGAGACAGGCAAACACATAGGAAAACGGATAGTCTCTAATTCTTCACTCTCTCCTCACCCCTCCATGAAGCTAACTGCCAAATGCATAAATTCCGCCTCCATAGAGGAGCTTTCCCTCCTTCTTGTCCATTCTTCCTACATCTTGATTAATTCAGATTGTTGTACCTCTGACAAATCGACTCTTAAGTGGCCTCCAAATCTCCAAACTTGCCACTTCTAACACCGTTAGCTCTCTGCTGACTTTTTGCTGACTCCTCACGTTCTCCTCAAAAAAGTCCAAAATCCTGAGCTTGGCATTCAAGGCTTGCAATTATCTGCTACAAATCATTTCCTCCCATTATCTATGGATGCCCTCTGTGATACTATTTGGATATCTATAATACATGTCCACCTCCAGGCTTTTTCTGACAGTTTCCTCTGGCTGGAATAAATCCTTCTCAGTCTCTACATACTTATATCTCACCGTCCTTCAGGTCCAGTTTAAACTCCACCTTCTCCATGAAGTTGATCTCAATTCTCTAACCTGGAAGTAACTACTCCCTTGTCTTAAATGACCAACAGCACTTGACTGTCCCACTTTTAGGGTATTTTTCACAATCTAGCTTGAAATATATTTAGCTGTACAAAGTAAAATCAAAAGAAAACTTGACTTCAACTTTTAAAAAACATATATTTAGCAAAAGATAAAGGAAGAAACATAAATTTTCTATTGTAAATTTAGGTAGACTATTGTATTTGCCATTCCATTCAATTGGCATACGCCCTGGAATGAGCCCAAGATGGAAGATGAGAATAATCTGCTTTGTCTTTAGTGGGTCCCAGTCTCCATGGACTTACTTTTAGGACCATGTTGTAACATAATATGTATCTGTAAATACTAGTCTCACATAGTTTACTCAGATGCTCACACAGTGAAACTTGACCACATAGTTCATATGGCAGAGACAACACTGAGGGCCACCAAATTAAATTTCCTTTTCCTCTTCCTGGGCAGATAGGAAAACTGCAAGCAAGTCAACTACCTCATGTGGTGCTCAACCAAAGAACGAATGATCTTTTCCAACTATGGGCAAAATGGGTTGTCTTGGGTTTATTGAGCAAGATACCCTAGTCTTCAACCTGACCTACATCTTCCTTTGTGACTTCAGGGGAAATGCTAACTATAGGCATTATTTGTCTCTGATACTGGCTTTAGAATCTAGTCTCTGTGTGCCAGGTGACTCCATGATACCTGTCATCTCCCCCAATTTGAATATGACTCTTGAGTTTAGGAATCATGCTTCTGTCATCTCGGAACATTACCTGGTGCACTATGGATACTTAATAGATGTCTACTGAATGAGGGAATAGACAAGCCCTCAATTATGAAGATGCCACAGTTAGGTATGCCCTTTGAACTTTTTAAAATAAAATTCCAGGAGTAACAATATCTGAAAACTGCCCCATCCATACTCTCCCTCACAAAATCCACCTTGAACATTTGCAAAGTGATTACTTTAAGGCATGAATCTCAGCTTAAGACCATGGGATAGAGTGACATTAGCCTACCACCCTGTCAAGCCCTGTGGGGTGCAACCAGTTATTCCTGAGACTAATGCTCTAATGAACTGAGACCCATTTTCCTGACAGACAAACCAGTAGTAGACAATGTAAGTACCAAAATATCTAAAGAAGTTGGCAGCCTAAAGAAGAAGATGGACTCCAGTTCTCTGCCCTCAACTCCAGCTAAAGTGCTGTTTTCTCTGCTATAAGTCAGAAAGATGATGTATCACTTACAACTGATTCATGTTAACAATCAAGAACATGGCACAGCTAATGGCTGTTTCCTTATTTACCAACCTGTAGATCAGCCATTTGTCATTCAGATGCACAAAGTGGGCTGTACTGCAAATGAGATGAAGTCACCCAAGCCATATTTCAGTTTAGAGTAAGAGCTTGTCAACTCATTGAAAATGAATGAAAATAAATCCACCTGAGATATATATTTTTGATCTGTTCCAACAGGACATGATAAAAATGTCTCCGGGTAAATTTTATTGCTGATGAAAAGCAGAAGACGACCGCTCAAGGGGCAGGTTTGTAGAGCACATAGCCCATAGGTTATGTCTCCTCTGCACTGCCAAACGTCTCTCTGTTGTTTTTTCCCTCAGATACATTCAGTTAAATCACAGACTCTCAGAGTTGGAAGGGACCTGCTAGATCATCTTCCAGAATTGTGACCCTGAAATCAATGGGTGTTAATAGTTCTTAAACCCCCTAAAACTTGTGTATGGTCATTTTTCTGATCCATAGCTTTTGTAAGACTTTCAAAAGGCCCGTGACCCCCAAATAATGTTTAAAGTTAATTTTGAAAAGTTAAAGTTAGTTTATATCTATATATTGGCCTTGTGGTGTTAGCAAGGTTGATAGGATCAAATAGAGTTAAGGGTCAAGTCCACTTTGACAGAGCGTGAGAGTTTGTAAATTATTCTCCATAAATTATAGATATAGGACCAGAGCTCAAGCCTCCTGATTCATAGGCCACTGTGCCATCCTTAGTGGCCCAATGCAAACCTATTCATGGAGTGGAAAGTAGTTACTATTATTCTGGATTACTCATTTTTCCCATCCTCCTTTGGTAATAAGCCCAAAACTTTGAACACAGAGGTGACCATATGGCTTACGCTGTACCAAACATAATTCTCATGGCAGAGACAGCACCATGTCAGTAAACCGGTTGCCATCGAGTCAATTTTGACTCATAGTGATCCCGTGTGTGTCAAAGTAGAACTGTGCCCCATAGGGTTTTCAATGTATGATTTTTCAGAAGTAGATGACCAGGTCTTTCTTTAGAGGTGCCTCTGGGTGGACCTGAACCTCCAACCTTTTCTTTAGCAGCCAAGCATGTTAATAGTTTGCACCACCCAGCGACTTCAGATAGCACCCAGAGGATCACCAAATTCAATTTCATTTTCCTCGTCCTGTGCACACAGGAAAACTGCACTTTTCAGCTTCCCTTGCTGTTAGGTGGGGCCACGTTACTTCATGGGATGAGGATGGAAAGGGTGTGTGCAACTTCCAGATATGGCTCTCAAAAACATCTTTCGTACACCTCCGGCTTTCTTTACTTGTCTTGGGGACCTTGGAGGCCAGATATTTAGATGCAGTGTCATAAAAATGAAGGGAGCCTAGATCCCTGAGTCATCTGATGAAAGAGAGCCCCTGCTGACATGCACCAGTCTTTGAATGATTAGAAATAGTATTTGATGTACTAAACCATGGAGGTTTTGGGGGTTGTATAGCCTAGGCAAAATCAGTTGCCATCGAGTTGACTCTGACTCATAGTGACTCCATGTGTGTCAGCAGAGAACTGTGATTCACTGGGTTTTCAATGGCTGATATTTAGGAAATAGATCGCCAGGCCTTTCTTTCAAGGTGCATCTGGGTGGCCTTGAACCTAAAACCTTTTGGTTAGCAGGTGAGTGTGTTAACTGTTTGCACCACCCAGGGACTCCAAGAGTATCCTAAGCAATATAATCTATTATACAATATATATTATTATATATTTTATAATTTATATTTGTTTTGTGGAATTAGCAAGGTTAATAGAATCAAACAGAGTTAAGGGTCAAATCTACATCTTTTTCTAGTGATGTGACCTTGGACAACTTATATAAACTCTGTGTTTCAGTTTCCCCATCTGTAAAACAGGGCAATAATGCCCAATTTACTCTATCCTCATAGGTTTAAGTTAACCTGCTTCTTTTTCAACCTTTTCCATCTCAGAAAACGACAGCTCCATTTACTGAGTTGCTCAGGCCAAAAATCCTGGAGTTATTCTTGACTTCTTTCTCACACACACTCCATATTGAATCCAATAGCAACTATGTTGAGAATTCACCCACTTCTCCCCACTTTATCGAGTCCATGTCTCATCTCTTGCTGACTTTTACCTGCTTCCACCTTTCCCTCCTGTGGTTTATTTTTCATGCAACAGCAGGAAAGATCATTGTGAAACACAACTCACATCTTGTCATTCCCCTATTGAAAGCCCTTCACAGCTTTCAGGGCCAGATTAAGGCATTTGAGGGCCCTTAGCACTAATAATCTGTGATGTCCCCTCCACTGATAATCTATATATAGATGTGTGTGTGAGTGTGTGTTTTAGCTATCCATGATATAACTTGTTTTTATATGTGACTATAAGCGATTGAACGCCAATGTGGCATATGCCATTTTAGCAGAATGAGATGAACTGGATTATAAAATTTTTAGTGGATCTGGGGTACTAAGAATGTTACTATATACAACATTTTCTACAAAAAGAATACCTGCATTATGCGGATGACACAACCTCGCTTGCTGAAAGTGAAGAGGACTTGAAGCACTTACTGATGAAGATCAAAGACCACAGCCTTCAGTATGGATTATGCCTTAACATAAAGAAAACAAAAATCCTCACATCTGGACCAATAAGCAACATCATGATAAATGGAGAAAAGATTGAGGTTGTCAAGGATTTCATTTTACTTGGATCCACAATCAACACCCATAGAAGCGGCGGTCAAGAAATCAAAAGATGCATTGCATTGGGCAAATCTGCTGCAAAAGACCTCTTTAAAGTGTTGAAAAACAAAGATGTCACCTTGAAGACTAAGGTGCGCCTGACCCAAGCCATGATATTTTCAGTTGCGTCATATACATGCGAAAGCTGGACGATGAATAAGGAAGACCGAAGAACTGACGCCTTTGAATTGTGGTGTTGGCAAAGAATATTGAATATACCATGGACTGCTAAAAGAATGAACAAATCCGTCTTGGAAGAAGTACAACCAGAATGCTCCTTAGAAGCAAGGATGGCGAACCTACGTCTTACATACTTTGGACATGCTGTCAGGAGGGATCAGTCCCTGGAGAAGGACATCATGCTTGGTAAAGCAGAGGGTCAGCCAAAAAGAGGAAGTCTCTCAAGGAGATGGATTGACACAGTGGCTGCAACAATGGGCTCAAGCATAACAACGATTGTGAGGATGGCACAGGATGGGGCAGTGTTTCGTTCTGTGGTGCACAGGGTTGCTACAAGTCGGAACCAACTGGGTGGCACCTAACAACAACACGTATTTTACAACCAAAAAATGAGTCAGCGAATTTAGTTGTTTCAACAATCAATGCAAAATTATGTTGGTCTCCCACAACGAGAAATTGACTTTCACGGGTTTTGCTTTAAATGGCTCATACCTTAATTTTTATGCTTGTTTCACAATAAATGCTATAATTACAAATGAACAAATGAAAAGATGTCATAAAAGAAAATTTAATGACCAGAGAACAAATATTACAACAAATTACTATATTTTATTTTAGATGGATCTTTTTGCATGTCATCTGGGACTGGAGTTTCCATTGGTTGCTTGTTTACCAGGACATGCACAAGAGCATACCTTTGTGTTTGTATCATGGTAAAGAGCATTGCTGGCCCTCCTGGCTGGAGTGCCTGGACCAGCTGACATGGATGTATGTACAAGACGGTTCTTTCAAAATGGATCAGAGACCTGTTATCTATTAATATAATTCATCCTTGCCCAGGAACTGCTCATGATGGATCCAGTTGCATATTGGGTGAATGTAGCAAGAGTTAGGCTGGACAGCCCACCCCTACCTCTTGTTTATTAGAAAGAAATAGTATACTCCCAAGAGACCCACTGAGATGAGGAGTTTCAACTACATAGGAGGGGACTGTAGAAGACATATGTCAACAAAAGTGTTGAAGTGGTAGGGGCCTCATAGCTTAAGCAACCTTGCATGTGGGCTCCCTCGTGACCCTGCGTGAACTTTATTTCCGGCCGACACATTCTCACACACCGGAGCTAGTATCAGCTTCATTGAGTGCCCTGCCAGTTCCCTTCCACTGCGGTGCTCACTTTTCCTTGTGTCTTGTCTGCTTGGCATCTGTGGGTCTTTGCTTTGGACAACTGGTGCCCCTGTTTTGCTGATGCCCTAAGCACGTGCTTACCTTGCTCATTGGGTAATCCATCCCTGACAGCCTCCCATGTCACTCAGGGAAATCCAAATCGTAACCCTAACCAGACCTGCATGTCCAGTCTACTCTCTTCTTCCCTGAGCGTACCCCTGCCACTTCCTCTTCCTCATTCCACTCCAGCCACATCAGCCTTCCGGTTATTCCTGAGAAATACCCAACACACTCCTGCCTCAGGTCCTTGGCACTTCTGGCCCCTGGGCTTGGAACACCTTCCCAAGAGCATTTACTCCTTTCCTTCCAATCTTCGCTCAAGACTGACCTTATCAAAGAGGTCTTCCCTGACCCCATATATAACCTAATAGTCCACTCTCGCCCAGTCTCATCCTCTGTTTCCTGACAGCGCTTTGCTTGTTTTGTCAGAGCACTTGTACCCACCTGACACATTAGGTATTTATTTGTCTATTTCTGTAAACGTTAGGGGAGCAGGGACTTTGTTTTGTTCACTGCTTTATCCTCACACTTTGGAATATAGGAGACTTTTGTTGTTATTGTTATTAGCTGCTATCGCGTTGGCCCCCGATTTATAATGACCCCATGCACAACAGAATGAAATGTTGCCCATGATTGGTTATGGACTGAACTGTTGTGATCTACAGTGTTTTCACTGGCTAGTTTTCAGAAGCAGATCGACAAGCCTTACTTCCTAATCCATCTTAGACCGGAAGCTCCACTGAATTCTGTGCATCATCATAGCAGCACGCACGCCTCCACTGACAGACCGGTGGTAGCTGCATACGAGGAGCATTGGTAGGAAACCAAACCCTGGTCTCTAACATGGAAGGCGAGAATTCCACCACCGAACCATCAGTGCCCACGGTCGATGCTTAGTAAGTAGGTGTTAAATAAATGAATACTGAATGAGTAAAATGGATGTGGGTTAAGTTAAACAACAGAAGGTCTGTAAAATGTGTATTTCAAGGCCTGGCACATAGTAGAAGATCAAACTGTATCCCCTCAAGGTATTTGTATGCTGAGTCTCACCTTTAGCTATGACCCTTCAGAAAACAAAGGCTGGTCTGGGAGTATTTAGGAGCAAAGGCCCTTCCTAAAGTCCCTGAAGCCACGTACCACAAGCTGCTGTGTGTGGTCAATAAGACCAGCCTGAGCTTGAAACAGCAGGGTTCTAGGGAGGAGAATCAGGTGTGACAACCTCTTGTCTCTAGCAATGCCCAGCGTCAACCCTCCTTATCAGAACCTTTGCAGCACTGGCTTAGACATCCAGTGGAGAAAATACCAGGCAGAGACCCCCTGGAAGAGAATTATTAAACTCTAACAGATGGCCCAAACCAGACAGAAATCCCCCAATCTACCTTTTAGAGATAACAAGCGGCAGCACCTACTCTGGAGTGTAGGTGAGGGAGGAATCAGAATAGTGAGCAAATATCGCTGTGAGAATTATTTCCACAGACTCTGAGGCGGAGGCTGACTGCAGGCCACTGGGGGGAGGGGAGGGTCTTCATTTTAAAATCCACGTGCTTCAGAAAGACTTATCCCTTCCCGCTGTGTCCCCTTCAGCCCTGTACTTCCAGTGGTCCTAGTTTTAATGTATTCTGAAATCTCATTAGAGCAGTGCATAGAAATAGCAAGGGTGCAAGCGGCAATCTTATCAGAGGGTCTATTATGCATTCCCTCACACAGAGAGCCTATTGCACATTCTTTGATGACCACACAGAGATATTGTTTACACAGAGCTGCTTTATTCTAGCAGAGGTCCCACTGAAGAGCTGTAGGAGCCATTTTCTGCCTGGCAGCAGCCACTGTGGAGGGGAAAAACATACCCCACACCACCAATCTGCGTTTCATTCTTGCACCCTCGGTCCTTCCTTCCCCGACCTTCTCTGGGTGGCCTCTTTTGGATGTGTCTGTGCTCTCATCTTCCATTGCCTTCTCTTTTTCTGACTCCCATTCCTCTTCCTGCCATTTGTCTTTCTCTCTCTGCATCTCTCATCGCTTACTCCTTATACCAAAAAAACCAAAACCAAACCCGTTGCCATCGAGTTGATTCCGACTCACAGTGACCCTATAGGACAGAGTAGAACTGCCCCATAGG
Organism: Trichechus manatus latirostris; assembly: GCF_000243295.1. NCBI lineage: Eukaryota > Metazoa > Chordata > Mammalia > Sirenia > Trichechidae > Trichechus > Trichechus manatus. Next base: position 2,333,561 of record NW_004443937.1, read on the forward strand.
GTTTCCAAGGAGCACATGGTGGATTCAAACTGCTGACCTTTTGGTTAGCAGCCGTAGCTCTTAACCACTGAGCCAACAGGGTTTCAGCATCCAATATTTGTTGGATGCTGCGGTTGGCTCTGTGACTATAACACAATTATTGGGGCATGCTTCCTGTCTTCAAGGGGCATATGGTCAATTGCTGAGGGTATGTCTTCTAGGGGAAAGAAGAGGAGGTGGGAGAGGTAACTGCTACATTCAGAGGAGGTGGGAGTCAAGGAGAAGCTTTATGGAGAAATACCTGAAGGGTAGATCTGGACTAGAAGAGATGGGGTGGGAAGAGCCTTCCAGCAGAAATGACTAAAATACACAAAATCTTGGAGGGGGTCACTACCAGGGAGTTCAATGTTTTTGTGAGCGGTCATCGAGTCAGTTCTGACTCATGGCAACCCCAAGTACAACAGAATGAAATGTTGCCTGGTCCTGCGCCATCTCCATGATCCCTGGTATGCTCGAGTCCATTGTTGCAGCCATTGTGTAGTGCCTTCCAACCCAGAGAGCTCATCTTCCAACTCTATACTGGACAGTGTTCCACTGTGAACCATAGAGTTTTCATTGGCTGATTTTCAGGAGCAGATTGCCAGGCCTTTCTTCCTAGTCTGTATTAGCCTGGAAGCTTTGCTGAAACCTACTCACCATGGGTGACCCTGATGGTATTTGAAATACTAGTGGGATAGCTTCCAGCATCATAGCAAAATGCAAGCCACCACAGTACGACAAACTGACAGAAGGGTGGTGGCTACCAGGGAATAGAGAGAAGTTAAATTTAACTTCATGGTAGCTAACATTGCTGGTATGCCTACAGTATGTCAGAAACAAAATTAAGCACTTGACCTAGGCTAAACAGTTTAAATTTAATCCTCATTTAAGCCTATGGTGAATAATTTCCCTTTACAGATGGAGAAATTGAGGCTTAGAGAAAATAAGTAACATTATCCAAAGTCACACCGTTAGTTAGTGGTAAAATTAAAAATTAAACCCAGACTCTTAACCACCAGGATTTACTACCTCCTGAAGGGACTAATACATATCAGTTTAAAACAGAGAAACAAAGACCAGGTGGTAAAGGGTCTAGAATGTCAGGAGAAATTTCAAATTTCCTTAGTAAGTACTGGCTGGAGTGGGGTCTTTAAAATGTTAAGCAAGGCATTAATAACCTCTCTCATGTAATCTCTTTATCTTAAAAACGAGTTGCTGTCAAGTCAGCTCTGACCCATTGTGACCCTATGTGTGTCAGAGTAGAACTGTACACCATAGGGCTTTCAGTGGATGATTTTTTTGGAAGTAGATTGCCAGGCCTTTCTTCTGAGATGCCTCTGGGTGGACTCAAACCTCCAACCTTCTGGTTAACATTAACTGTTTACACCATTCAGTGTATATGGGCAAACACACACTAATTAAACTCCCTTGCCACGGTTGACTTTCTTCTGCCCATTTTATGATCCTATACATTACTCAAGATAGATATTTTCATTACAGCCATTTCATTTCTTTCTGTTCCATCTTTCTCTCCAAGTGCCTTTATTACTATTTGAAATTGTGACCAGGGTGCTTAATGGGACTAGTTAAGGTTCTGGAAATTCATATGTAATCAATGTTGGTCATTGCAGATTTCTGTGGTTGTGGTTTGTCTCCTTTCGAGTGCATTATTTAATAATGAAGAAACGTTCTGGCTCAGAAATTGTGGGCTAATTATCATTTTCATATTTATTTGGTAAACACATTCCCAAATTGCAATTTTAAATTTTTTCCTACTAGTCCCTAGGAATTTCATTTTCTTTAAAAATTTACCTATTACTTATTCATTAAACAGATTTATCCTGAAGGAGATAATATCATCTCTTTTGAGTGCAAATTTCATTACGTTTCCTTGAGGTTAATAGATGAAGGTCAGATATAAACATGTCAGAGACCTTTTAACTCTCTTGGTATGGCCACTGTGCCAGTAGTTATTGGCTATATTTTAAAATATCCCACTAGAGCTTTGATGAGGGACTTGACCTTTGAGGTCCTCAGTGTAGCTTCTAAGGTAGAATGTTAAGTAAACAGCCCTTTTGCCTGTTGAGAATTGGAACCTACTATTTATAGTTTTACACATTCTAGAGATTTCTTTACTTGGGAAGAGAAAAAGGGCATTAGTCTGCTCTTATCAAGATGAAGCAGGCAAACATTTCCATTTAAGCTTAAATCAGTTGAAGACAGCATAATACCTCCTCATGGTGAGCATATAAAATGAGGAGGGAAGGAAGTAAAAAATAAGTAAAGGTATCCAAGATAAAGGAGCCCTGGTGGCGCAGCAGTTAAAGCGCTTGGCTGCTAACTGAAAGGTTGGCAGTTCAAACCCACCAGTGGCTCAGTGGGACAAAGATGTGGCAGTCTGCTTCTGTAAAGACAGCCTTGGAAACCATATAGAGCAGTTCTACTCTGTCCTATAGGGTTGTTATAAATCCGAATCCACTCAAGGGCAATGGTGTATCTATGATGTAAAAACAGCTTGGGGGCGGTGTCTGACTTACTCTAACTGCACAAGTGGAAAGGAGAATCAAGATCAACAGCCCAAGGCTGATTCTTATGAGGCGGAGATCAGACATGCCTCCTCTCTTTGCCATCTTTACCAATTCTGACACCAACCATCCATCCCTCCCAGGGCACTCTCTACTCCTCTGCTGGGTTCAATAATTCATTGCAATGGCCACACAGAACTCATAGACAATACTCACGATTATGGGGTTTACTAGGGAAGTTAACAGTTACAGATCAGGCTCAGGAATACTCAAGATACAGTTCAGCCATCAAGGCAGCCTCTTCCTAGCTGTGCTTGCAGGCATGCCTCTCTCTGGCCCTCCGCCTCTGCCCAAAGTCACTCAGCTTTCTTGCTCCTTGGGCTGGGAATCCCACCATGCTGTCTCCTGCTGCCGGGCCTGTGCTGCTGGGTCTCTGCTGCTGCTTCTCATTGCCGTCAGTGTTACAACTCTCTCTGTCTCTGTGTCTTGTGGTTCCGGGAGCTTCTCAGTGCAGGCATCCTGGGTCCAAAAGATGTGCTCTCAGCTCCTGGCTGTTCTTCCTTGGTGGTGGTAGGATCCTCTTTCTCCTACCTCTGGGTGGCTGATTTCAAACCCAGTGGGATGGCAAAACTGACCAATCCCTTTTGTGGGCCACAATTACCCTATCACACAGTCCTGCCCAATCACTTGGGTGGGAGTTATAAGAACATGGCTAGAAAGTCCACACAACAGTGATCCATTGCATCGCATATGGTAATTCTCAAGCACTAAATACAAGAGAGATATTTGGGCTGCCTTGTCCCCTATTCATGCAAATGTCTAGCAGAACCCAAACTTTTCTGGATTAAAGGGCATGGGACTGAGAATGAGCAATCTGATAATTATATGCTTAGGAACAAAACAGTCTAGGACTGTCCAGTCACCCAGTAAGAAAACCTCACGGGTTTAAGATTTGTGGTGTGCCCTTCCAAACATTGGTGGAATATCCCCTACACACATTGCTGGCCCTTGAAGCATACCTACAGTTTTCTTTGCATTAATTCATGTATTAGTTCAGACTCTTCATCCCCACAAGAACACTAACTGATGGTGAAGCAATTAGCTAAATTAGGAACTGCAAATTTATGTGCTTACAGGAGTCTTGGGTGAAATAAGTGGGTGTAAGAAGGCTTCCTCTCTTTTCTTTCTCAGTAGGACAAAACATGAAACATGCAGCCCTCTTTGTCTTTTTCATTTTCCCACTTTCTCTAGGAACCTAGATACAAGAAATAGTCCACCTTAGCTCCACTGTAAGAAAACGACTATACAAGATAGCTACTGATATTTGTCCTCACTGTAGGGCTTAATGGGACTGAGGCAAACTGCAAAGTGAGTGCTCTGTATGACAGGGGACAATTGTTACTAAGGCTTAGCTGATTGGTACAGATGGCAAAGCAGTACTGCAAGATCTTCCACTGTTTTCAAGAGAAGACAGAAATCTGGACTTAGTGGTAGAATTCTTGCCTTCCACATGGGAGACCTGGGTTTGACTCCTGGTCAATGCACCTCATGTGCAGCCACCACCCTTCTGTCAGTGGAGGTTTATGTGTTGCTATGATGCTGAACAGGCTTCAGTGGTGCTTCCAGACTAAGATAAACTAGGAAGGAAGGACTGGTGATCGACTTCTGAAAATTGTTGTTAGGTGCCGTCAAGTCAGTTCCAACTCCTAGCAACCCCACGTACAACAGAATGAAACACTGCCCAGTCCTGCGCCAGCCTCACAATCGTTGCTATGTTTGAACCCATTGTTGCAGCCACTATGTCAATCCGTCTTGTTGAAAGCCTTCCTCTTTTTCACTGACCCTCTACTTTATCCAGCATGATATCCTTCTCCAGGGACTGGTCCTTCCTGATAACACGTCCAAAGTATGTGAGACGAAGTCTTGCCATCCTTGCTTTGAATGAGCTTTCTGGCTGTACTTCTTCCAGGACAGATTTGTTTGTTCTTCTGGCAGTCCATGGTACATTCAATATTCTTCACCAAAACCATAATTCAAAGGCATCAGTTCTTTATTCATTGTCCAGCTTTCACGTGCTTATGATCGAAAATGCCATGGCCTGGGTAAGGTGCTCCTTGGTCCTTAAAGTGACATATTTGCCTTTTAACACTTTAAAGAAAATTAGTCAATGAAAACTCCATGGACCACAACAGAGCCGACTCGACGGCAGCTAACCACACAACAGTCAGTTGGATTGTGTCCCCTCAAAAGATGTGTTAAAATCCTAACCCCTGGCATATGTGAATGTGACCTTGTTTGAAAATCAGAGTCTTTAAAGATGCTATCAGTTAAGTTGACATTAGGTCATACCAGAGCAGGGTGGGTCTTAATGCAGTCTGAGTGGTGTCCTTATAAAAGAGGAGAAGAGACACAAAGAGGCATAGAGAGGAAGGACTGTTGTGTGAAGACGCATTTGCACAACAAGGAAGGACTGGGGCTACCAGAAACTGGGACAGACATGAAGGCTAGAGCCTTCAGAAAGAACATGATCCTGCCGACACCCTGAATTCAGAGTAGTAGCCTCCAGAGCTGTGAGATAATAAATCCCTGTCATTTAAAGCCACCCACTTTGTGGTACTCTGTTATGGCAACACTAGGAAAATAATATATACATAAACAATCCAATTGTTGAAGCTGGATGCTAATTCAAATTTAAAACTAAATCCCGTAAGTTTAGGGGAAAACACTTTGATGGGCTATTTTTGGCCCATGGATCACCAGTTTGAGAAACGTGGGGTAAATAGGGGAGAAAAACTCTGTAAAAACAGGATAACTTCATCAATCCATACAGCCTAGGGAAAACATGCTTTCACATGGTTTCCTTGTCAAATCAGAACAATATTCATTTCAGGGAAGTTTAAAAAATTATCATAATGATATGTCAGTAATTTGAATTAATTGCATAGTGATCCACCACAAATTACAGTAAGTGAAGGAGAAAATAAAAATAAACCCTGAACTGGAACAGACTTGCAGGGTGAGCAGAGAATGCCTAATCCAGAGGAAGTGGCAGATATGGAATTTGTAACTGCTATTCACTCACACGTTTAATGAAAACATGAAGGACACTGGTAAAAATGTGGGCCAAAATAGGTATACTTATTGTTCTTATATGAATGAATAATTTCAAATTCAGAAGTACCAATCAAAGAGTTTTTAGGAGTTTCCCTTCTTGTCTGGAAATTATTTATTAGCCTATAGTGATAGTGATTTTATATATTACATCAAAAATGTTTTGTATAGCTCATTTGTAACTTTAGGATGGTAATAGTCTCATTCAGCCTTAATTTCTTTATTTGGAAAGGGTGGTTGTGTAATGGTAGTAGTGACATCAGAACCTGTCTAACTTCAGGGGGGATAATGATTAGGATCAGCCCAAAGCTGATTTCTATGAGGTGAAGGTCAGACATACCTCCACTCTACAACCTCTTTACCAATTCTGACACCAGCTATCCTCCCCATGGCAGCCTACTTCTCTCCTGTGTCTGATAATCCATTGCAATGGCCACACAGAACTCATAGACCATACTTACAGTTAAGTGGTTTATTAAGGAAGTAACATTGAACAACTTGGGATCAGGATCGACAGGCTACAACTCAGGATCAGAAGCATGGTCAGTCTGGAAGTTTCCCTTGAAGAGGAGAGAGCATATCTTTCCCTTCTTTGGTTCAGGACAGTTCTCTCAGCTCCTTTCGGCCCAAGCAAGCAGGCCCTTCTCTCTGCTGTGCATGCCCCCTTTCAGTCATGCAGGCCTCCTCTTAGCCCCCTCAGGGCAGGCCTCTCTGCCTTCAGCCTCCCTGTCATCACCACCGACTCTGCTGCAGGGCCCCTTCTGGGTCTCTCACTGTCTTCAGTGTTAAAGCCTTTGACCTGTGTTACAGCTCTTTTAGAAGGTTCCTCCCCTCCTCTCTCTCTCTCTCTGTCTCTGCTTCTTCTCTCTTCTTGCCTTCTTGTCTTTTCTCCTTTATGCTTCTTCTTTCTGTTTCTGTCTGCCAACCTCTGGGAGGTTGGCTGCGTATATAAGCAAACGCCTGGTCAATTTAAAGGCATGACTCTCCCACCAGGGTCATGAACTGACCAATCCCCTCTTGGTAGGCCACAGACACTTCATTTGCATAAGTATGCTATAGTCACTTCATTTGCATAAGTATATTGGCCAATTCCTGCAATGTGCATAAATATACCAATCACAGGGCAGGCTGCAGCCCAGGGCCAGACAAAAAGTGTCAAACCGCAAGTTGTTTGCAGCTTACCCAGGAAATGTTAATCAACCTGGACAAAAGTAACAAACCCTCTGGGGCAGAAACTAGGGCAAAGGTAACTCCTCAGGGATTAGGGGAAAAATCTCTCAAGCTGGTTTTCCAAAGAACCAAGGCAAAAGACCACATAAAGGAATTCACTTCACTACAGTGGTGAATTTGATGGCTTTTGAAAGTTCTTTCAACTCTATTTTACAAGATTCTATTTTAAGAGGTGATTGTCATCTAAAGATAATTGGTTCTGGAAAAAGGCCACTGTTATGGATTGAATTGTGTCCCCCCCTCCCACCCCAAATATGTGCTGGAATCCTAACCCTAATACCTGTGAATGTAATTCCATTTGAGATTAGAGTTTGCTTTGTTATGTTAATGAGAACATATCAGTGTAGGGTGTGTCCTAAACCTAATCACTTCTGAGTTACAATGAGCAGCACAGACACTGAGACAAGGAAGCACAACAGGGTGTGGTGCAATGAATTACTTAATATGGCCCTTCTAGCCATAGTCTTTAACTCCCACCAAATGACTGTGTGGGACCATGCAAATGAGGTATATAGCACCCTAATGAGGGGATTGGTTAGTTTTGCCATCCTGCTAGGCTTAAAGGGAGACACTGAGAGAGAGAGTAGGAGCTGTAACACAGAAGACAGACTGGGAGAGCTACAACTCTGGAGATGGCAAGAAGCACCAGCAGAGAAATTCTGGCAGCAGAAACAGGAGATAGCAGGAGATGGCGTGGTGGGCTTCCTGGCCCACAGAGCAAGAAAACTGAGCTCTTTCAGGCAGGAGCCTTGCTGGCAGAGTAGGGTGCCTCTGGGTACTTGGTGGAGCAAGGTTTGCTGACCCATGAAGCTAGAGCTGAGTGTCTTTGGGCCAAGACTTACTGACAGGGTAGGGTATCTCTGGGCAGTTATCGGCAGAGCTAAAAGAGCTTTGTAACACTTGCCCAAGCAGGGCAGAGGCCAGGCCAAGAGGCCAACGGAGCAAGGGGCCAAGGGCCATGGAGACAGCTAAGAAGAGGCTGTCCTGATCAAAGAACTGTCTCCTGAGTGTTCCTGAACCTGAAGTGTAACCTGTTACTTCCCTATTTATGAGTATCGTCTGTGAGTTCTGTGTGGCCATTGCAACAAATTAGCAAACTCATCAGAGAAGTAGAGTGCACCACAGGAGGGACAGATGGTGTCAGAATTGATAAAAGAGCTGGTGAGAGGAGGCATGGCTGACCTCTGCCTCATAGGAATCAGCGTTGGGCTGTTGATCTTGATTCTCCTTTCCCGTTGTGAAGTTAGAGGAGGTCAGATGCCTCCACCACACCATTTTTATACAGGGGAAGGCAGATGAAGATCTCCAAGGAACCAAAGATTGCTGGCTACTAGAAGCTGAAATAGACATAGAAGGACCTCCTGTTAGATCCACACTGAATTTGGACTTCTAGCCTCCTGAACCGTGAGGAAATAAATTTCTGTTCCTTATAGCCATTCACTTGTGGTGTTTCTGTTACAGCAGCACTAGGAGACTAAGACAGCCACATCAAATACATGCTGTTAAAATGGGGACCAACACTTCATAGCAAATGGTGAAAAAGTTTGATTGGAACTTTATCTTGAAAAATGCAACCAAAACTACATTTTATTCCAACTTTAATAACATTCAAGTTATCGATGCAACTATGCATAAAATGTTAGGATAAGCCCAGCATGAATCAAATGTTGATTGTTTGGGGGAGGTTATCATTTTTTTTCTGATTAATTTGAACGATAGAGTGATACAGTATCCTTTATTTCATGTTTGACTTTCTCAGTGTGATAGTCAAGAGGGTCACTTCCACAAAAGTGTTTGAAGACTTCATAGTTTTTCCCAAGAGCCTCTTTTCGGCTTTACTATTTAAATCTTTCTCTTCTAAAGCATTTATCTCGCAATCATTCTTGTCGATTTTCTCTTAATTGTTAACCACCGGACTCTACTGAATTCTTACTTGTCAATGGTTTTGTGTTCAATTAGAGCAGTTTCCCCTCTCTTTCATGGGCTTTATGGAATCCTAAATTTAAGGGTAAGATTTGTAAGACCTGCAATTTCCTTTTGCAATTGTTTTGCATTGTTAAAGCATAGAACTGACAAATGTTCAAGCAGCGAGGTGCCAGCCAACATAGACTCAGAGTCTGTGGATAGGGACTAATTTTGTAAGTGGTCGGTTATTAGTAAGTATTTTTGTGCTACCAAGACTTTGTTTTATGATTCATGGAGACCCCATATGTGTCAAGTACAACTGTGCTCCATAGGGTTTTCAATGGCTTATTTTTCAAAAAGTACACGGCCAGGCTTTTCTTGTGAGGTGCCTCTGGGTGGACTCAAATCTCCAACCTTTCAATTTGCACCAACCAGGGACTACTCTTTGTTCTACCCCAATGTAAACAGGCAACACATTAAAACACAAGTAATTCTAAAGTATACCAAATAAACAAACAGACATCCTGCAATTCCTTTAAAAATAAACTTACAGCCTTAGTTGATTCTTTTCCATTTAGTGAGTAATACCAGTAAGTGTTTCTCATCACATACAGGAAAATCTCATTTTAGTAAAACTCTGATTTTTCTATCTCCCTAGTAATAGACATCTTCAGTAAACTAACGTTTACTTTCTGAAATCTATATTAAGGAGAAAGAAACAAGAAAATGAACTCATGTAATGAGTCTAAAAACCCAGTTTTCAGGTACGGACCAAGGTTGGGTACATTTCACACCAGGCCCCAATGCTTTCACCAGCAATAAGAATTGGCGATTAGAATCCTGATATCACTCCTTTTAGAAAAAAGACTTTAATTGCATATGGTAAATGGCATGTCATTTTAGAATGAGGTTTAAAAGTAAAATATAGGTTACAAGCAAAAAGTAAAATAAACTCAGGGATAAAAATTGTAGGAAAATCGATGGACTCCGGCAAGATGGCGGTCTAGGCAGAAGCACCACGCCGTCCCTCCACAACAAAGATCCGAAAAACTAAGCCAAACAGAGAATCAACAATCCTGAAACCCTAGAACATCAAATGA
>NW_004443937.1:2351403-2422939 GCF_000243295.1 Trichechus manatus latirostris
AAAATATTAAAAAAAAAAAAAAAAAAAAAAAAAAATTGTAGGAAAATCTGCAACAAGATGGTCCAAACATCTGAGAAAAAACTATCAAACTCCGTTGCATGACTATTGCTCACTGCTGGATCACCTTCTGAATTAGAAGTTAAAATAGCAGACACTTTATAATCGAATAATTTGTCTAATGCAAGCAGGAAATTGTAACCAAAGGTCAAATCACCCAACAAAAATTGACAATTATAATGTGATACATGAACTTTATCAAAAAGGGAGTTGGCCCTTCAGACAAGACAAGTGTTAGCAGCTAAATTACCTCTGGCCCTTACAGTCAGCACAGAGCAGGGTTTCTCCACCTCAGCACTACTGACATTATGGGCTGGATAATTCTTTGTTGGGAGGGCTGTCCTGAAGGCATTGTAGGATGCAGAGCAGCATCCCTGGCCTCTGCCCCCTAGGTGCCAGTAGCACTGCCCTTTCTTCCAACTGAAAAGGTCTCCAGACATTGCTAAATGTCCCCGGGATGGGGGGGAGCAGCAAAACTGCCCCCTGTTGAGAACCACTGTGACAGAGGCTCTTACCTGGGAACTAGCATTTACCCTTTTACAGTAGCTTTTACAAGAAAGAGCTCCTCTGTTGTATTTTAGTGGAGAGTTTCCCAAATTTTGGTCATTCTAGTACCACGTTTACAATTTTTTCTGTCTCCTTTCATTGACACCACTTGTAAGAATTCTGATAATTTTCACACCACCTGTACTATTATTAGGAGATCTGATGGCGCAGTAGTTAAAACCATCAACCGCCAACCGAAAGGTAGGTGGTTCGAAACAGCTAGCGACTCTGCTGGAGAAAGATGTGGTGGTCTGCTTCTGCAGAGATTTATAGTCTTGGAAACTCTATGGGGTCGCTATGAGTTAGAACCAACTTGATGACAGTGGGTTTCATTTCTGGTTTGGTACTATTATTTACCTAATAATAGTCTTGAAACTATTTCCCTTTTTTAAAGGACAAATATTGTATGATCTTACCCATTGCCATCAAGTCAATTCCAACTCATAGCAACCCTATAGGACAGAGTAGAGCTGCCCCCATAGCGTTTCCAAGGCTGTAATCCTTACAGAAGCAGACTGCCACATCTTTCTCCCAAGGAGAAGCTGGTGGGTTCAAACTCCTGACTTTTTGTTTAGCAGCTGAGCACTTAACCACTATGCCACCAGGTCTCCTTTGTATTATCTTACTTATGTGAAATATCTAGAATAGGCAAATGTATAGAGACCAAAGTTTATTAGTAGTTACCAGGGGGTGGGGGGTGGGGGGAGAAGGACAGTAATTTTTTAGGAAACATTGAGTTTCTGTTTACAGTGATGGAAAATTTGACAATAGATTTTGGTGATGGTTGCACAGCATGATTAATGTAGTTGGTGTCACTAAATTGCACACATATAAAATGTTGAATTGGCAAATGTCATGCTGTATATATTTCTACAACAATTAAAAAAAAATCTCTCTTTTTTAATGGAAATAAATTTATTTTAAAAGGAAACCTGTATACTAGTTCCCAAAATGGAAGCTTGCAATTAACTAGAAGGTAATTAAAAATACTTGCGTGTGATATTAATGTTATCGTTCTAAGTAAAATTTTGCTGAAGATTTCAAAAACAGTTGCAGCAATACATCGACAGTGAACTGCCCAAAATTCAAGCCACATTCAGAAGAGGACATGGAACGAGTGATATCATTGTTGATGTCAGACGGATCTTGACTGAAAGCAGAGAATACCAGAAAGATGTTTACCTGTGTTTTGTTGACTATACAAAGGCATTGGACTGTGTGGATCATAACAGATTATGGATAATATTGAGAAGAATGGGAATTCCAGAACACTTATTTGTGCTCATGCGGAAGCTGTACATAGACCAAGATGCAGTCGTTCAAACAGAAAAACGGGATACAGCATGGTTCAAAATCAGAAAAAGTGTACGTCAGGGTTATATCCTTTCACCACATACACTTATTCAATCTGTATGCTGAGCAAGTAAGACAAGAAGCAGAGCTATCTGAAGAAGAATGAGGCATCAGGATTGGAGGAAGACTCACTAACAACCTGTGATATGCGGATAATACCACCTTGCTTGCTGAAGGCAGAGGACTTGAAGCACTTACTGATGAAGATCAAAGACTACAGCCTTCAGTACTGTTTACACCTCAACATAAAGAAAACAAAAATTCTCACAACTGGACCAATAAGAAACATCATGATAAACAAAGAAAATATTGAAATTGTCAATGATTTCCGTTTACTTGGATCCACAATCAACACCTATGGAAGCAGCAGTCAAGAAATCAAATGACGCATTGCATTGGGTAAATACACTGCAAAAGATCTCTTTAAAGTGTTAAAAAGCAAAGATATAACTTTGAGACTAAAGTGCACCTAACCCAAACCATGGTATTTTCAATCGCCTCATATGCATGAGAAAGCTGGACAATGAATAAGGAAGACCGAAGAAGAAATGATGCCTTTGAATTATGATACTGATGAAGAATATCGTTCATTCTTCTGAATGAACAAATCTGTCTTGGAAGTAGTACAGACAAAATGCTCCTCAGAAGCAAGGATGGCTAGACTTCGTCTCAAGTACTTTGGACATGTTATCAGGAGGGACCAGTCCCTGAAGAAGGACATCATGCTTGGTAAAGTAGATGGTCAGTGAAAAAGAGGAAGATCCTCAAGGAGATGGATTGACACAAGGGCTCAAACATAGCAATGATTGTGAGGATGGCGCAGGATCCAGCATTGTTTCGTTCTATCGTGCATGGGGTTGCTAAGAGTTGGAACTGACTTGACGGCACCTAACAACAAAAACAAATTGAAAATACAGATACTGAAAGCAAAAACAGTTATTAAATTCTAGTTAGATAATATTGCCTGCAGAAACTTATCATAATCTGAGGTCTGCTCTGTTTATAAAATTGGAGGGTTAAAATGTGTTAGAAGTGTTAAAAGACATGCAAATACCAGGCTGAGATATTCTCCTTGTGGTATTCAAAAGATGGGGGGTAAAAAGGGGCAGGGAATAATTTTACTATGTTATTCATTGTTATTTAATTTCATGTACTCTTAAAATAATCTTCAAGCAACCAGTGATAGAATCCCACTCTCTAGAGGATACTATTTACCTGTGGATTTTTCTGGTTCTGTATGGGAACAATTAGGTACCATGCTAAGAATAATCTCTTGAGGATGGATACAATTGGAATTGTCTTACAGTATTTGGACCAAAAGAGGGTTTGTCGATGTTTGTTTTGTGTATTGAGCAGGCATTGCCAGCATGGACTTCAGAGCAGGATAACCCTGCCTTGTGACCTAGTACCTGTTAAAATAACCGTACTTTCCCTTGAAGTTCTCATATAAGGATTAAGTGAAACAACTGATGTAGTTAGCGTGCTTGGCAGATAGTTGACAGCAAACTTTTGAAAAAGTTTTTAAAAAATGTACCAGAAATAAATCTCTGTTCTTTAAAGCCATCCACTTGTGGTATTTGTGTTACAGCAGCACTAAGACACCCTGTTTTCCAGAGTTGGCTCCAAAACTTTTGAAAACATTCGTTAAAAATGTGCCAGCTCTGGAAAACAAGGTGTGTTAGTTAGTGCTGCTATAACACAAATATCACAAATGGGTGGTTTTAAAGAACAGAAATTTATTTTCCCACACTTCTGAAGATGACACCCCAGCCTCCGGGCACCATTACCATCCCCCAACTTGTAAGTAGAGTAGCATGAGCCACCTCCCCTTCTAACTGGTTTTTCCGGATGTTTGGCTAACTTTCTGCCCAAGATAAGAGAAACAAGAGGCTGGGGTCTGCAGACCACAGAATCACTTAAGATCAAGTCTGGCCCACCTGACACGTGCAGAGCCATCAACCCCATCCTCTGGGTGACCCCGGAACTTTTCTCCCGCCGGATGGAACCAAACTTTAGTGGCCCAAGATTGGGAGAAGACTTTCAGAAACGAGGGGTCTGAGCCTAAGATCCGGTTTAAGAGACCCCCCCTTTTGGACTGAACATGTGGAGACCACGGAACTGCCCTGGGATCGTCTTTTTCAGACTAGACCAACCAACGACTTTGCTCCTTTCCCCAGGATGCTTCCCCTAAGAAATACTCTTTCGGCCATTGTTCAGAGAGCCATCTTGGTGACGCAAGTCCCGTGTGCTTCTTTGCCTGGCCAACCAAATAGAGCTGCTGCTTTCGCTTTCACCCGGTTCGTGTCTCTATGGCTGCGCCGAGCAGACCTGAAACAGTCTGGTTACAGAGGCAAAAATCCAAATCAGGATCTTGGCCATGGTGATTCTTTCCTGGTCATGAGCAGTCCTGGTCCTGGCCATTCCTTGCTTCCTTGGTGATCCTCACATGGCATCTGTCTTCCTAAGCATGTGCTGGCTTGCTCTGTGTCTGATCTGCTCTTTTTTATAACTCAGAAGTGATTAGGTTCAGGATACCCGCTGTACTGGTATGGTCTCATTAACATAGCAAAGAAAATGATTTTTCTAAATAGGATTATATCCACAGGAGTAGGGGTTAGGATTCCAACACATTTTGGGGAGGACAAGATTCAATCCATAACACAAGGCCTGTCTTTCTTTAAGGCTGAGTCTCTGGGTCAGTTAGCAATTTTCCACAAAAATGATTTCTTTCTCTATAAAACAGTGGATGGTTCTGAATTATCACCTTGTAGAAAACTCACAGGGACTCTCTTCCCTTGACATTTCTGTTTTCATTTCTTAGACTCAAGGGGTTCTTGAAGTTCAGCCATGAGAGCTTGTCTGATAGGTAGGGAAACACTCCATTTGATGAGGTTCAACATCTCCAATAACAGTTGGCAATTCTTGCTAGGTGATCTAATCTTTGGTTTACTTGGAGAATGCTGTGATTTCCTGCTTGAACTAGCCAAAGGACCGGATCATATGGTGGCTTTTATTTAACTATTGGTTCAAATTTTTGACAGTTGCATGCAACTGACTTGCATCAAGGACACCCAGACTCATTAATGGTGTCCATCACCCCTTGTGGAGTGGGGCAACGAGTGAGTAAACTACATTTTACTGAAGGTGCTATCAGGTGCTGGGCACTTGCCAGCCCTTCTTGTTAATCTTCATAATAGTTCTGCAAAGTTGCTATTGTTCCTAATAAAAGATGAAGACCTTAAGGCTCGGCAATATTAAGTAATTTGCCCAGGCGTTCATGGCTGGTAAGCAGTGGTTTGGAATCCAGATCTGATTCTAGTGCCCTTGCTGTACCTGACCTATAGCTAACACACCTCTGTGGTGTAAGAACAAGTCCAGTGAAACTGTTTACAGCCTGCATTTCTGTAGTACTTTATGTTTTTCAAGATAATGTCACATCTAGTCTTCCATTTGTACCTTACAATACCCTGCTTTGCAGAGAAGCAACTTGTTGATCTAGGGAGTGGTTTACCTGGAGTTTCACAGATACTCAGCTCATCTAGTCAACTTACTTTGTCAATAGTTGTAGTTTTAATGCAAATATGTGTACTGTAGTCTTTTTAAACTATAAGTCACATTTCCAGGGCTAGAAGAGATTTTCATTTGTATAACTAAATGTTCCATTCAGTACCGATTTATTCCTGGATTGAGACAGGTCCAGACTCTTCCAGTCCCCAAATCCCATGAAAACCAAATAAGTTTTTTTTAGAACAGAGAAATAAAAAGGTATGTTTCCTAGGGAGTTCCTGGCTGATGAAAATGGTTAACATGCTCAGCTGCTGAAAGGTTGGAGGTTCGAGTCCACCCAGAGGCAACTCAGAAGAAAGACCTGGCAATCTACTTCTGGAAAATCAGCCATTGAAAATCCTATGGGGCACAGTTCTACTCTGAAACATCTGGGGTCACAGTGAGCCAGAACTGAATCCACAGCAACTAATTTTTCTTTTTTTTAAGGCTTGTGAATTTCATTAACCCTTCTCTGTGATTTCAATTGGGCACCTTCATTTCCCCTAGCACTGGGCTCGTGGAATAGTGTATATTTTCATGATTATTTCGATACTATGGAAAATGATGGGCTCTAAAATTCTGATTGAAATTATCTGGACATCCTGTAAAGGCTACACAGACTTAAAATCCATAACTTAGTCTGATGTTTTTATTTTCTTTAGGGGTGTCTGGTTTATTTCTTTCCCCTTCAATTGTTTTTACTTTACCAAGACGCTCAGTAACTTGGAGGTGATTTTGCATTCCAGCTTAGTTTTCCTATTTCCAAAACCCTGAGAAAAGGCAACCTGACATTCCAAAGCTCATCTAAAACAAATTACAAAAGAATGGAAAGAAAAGTGTTTCCTCTGAAAGTAATAGGGAGGTTTTGTGATGAGGAGAGAGAATACAAAGCTAGAATACAAAGCTCCATTGAGTAAGTCCCGTAAGAGCTGATTGGAGTCAGTGTGTGCTTTGAGGTCTTGAGGTCAAGCTTCAATCTCCCAATTTCTTTCTGCTTTCAGTGTCTAGTAATTAGCTATAGAAAGAAAAAAGCAAAAAAATATTCTCCTTCACTTAAAAAGTATTGCTAGGGTATCCTTTTACTCTTCGGAAGGATAAAACTAGTATCTTCTGGACGTTGCATTGTTCTTGGTGCACGGAGGAAATGGTTCTGTTTGTATGGAATGCAGGACTGGAAAAAAAAAGAAAGAAAGAAAAGCCCAAAACCAATTGGCATGGAGTCGATTCTGACACATGGAGACCCCATGTGTCTCAGAGTAGAACTGTGCTCCAATGGAGTTTTCAATGGCTGGTTTTTTGGAACTAGGTTGTCAGGTCTTTCTTCCTAGGTGTCTCTGGGTGTACTAGAACCACCGGACTTCAGTAGCCGAGCATGTTAACTGTTTGCACCACCCAGGGACTCCAAGACACTGCAGCAATTCTGAGTTCTTCCAGAAAACGGTCTGGCTAAACCCCCAAGGCTCTAGCAATTAGCCCAGCCAGACTAAGTGGTTGACACCAGGCGCTAAGGTCTTATAAAGGCCCATGCTTTCTTCCCCATGGATCTTGGCAAACTATAAAGTAAATGCTCATCTTAAGCCCCCTTCTACTCCCTTTCAGTGTCTTCTACCCTCTTGGCCTTATTTTTAACTTGGATTTTTACAACATGTAGAGAATGTGACAGACACTGGTAATGGTTTATGAAGATCTGTTTCTTTTTTCTTCTTGGTATCAATGAGACAATGTTTCCTAGCCTCCTTTGACTTTTGATGGGCAGGTCAGGCATGTGACCAAGTTCAACTAATGGAATATGGGAAGAAATGATGTCCTTAACTTCCAGACCTTCCCCAGGCACATAATGATTAGCTGTTTCTAACTGGCAGTGGGCGACTAAGAAATAGACAACTAAGTTTACTGGAACAGCATCAAAATTAAGAGGAAGAAGGCTCTGAGTTAGAACTCTCCAGTAAGTAGTCCATGAACTTTAAGATGTGGCTGTTATGCTTATATTTGGCATAAGCTGTGGTAGACTGAATAATGGTCCCCCCAAAATGCCCACTTCCTAATCTGCAGAACCTGTGAATATAGTAATATACATGCAAAACAGACTCTGCAGATATGATTAAGTTAAGAATCTTGAAATGGGGAGTTTATCCTGGATTATCCATGTAAGCCCAATGTAATCACAAAAGTCCTCATAAGAAGGAGGCAGAGGGGTATTTGACGACTAGAGAAGTGTCAGGGTGATGCAGTATAAGGAAGACTTGAACAGTCATGGATGGCTTTGAAAATGGAGGAAATGGTCATGATCCAGGAATGCAGGCAGCCTCTAGACGCTGGAAAACGCAAGGGAACAGATTCTCCCCTAGAGCCTCCAGAAGGAACACAGCCCTGCCGACACCTTGATTTCAGCCTGGTGAAAGTGACTTGGGATTTCAGACCTCCAGAACTGTAAGATAATAAGTAGGCATTGTTTTATGCCACTAAATTTGTGGTAATTTGTTACAGCAGCAATAGGAAACTAATACATAAGTCTTTTTTTTTTTTCCTAGCTCTCCTTTATATTTCCCTTTCTGTTACTTCTAAGCCATTTTGTGTAAATGAGATTCTCCTATGAATAATAACAATAAACTTGAAAACATTATGCTAAGTGAAATAAGCCACGAACAAAGGAACCAATATTGTATTATCCTACTTGTAGGAAATAACTGGAATAGGTAAATCCACTGAGACAAAAGAAGATTGGTGGTTACCAGGTTTCTTGGTTACCTAGTGCTGCCATAGAACAAATATCACAAGTGGGCGGCTTTAACGAACAGAAATTTATTTTCTCACAGTTCAGGAGGCTGGAAGCCTAAATCTAGGGTGTGGCTCTAGGGGAGGTCCTTCCTTGTCTACCTCAGCTTCTAGTAGCTGCAGGCGATCCTTGTCGATGCACCTGTTTCCATTGTCTGTCTTCCTCTTCTCCCTATGTGTGTCTCTGTTCCATTCTGCTCTTTTAATAACCAGAAGTGATTAGATTTAGAACCCACACTACTGGGAATGATCTAATCAACATAACAATGAAAATCTTGTTTCCAAACAGGATTACATCCACAGGTATAGATGTCAGGATTCCAGCACATATTTTGGGGGGACACAATTTAAACCATAACACCAGGGAATAGGGGAGGGAGGGATAGGAAAAAAAATTATCATAGTGTCCACTTAAAATTGGTAAGTTGTACTTTATGTGAATTATTCCTCAATAAATATTTTAAAGAATAGGAATAACAATAGATAACATGTATTGAGCGCTAACTCCGGGCAAACTATTATACCTATCATTTTCCAGTCATTATATCAGTTAATCTTCCATACAAGCCCATCAGATAGGTCAGATTATTAATTTCCTGCTTCTGGAAAATGAAAGTAAGTCTAAGAGAGATTATGTAACTTGTCTAAGGTCACAGAGCTTATGATTGCTATAGGCAAGTAGTCTAACACCAAAGTTCATGCTTTTAACCGCATGTAACACATGTCTGCTTTATCTCCATGTATGGGGCTGTATGTGGATATAACCATACACACTCAGAAACTAAGCTCTAAAAGCTCTGTTAAAACTTGATTTAGAGAAGTATTAGCAGAAATAAAGTAATAATAAAACATCATTTTAATACATACCATTTAGAATATGTATTCACATCTTCTTAGGCAAAAAGGGCCGATTTTATACTCATGTGTAGCTAAGATTTAACCATCCACCAATAAATTACATCAGGTTGGAGCAATTTTATCCCAGTAGTTAGTTTCTTCCATCAGGCCTGTGCTCTGTAAAATAAGTGCAGTAAAAATTGTAAGTCTCCCTCATTGTATTATAGCAGGCCATAATGGGCTAAAATTATGCAGAGCACTTAAATCTTCGCATACAACTTATTAGGTCATTTTCAATAACCTTACTTTATTCAAGAAATGTTAAGACTTACCCAGCTGGAAAATCATTCAGATGTGAGAGATATTCTATGGGACCACAGTGATTTTTACCTTTCTAAATTAGAGACGCCAGTACTGATGTTCAGAAGAAAGTAGAACACCATCTTGTATTTCCTAGTGTTACGTACTGCACTTATTTCACGTGAGGACAACTATGAACTAAAGGTGAAAGGCCCAACTCACCACATGTGTGTCGTTGGGATAGACCTACTCTGCGTCTGATCTCTTCATTTATAAAGTCAGGCAGCATTTCTGTCCTATCATCCAACAGGCTTTTTGTGAAGGCTGAGCTGGGTCACATGTGACGGTACTTAGAACCCTGAAGTTATATTGAAATGAAAAAGAATTATCATGGATTTTTTATTATAATAGAATACACAAAATTCTTAGCCATTAAAATCTGAATTTTCAAAATAGTATTGTGAAGTGGTCAGGAAAAGGGAAACCGAAACTGAAAACTGCTTGGTTTTAGGAAGTTTCCGTTTAAGAAGATGGAGATTCTTTGTTCTGCTGAGAGCCTAGAAGAAGAAGCAGTATAAAGCTGCTTAATCTCTACCTGTCTTAAACATCTAGCGCTGCTATAACAAATACCACAAGCAGATGGCTTTAACAAACATGAGTTTATTCTCTCACAGTTTAGGAGGCTAGAAGTCCGAATTTGGGGTGCCTGCTCCTGGGGAAGGCTTTCTGTCTCTGTTGGCTCTAGGGGAAGATCCTTGTCACCAATCTTTCCCTGGCCTAGGAGCTTCTCAATGCAGGAAACCCAGGTCCAAAGCTCCTGGCGCTTCTTTCTTGGTGGCTTGAGGTCATCCTCTCTCTGCTTGCTTCTCTCTCCTTTTATCTCTTGTAAGATAAAAGGTGATGTAAGCCACATCCCAGGAAAACTCCCCTTACATGGGGTCAGGGCTGTGACCTGAGTAATCCTCTTTAGCATAACCTAATCTTGCCTCATTAATCACAGGCAGAGATTAGCATTTACAACACATAGGAAAATTACTCAGATCACAAAATAGAGGACAACCACACAATACTGGAAATCCTGGCCTAGCTAAATTGACACATATTTTTGGGGGGTACAATACAATCCATGACATTACCTGAGTCTTTATTTACATCTGGCTCACCCTTGTGACCTGCTGGATTTCTTGGTCCTACCCATGTTTTAAAATAAGGAAAGGGCTAGATGATTACATATACTTTAAATGCCCGTGCCATCTCCTCCCAAGACCAAAAGATTCTCAAAGTATCTCACTGACCCCTTCAGAGAATCCTTAGGACACACAGAGTCAGAGGACAGGTTTCCTCTTAGCTCTCCTGGGCTGATTTCCAGCATCTGCTCAGGGCGAGATAATTGCCTACCATCTGGGTTCAGGAAGGTGCAAGAACTGAAGTAGACTATGTAGTTCTCCACTGCAACCCCAATACCTAAAGCAGGGCCTGGCATGAGGCAGGCAATGAGTAAATGCTTATCAAATATCAAATGAAAACAGAGGCCGCTATCTGAGATTGATATACAACAAAATCAAACAGGGTGCAAGATAATCACAGCAGGAGAAAGGAGAAAAAGAAATTACTACAGAAACTGTCTGCCCCCTGCTGTATTTATCGTTCTCACACAATGAATTAGCAATAAAAATTATGCAGGCAGAAATATGTAATGTTGAATACAATTTAAAGGTCCATGGGGCAATGAAGATATTTACCAAAAAGATTTACCCAGAAGAATTTACCAAACTTAATTGAACTAAGCCAGACTGCCTGGATCCAAAGCCTAGCTCCATCGTTTACAAGCTATATGGACAGTCAAATTCCTTACCTTCTCTGTGCTTCAGCTTCCTCATTTGTAAAATGGGGCTAATAATAGAAATTCTATCCCTAAAGATGTTACAAGTATTAAATGAGTCGATACACAAAAAAACTTATAACAGTGCCTGAAATTTATTACTCACTATATAGATATTTGAGCCCTTGGTAGCACAGTGGTTAAGAGCTATGGCTGCTAACCAAAAAGGTCAGCAGTTTGACTCCACCAGCTGATCCTTGGAAACCCTATGAAGCAGTTCTGCTCTGTCCTGTAGGGTCGCTCTGAGTTGGGATCAGCTGGACAGCAGTGGGTTTTTTGGTATGTAGATATTTGCTAATATTTTTCAGTGGTGCAGTGGTTAAGCCCTTGGCTGCTAACCTAAAGGTCAGCAGTTCGAACCCACCAGTTGCTCCACTGCCTTTGTGGATACATGATTTGAGGCTTGGGGTCCACTGGGGCGTATTAGGGCCCCTGAGCTGGGACTGGGGCTGGGGGGTAGGAACTCCATTTATACTCAGTGCTAAGAATATTTGCAAAGAGTCAAGATAAAACATAAATCTTCACCTGTCCTCCCCAAACTCTTTTCATTCCTCCCCTGGGGAAGGAAGAGGCTCTTTCTTTCTCTATCCCTCTGAGTAGTGGAAGATTGAAGTACAGCTGATTCAAAGTAGGTTCGCGCTCAACTATTAGTAACCTAAGGGTTGGCAGTTCCAGTCTACCCAGAAGCACCTCCAAAGAAAGGCCTTGACAGACTTACTTCTGCAAGACGACAACCTTGAAAACCCTGTGGAGCACAGTTCTACTCTGACTCACATAAGGTCGCCATGAGTTACAGTCAGCTCTATGGCAACTGGTGTTTTGATCATATTTTAGGTTCTTCTCAGCTGCTGTTTTTTCTCCTATTAAATTGTAAAACCCCTCTCACTTCCCTCTGCAGGGTTCTGCCTTACACTCGTTCCATTTGTACTCTACCTACCCATCTCCTTCCTGAACCCCTCTGGGCTGGGTTTCCTTGGCAAAGCAGCAGAAATGAGAACTGCCTGAAAGGTGGAAGCTTCCTTGTCACACTCAGGGTGCACAAGCATCTCTCAGAACTAGGTAACTGAGTTCTATGCACCCCAGTATTTGGGAAGGACAGCTTCTCTCGGGTCACACCCACATGTGTCCTCTCTGCTCATCCATTAACACTGCAATGCATCTTAACTTTCCTAGAAACCACCTCCTGAGAAACAAACATCCCGATGCTACTTTCTCTGGACAAACGATTGCTTCTAGCATCATCTGTCATGGAAAGATACTTTCAAATGTTAATAAATTGGTTCATTTATACAAAAAGGTCAATATTAGAAAATGTCTTCCCCCTGTGTCTCTTCTACACTGTAACGTAATGTTCTATATTTGCAGTGAGCTCTCTGTGACATCAACGCAGGGAATAAATGGGTATAGAGTGAAATGATTATGAGAAAAGGCAAAAATAATTCTGCCACTGGTGCTGACTTTTTTTTCTGGTCTATTTTTTGTTTGTTTAATAAAGCATCTAAAGCAAGAAATTAAAAAAATAATGATAGGATAAAGGTCAGTTTACATCTAGTGGATCAACAGTAGCCATAAATCTAAATTTAATTTTATATTTAATAAAACCCTCTATATTCCCTGCATTAGAGTCCAGGAAACTGATTTGCTTCATCCAGATTGCTTTTCCTGCACATTAAGCTGAATATTGTATCTAATCATCTGCTTTGGTGCCTTCCAAATATACTCAACTTAAAACCTGCTGCAGAATCGGTCCAGTTGATAAATCTTGTTATCCTTTTCATATGATTTATCTACCTTTTTTTACATTATTCTTAATTATCTTTGCTGCCTTGTAATTTATAACTCGGGTCACCTAAAAAGTATAAGTCATTGTTTGATTTAGCTTCACTCTCACGTTTCTGACAGCGTGCTTTAGCTTCAGAAAGTATGAGTTTCATGCTATGCCTCTGTGTTTAACAGTTCTTTGAAGTAAAAACAAGATGTGCTAAGAGCTTGTTCCAGTATATGAGGAAAGAGAGCTGGGACAGGGATGGGTGGTAGAGTGGTGGGCAGAACTGTGGCTGGAGTAAAAGTGGTAATTGAGTTTGTACCAAAGATTTTGAAATACCAACTCCATAGCAACTGGTTTGATTTTGGGTTTTTTTTTTTTAATGTCAATACATAACAGCTGAATGGTATTCCACTCCATCACCATACCAGCCTTTAAAAAAAAACCAATCTCTTAAATAGTGCATATAGGTTTATTCCTTTTGTAGTTTTAACAAGTTAGCAATAACTATTCTCGTACATACATCTTTGTAAGTTTATACAATTATTTCCTTAGAATTAATTACTAGAGGAGCAATTGCTTAAATTAATAAGAATGTACACACCACATTATGATGCATACAGTCAGTCAGCTTTCCAGAGTACACTTCCACCAAAAGTATGTGAGAACTCATTTCCTGCACCCTTACCAGCCCTGGGCATTGTGACTCCTTTTGCTCTTGCTCTTTTTTAATATGATAGGAGACTAATGGTATTACTATTTTACTTTCATTTCTTTAATTACAAACTTTTATTTGGATTTCTTCTTTTGTGAATTTTTAAAATTATGTCAGGCTCATGTCAGGACTCTTTTGCAATTACCAGTTAACTACCTCAAATTGGTTTAAAACCAACCAACCAACCAAAATGGGATGTATTGGCTCGCTCAGCTAGGTGGACATTGGGTGTCTCAGGAAACTGAAGGAAGATCTGCAGGAACTCAAGTCTCATGGACTGGGTGAGGACATCAGCTGTCATGGATTGAATTATGTCCCCCCAAAAATGTGTGTATCAATTTGGCCGGGCCATGATTCCTGGTATTGTGTGGTTTTCCTATATGTTGTAAATCCTGCTTCTATGATGTTAATGAGGGAGGATGGGTGGCAGTTGTGTTAGTAAGGTAGGACTCAGTCTACAAGATTGGATTGTACCCTGAGGCAATGTCTTGAGATATAAAAGACAGAAGTGAGCGGTAAGACAGGGGGACCTCATACCATCAAGAAAGCAGTGCCAGGAGCACAGCGCGTCCTTTGGACCGGGGTCCCTGCACAGAGAAGCTCCTAGTCTGGGGGAACACTGAAGAGAAGAAGGCTGACAGAGAGAAAAAGCCTTCCCCTGGAGCTGACCCCCTGAATTTGGACTTTTAGCCTACTTTGACTGTGAGGAAACAAATTTCTCTTTGTTAAAGCCATCCACTTGTGGTATTTCTGTTGTAGCAGCACTGGATGACTAAGACATCAGCACTACCAAGACTTCATCTCCCACTTCTGGTCTCTGCTTGCACTCATTCTGCTGATAAGTTCTCTCTACAAGGCAAGGAAAATGGCTACTGGCAACGCAGATGTACTTCTTCCAAGTTGAGCAACGTCATTGGTAAGAAATTGTCTCTTCCAACTCCCAAAGAAGTACTCTAGTTGATTTTGCTCGAGACAATAGCTGTGTCCAGGAAATTGGGATACTGGCCATCGTGCTGGGGCCAAGTACTCATCCCTGTTCCGAGAAGGTAGGTTCTGTTACCACCAGAGCATAATGGGGATAAATGTATTGGGCAGTCTAAAATGAGTCATCACAGCCAACTACATGTCCTTGTCCATTTGTCTATTTATTCCCTTGAATTCCCATGGCAATTATAGACTGCACTACACGATCCACAGTAGCACCCACCAAATATTGCCTTGTGTATGTTTATCCTCCTCACTTGGTCCTTGATGCTAGCAAAACCCATTCTTACAGCACTGGCCTGGAGTTCTGGCTGTGGAAGTCTAGGGCCACCATACTCTTTTCTTCTCCATGGAACTGGGAAGAGGGAGAGGTGAGATTCAAACAGTATAGCTTCTATGCTCATGTCCTTCCCATGCCCCCATTCCATTCTCCTCCTTTTCCCATGACTCAATTCCAATCCTTTTGAGTTACTGTCTTCTATTTCTTTTTTTATTTTCCCCAAGATTCAACAAAGACATCATCTCCTCCATCCCACAAATCTGCATGGAGTGCCCATTTGTTGTGTTCCATTAGTCTACCCCGCACCCCACCCCCTGACCTCCTATCTCTACCATTGCCAGGACTCTTATCATCTGTATTCTTGTCCTTCTCCACCACTGCATTGTAATCCCCTTGAAGGTAGGGAAATTTGGGTATCCTCCGCACTGTGCTGCATGTAACAGGTTCTCAGTAAACATGTAAGGAATAAAGAATGTATTTGTATAATCAAAGAGTTAGACCAGATGACTTCTAAGCTTCTTTCTGATTGTCTTAGTCATCTAGTACTGCTATAACAGAAATACCACAAGTGGATGGTTTTAATGAAGAGAAGTTTATTTCCTCACAGTCAAAGTAGGCTGAAAGTCCAATTTCAGGGGGTCAGCTCCAGGGGAAGGCTCTTCCTCTCCGTCAGCCTTCTCTTCGTTGTTCCGACTAGGAGCTTCTCGGTGCAGGGACCCTGGTCCAAAGGACGCGCTCTGCCCTTGGCACTGCTTTCTTGATGGTATGAGGTCCCCCTGTCTCTCTGCTCACTTCTGTCTTTTATATCGCAAGAGATTGCCTCAGAGCACAATCCAGTCTTGTAGATCCAGTCCTGCCTTACTAACACAACTGCCACCCATCCTCCCTCATTAACATCACAGAGGCAGGATTTACAACATATAGGAAAATCACACAGTACCAGGAATCATGGCCCAGCCAAACTGATATACACATTTTTTGGGGGGACATAATTCAAACCATGACACTGATTCTAATATTTTTTGGATACTAATGAGTCTTGTACATTTTAGCCCAGCCCAAATATACATAGTAGATAGTCTCTAAGGAGTAGAAAGGTGCAGGTTTTGGTGGCAAAGGAGATATTCTTGGTCAGTTTAGTTTGATTGTGCTATGTTGACATCACTTCCTCCTCTGAAGATAGATTCTACAGAAGGAAGCCTGCGACGTAGAATCAGACAGCCCTGTGTTTAAATTCTGATTCTGTCACTTAGTGGGCATGTGACCTAGAGCTACTTATTTAATCTCTTCAGCATCTTTAAAAAAAAGGACAAGTCAAAATATAAAGTTAAAAGGACAAAAATAAGAATAACAATATTTGCCAACCAGAAATTTTACAGGTTTTGATGAGATAATGGATTTAACATTGAGCACAGTATCTGGCACATATTAGGTACTCAATAAATTATTCATTGAATAAATGAAGTATATATGATTATACCATGAGTGCTGACATACCAACCTGGACTAGATCCCAGAATATCTATGGGATATCATTGGAAGTAACATAATCAGACTCATCTTAATGAACTGAGACCACATTGTACCCACCTTCTATTGAAGCTCCTTTTTTTAAAAATTAATGTTTTATTGTGTTTAAGGTGAAAGTTTACACAGCAAATTAGGTTCCCATTTAATAATTTCTACACAAATTATTCAGGGATATTGGTTACATTTTTCACAATGTGTCATTATTCTCATTTGTTCCATTCTGGTTGTACCATTTCCAGTATTGTAGTTTCCCTGCCCCCTTACCTTCTTTACAGTAATCTTTACTGTTTGGTCTTCTATGGATGATTTTTCTTAAAGAAACTTACTACTCATGATAGCATTCTTTATGAGCCAATCTGTTATTTAGCTACAAGGTGACCTCAAGTGATAATTTTAAGGCTTAAAGTATATCCCAAGCCAATAGTCTTGAGGAGTCCTCTAGTCTCAACAGTCCAGTAAGTCTGGACTTTTTAAGAACTAGAATTCTGTTCCACATTTGTCTTCTGTTCTTTCAGGATCCATCCATTGTGGTCCTGATTAGAACTGTAGGTGGTGGTAGCTGGGCACCATCTAGTTTTCCTGGTCTCAAGGTGGATGAGGCCACAGTTTCTGTTGACTATGGAGCCCTGGTGGCACAGTGGTTAAGAGCTCGGCTGCTAACCGAAAGACTGGCAGTTTGATCCACCAGCTGCTCCTTGGAAACCCTATGGGGCAGTTCTACTCTGTCCTATAGGGGCGCTATGAGTCGGAATCGATGGCAACAGGTTTGTTTGTTTTTTTTTTTGGTTTTGAATTAGTCCTATAGACTACTTTCTTCTCTGAGTCTTTGGTTTTCTTCTTTTTCTTTTGTTCCAGATGAGTAGAGACCAATAGTTGTATCCTAGATGGCCACTTGCAGGATTTTAAGGCCCCAGACACTACTCACTACATTAGGATGTAGAACCTATACTTTATGAACTATATTATGCCCATTACCAGAGTTGTCCCACAAGGCTATGGTCCTAAATCTTCAAACCCAGAAAACCAATCTCACAAGGTGTTTAATTATATTTAAGAAGTATATGTACCTGTGTCCCCTATGTGGCTTATTATATATATGGATGTACATATGCCTATAGATTCTTCTATCTTTGCACGCATACATACCCACATATTCATACTTACATATTTACGTGCCTATGTACATATTTGGGTAACCACACACATATTTTTTGTGTTGTTAGCATTGCTAAAAAATTGTATTTGTCATATCCTTTGCCAAAGACATCCTTTTCTCTTGTGTAGTTCTTAGTGACATCCTTTAACAGAGTCGTGTGCACTTCACCCACATTTGATGCTACCTTTCCCATCACCAAAAATAACAAGTGTCTACCAGCTCCCCCCACCCCCCATCCATAGTAACCACCAATAGGTGTTGGTCTCTGTATATATATCTGTTCTTATCTTCTTAAAAAGTGCCATCATACAACGTTTGTCCTTTTGTGATTGATTTATTTCACTCAGCATAACATCCTCCAGATTCATCCATGTTATGTTTCAAGGACCCATCATTATTCTTTATGGTTGCGTAGTATTCCATATTTGTTTATCCATTCATCCGTTGATGGGCACTTAGGTTGTTTCCATCTTTCTGCTATTGTGAATAATACTGCAATGAGCATAGGTATGCATATGTTTATTCATGCTGCTGCTATTAGATTTTTAGGGTATATACCTCGGAGTGGGATTGCTGGATCATAAAGTATTTCTTTTGAGGAAGCAGCATACTGTTTTCCATAGCAGTTGTTCCATTTTACAATCTCACCAGCAGTGGATGAGGGTTCTAATCTCCCCACAACCTCACCAGCATTTGTTGTTGTTTTTTTTTTAATCAGTGCCATTTTTGCAGGGGTGAGATGTATTAATAGCTTCTTAAAGTCATCAATCCTTAACCCTGTTCTCGGTAATGAGAGAATGTAGAAATCCATTGGCTCTTGTCTAATGTGAGCATATGTTTTAGTGAGATTCCCATACCTCTTTCTCAGCACCTTACTATACTGAACTTTTAATTGATGTGCATTACTTTATCAATTGCTCTAGTATTTTCCCAGGATTTACTTGGAAGAGGGTTAGCCAGGTCTTTGTTCCTAGCTTGGTCCGCTGTGTATTTCTCAGTGGAAAAGGCATGCATATGGGACTCTTAGAGAACAGAGTGGGGAATGCAGGCAAGTATTGTTTATGAAATATAAATTAAATTCATTTCTTCATTATAAAATCTGATTTAGGTTACTGGGCTTGCAGGACATGTAGCAAACACCATTTAAAAAAAGAGTCAAGTGAACATGGGTTGGAAAAAGCCCAGATTTTGGAAATATCAGAGGCCAGAGAAGTATTTGGGGTGACTATGGCCTTTATTTACCCTTCTACAACCCATACCTTTGCGATCAACATTCCTTCTTTAAGTATAATGATCTTTATTTTTAAAATGGTAAAATATGGCACAAAGAGGGGAAAGCTAAATTAATAGTTTAAATTTTCTATTGGACTTTGTCTTGGATGGGGTAAGGGGATATTTGTATTAAAAATGGGCTTTGTATTGAGAGTTGGCATTGCATTAGATCAGGAGTCAGGAGACCTGCCTCAGTCTCTAATCAGCTGTGTGATCTACAGCAAGTCACTTGACTTCTCTGGGCTTCAAATTCCTGCTTACATAATTGAATCATCAGACCAGATCAAAATAGGCTGTGTGGGGTTTTTGTGTAACTATCAACAGGGACCAGACTCCCACCTCCAGAACACACACATAAGTAAATATTCAGCAACCAGAACAGCCCCCCATGTATTTGTTTTGTATAGATTTTATGCAGAAATTTCACAGAAAAGAAGGAATGTAATAAGATGATTATAAGAATGGGCTCTACTATCAAATTGACAGAGTTTGAACATCCATTCCACCACTGGCGACATATGCAATGTTGCAAAGCCTCAGTTTCCATACCTATATAATAATTATTATTAACAACATATTATTATCATTATTATTAACAATACTCACCTTATACGGATGTTGTGAGGGTTAAAAGAGGTTATGCAAAGTATTCGGAACAGTGTCTGACACACAGTGTCTACATAATAATATTGTATTTGTGGAAAGGATGCTGAAATTCAAAAAAGATTTGAAAAATCAATGGACTAGATAATTTTCAAAATTCCTTCCAACTCTAAAATTATAAATTTCTAAAAAGTGACTCTTGTTAAACAGAAGAAAGGAGTCAGCAGTAGAAGGAATTTTTTAATTCCTTGACTTCAAATGCAGCTTACCTCCCAAGCAGTACTTTGTTGTGAATTTTATTTGTGGATGTGTATATGTATTTATTTATTTTTAAAAGTCAGGTTTAGTGAGGTATAATTTGTGTATAGTAAAATGTGCCGTTGGGATAAAGATGTGGCAGTCCGCTCCTGTAAAGAGTACAGCCTTGGCAACTCTATGGGGCAGTTCTACTCTGTCCTGTAGGATTGCTACGAGTTGGAATCGACTCGATGCCAAGGGATTTGGTTTTGGCTTTTAAAATGCACCCTTCAGGGCTACAGCTCTATGAGTTTTGACGAACACATAGAGGCATGTAACCACTACCACAATCAAGGTTTAGAATAGTTGTAGTACCCCCCGAAAGTTCCTTCATGCCCCTTTGTAGTCAGTCTCTGTTCTCTCCTCCGGCCCCTGGTTACCACTAATGTTGTTTCTGTCTCCATCAGACATGTTACTCATGTGTTTTACTTCTTCTAGAAAGTCATGTAAATTATACAGCATATGGACTTTTGAGTCTGGCTTCTTTATTTAGCATAATTCATTTGCAATTCATCCATGTTGTTGCATGTATCAGTAGTTCGGTCCTTTTTATTGCCAAACAGTATTCCATTGTGTGACTATACCATAGTTTGTCTATTCACCAGTTGATAAATTGTGAAAAATGTCACAATCAGCATTTGTGTGGATGTAGGTTTTTATTTATCTAGGGTAAGTATCTAGGAATGAGATTGCTGGGTCTTGTCGTAGATGTCTTTTTCACTGTATAAGAAACTGCTAAATTTTGTTTCCACAGTAGCTGTCCCATTGCACTCCTATTAGACATTTAGGAGAGATCCGGTTAGTCCCTGTCTTCATTTTCTATGGCTGCTGTAACAAATTACCACAAATTTAGGGGCTTAACGCAACACATTTTTTACCTTTCTGGAAGTCAGAAGTCCAAAATGAGTCTCACTGGGCTAAAATCAAGGCAAGACTGCATTCCTTTCTGGGGGGTCTATGGGAAAATTAGTTTCCTTGCCTTTTTCTACTTCTAGAAGCTGCTAAGTTTCTTGTCCTTTGGGCCCCCTTCCATTTTCCAAAGCAGCAATGGCTGGTAGTCTTTCTCACATCACCTCACTCTGACACTGACTCCGGCCTATTCTTCTGCAGTTAAAGGACCCTATGACTATGTTGACTACTTTGATAAGCCAGGAGACTCTCCTTACTTTAAAGCAAGTTGATTAGCAACCTTAATTCCATAAGCAACCTTATTTCTCCTTTGCCAGGTAACATAACATATTCACAGGCTCTGGGGATTAGAACACGGACATCTGTAGGCGATCATTATCATGCCTATCCCAGTCCGCATCCTGGTGAGCACATAATACTGTCATTAAAAAATAATCATAATAATTAAGTCATTCTAACGATTGTGTAGCGGTAACTCCTTATGGTTTTAATTTGCATTTCCCTAAGGACTAACAACATTGGGCATCTGTTCTTGTGTTTCTTCACCATTGTATGTCTTCTTTGGTGAAGTATTTGTTCAAATCTTTTGCCCTTTTTTCAAATTTATTTGTTTTATTATTATGAAGTTTGAGAGTTCTTTAGATATTCTGGATTCCAGTCTTTTATCAGATATGTATTTTGCAAATATTTTCTCCCAGTCTAAGGATTATATTTTCATTTTCTTAATGATGTCTTTTGAAGAGAAGGTTTTAATTTTGATGAAATCCAGTTTATCCCCCTTTTTTTTCCCCTTTATGATTCATGCTTTTTGTGGACTGAGAAATCTTCGCCTAACCCTAGGGCACAAAGTTTTTCTTCTACGTTTTTTCCTACAAATTTTATGATTTTAGATTTTACATTTGGGTCTATGATCTATCTTGTATTAAATTTTATAGGTACAAAGTATGAGTTCAGGTTGTTTTTGAACATGGATGTCCAATTATTCCAACACCATTTCTTAAAAAGAATTACATATTTCTTTTATTTTAAAAAAAATTCTTGAAGGAAAACTTCTCAGCTGTTTTTGATTTTTTGTTATCTCAGAAAGCCCTGTGTGCTAATGGTAACAGGCTCTTGTTGAAACTGAAACATTCATTCATTATAGACCAGGTGAGACACATACCAAGATGGTCAATACACATCCCCAGATTTATGATGAATAATTGATTTCTCCCTGCCATGAGCAGGGCCTAAATAATTTGATTATGTATTTAGCTGGTAATGGAAACTCATTAACAGAATTCTATTTCATGCTTATTTGCACCTGCAAACTATTTCTTCTTGTTTAAAGGATTGTTCCATTTGATTTGCCTGAAATAATTTTGCTCAGTAATACTGTACTGATGATCATCAACCAACCTCGCTAGAAAGTATGATGAGCTCTCAATCATTCCCTTCCCACCTGGCCCGATTAACGCTTCATATCATCATGGTGCCTTCACTGGCACAAAAGACTTGGAGTTCCAGGATCTTTTTTGAGAATTGGCTCTGAGTGACTTTGGGCAAGTTGCTTAAGCCAAGAATAAAAGCATGGGGGCACCGGAAATCACATCTGCATGTATACAAAACATCTTCAACATGTACTCTTCACAAACATTGCATTTAAGCATTTTGCCTATGTATGTGGAGTGGCTAGAGAGAAGAGGAACTCAAACACCTAGTGATTAGGAAATCATTGGAAATACGCTTTCACCATAATGATTGCTTCAATGATGATTGCTTCAAATCCAAATATCACTGACTCATCCAGAACATAAATTGTTCTTTTTGTTTTGAAAATAGAAGATTCACTGAGATTACAAAGCACTTAAATCAGACTGAGGTTGCATTTTAATAGGAATGGGTATGAGCATTGATTTAGCCAATGGAGCTGTGACTGGCTGTTCCTTTCTCCCTGCATTATTTACAGGTTTCACTTACACTCCCTCAGAGCAGAGAGAAGCAAGGGTGCAAGGACTCAGGGTTAGTGCTCTGAGATAATTTATGAGCCATCTGGAAGTAGGATCAGCTATAAATCCATAGATACTGGATTCCTGATATCAAAAGAAGCAAAGCAGTAATCTTCAAAAACTTCAAAAATGCTTAAACTACACCATGTTATTGTTGTTGTAAGCTACCATCAACACACAATATAATAAGACACTGCTTGGTCCTGCTCTATCCTCAGTATTTTATTGTGGTCCATAGGGATTTCATTGGCTGATTTTCAGAAGTAGATCACCAGGTCTTTCTTCCTAGTCCATCTTAGTCTGCAAGCTCTGCTGAAACCTATTCAGCATCATAGCAACACCCAATACTCCACTGACATTTGGGTGGTGGCTGTGCATGAGGTGCATTGGTCAGGAATCAAACACAGGTCTCCTGCCTGGAAGGCAAGAATTCTACAACTGAACCACCAATGCCCCAAACTATACCTACTATCCTCCTTTAGAAGATTTATTATGCATGTTAATGACCCTAAGAAGTCCTGCAACAAAGAAGTTAGTTTTACTTTATTAGCTTCCCAAGCATGTTTGACCCTGGAACACTTGTTTTCCCAGCACACCTATTAATAGGCTATGGAATAGCTTTCTGTGGGACACCAGTCTGGGAAATACTGACCTAGAATGCCGGGAGCTAGAAAGGTGCTTACAGGTCATCTTTTTTATACTATTTTCTCTTTTCCTCTGAGAGTTTCAGTATTTTCTCCCATTTCCCTAACCTCAGTGAATTTCATTTTTTCCCATCCTGATAGCAATCGAGTATTTTCAAGTTATACTGGGTTCATCAGTGCATCTTTTAATATATACAAAACAACATGTGTGAATGGTTCCAAGCCTCTTCTTAAAAGATGGTTGCACAACATGATTGATGTGAGTGGTCTCAATGAATTGTACATGTGAAAAATGTTGAATTGGCAAATACCAATATTTCTATAATTAAAAAAGAAACTAGAACTTTATCAATTAAAACAAAATTTAGAAACTATTGAGTCTGTTATATGTTCTGAACTTTCAGCTAATAAGTTACAAATATGTATGGAACTCAATTACTAAAATTATATCTTATCAAATCTAAATAATCACATGAACTTATGTAAATATCTAATCAATATAAACTCTGAAAATTAAAAAAAGACTACTAGTTTGATTCTTGCAAAGATTAAATAAAACACGGTAACTTGGAAATCCTTAGTAAAATGTCTACTGAGATTATTATAACTACTTCTTTAGACTAATTATATTTTCTATCTCCCATTTGAACAACCACCACCTGCCTGTCACTTTGTCCTACTGTGGTGGCTTTTGTGTTGTTATGATGCTGGAAGTTATGCCACCAGTGTTTCAAATGCCAGCAGGGTCATCCATGGTGGACAGGTTTCAGCGGAACTTCCAGACTAAGACAGACTAGGAGGAAAGTATCACCTGGTGATATGCTTTCAAAAAGTAGCCCATGAAAACTCTGTGAATCACAACAGAATATTGTCTGATACAGTGCTAGACCTTATCATGAAAGACTAGTCACTAGAGAAGGACATCATGTTTGGTAAAGTGGAGGGCGGCAAAAACAAGGGAAAGCCTCAGTGAGATGGACTGACACAACGGCCACACCAATGTGCTAAGACATGAAGATGGCGTAGGTCTGGGCATCATTTTGTTCTGTTATACATAAAAGGTCGGCATGAATCACAGCCACTTGATGGCAGCTACCAAGAACGAGCTGAACTAGCTCATCTGGCATAGGGCAAAATAGTGGAAAGATGAGGTTTATTTTTGGGCAAACATCACTTCTGATTTTGTACTCCCTCATGGACCCCCTCTTCCTGTTCTGTTGTCCTTTTTCCTCTCTTCCTAGCCTGCTCGCAGGAAGGGATAAGATAGAAGTTATTTACACTTCACAATTAATGTAGGCATTTGAATTTTCAGCCCTATTAGTCAGTAAGGTGAAGAAGGTGTGGAAGTGTGTTTGGATGGAGGCCCTACCCTCTCCACTTGTCACCAGTCTTGGAGCCAGGGGAGGCACAAGGCTACAATTATTCCAGATATAGTCCTATCAGGAGAATTTTATGGAGCATGTCATCTTGGGAGCGTTTAACCTTATTGAGGATCTACACAGTTTTGTGTGATTTGGGGACACATTTTACTCCCACTTATATAACTTTGAAGGAGCCCTGGTGGCACAGTGGTTAACTACTCAGTTGCTAACAAAAAGGTTGGTAGTTTGAACCCATCCAGCAACTCTGTGGGAGAAAGACCTGGCAATCTGCTCCTGTAAAGATTACAGCCTACAAAATCTTATGGGGGAAGTTCTACTCTGTCACATGGGGTCGCTACGAGTCAAAATCGATTCGACGGCACCCAACAACAACAACACAAATGACTTTAGACAGTGTGAGGAGAGTGCGAATGACCGAGGATCTGTGATGGTCATCAGATACTCCCTAGTAATGCTTTTATTTTTAAGGGCGAAACCTTGGGTCTCAGAGAGGTGACGTGAGTTATTCAAGAGTACAAAGCGTGTATCTGGAACAATGGTGGAAGAGTAGACAACATTAGGAGCTGGTCAAAGCCAAGAATATGAACCTCAGATCTGGGTACCATAGGGAAGAGAAATATAGGCGAATACTCATTGCACTGCCAAAGGACTTGAAATTACTTCACAGAATAAATGGTTGAAGAGAATAGGGATGTTGGACCCAAGAAGAGAAGAGTCTTTAGTATATGGAAGCTCAGAAGACCTGAGGAACAGAGGCTGTAAAACAGAGGCAAAATCTTCTGTGTTTCAAATAGAGACTGACATATAATCTCCTTCTTCTCCGGCTGAGATGGAAACAGCAGAGAAGTAAAGTCTTTCTTAAGATCAGTTAAAAAAAGAAAGAAAGAAAAGGCATGAAGACTTCTACCTTCCATTCTTTTGAGTGTCAAATTTTCAAAAGAGAAATAATCTCTCAAGAGTTTCCCTTGAATTGGATTATTTCAGGCAAGGCCTGAGAATCCGGCACACAAGCAATTAGCAATATGAATCATGGTCCTTAGTGAAATCCCCTTGGCCAAGGAGCAATACTTCTCTTTTCCAGAGCGCATAGCAGCTCAAACAACACTGCCTCTGAGGCTGCCTCCTCCCTGGGAGAGGATCTGCCTGGTAGTATCTGTTGGTGTGACAGGCCCAGGGTTTAAATACAAAATTTAAAAACACAAAGCAACCTCACTGTGAAAAGAGTAAAATTATTTAAGTCCTAATCTACTTGTTGTTCAATAAAACATTGTTAAAATGGACGATTTGCATGACTTTTGATAGCCTCTTCCTTTGGGGAGTAGAACAATCTTACTCTAAAGTTTCATTAACAGCAACAACAACAACAAAAACCCAAACCAATTGCTGTTGAGTCGACTTCTACTCATGATGGCCACATGCGTGTCAGAGTAAAACTGTTAGATTGCCAGGCCTTTCTTCCAAGGCTCCTCTGGGTAGATTCAAACCACCAACCTTTTGGTCAGTAGGCAAGTGTTCAACCATTTATGCCACACTGGGACTCCTAGAGTTCCATTATACCACTTAAAAGGAGTTGGATAAAACCTGTGGGCCAGGTATGGTGGTTTTTAACAATTTTTCTCCTTCACTTAAATATATATATCTTTATGGCTCTCTGGAGAGTTACTGACCTAGAGATAAGTATTTTTTTTTTTTTAAAGCCTCAAGAAATATTCTCATAAATATTTGACAGAACCCCACACGAGTCATCCAGTTTTCAGCTGAAGGAAACAGCAGCTCGGTTTTTATGCTGACACATTTGAGATAGTAATTTACGGGGTGCTGCAGAAAGCTCCCGCAGTAAACTAAAACTCTGATTCTCTCAGCATTCTCCAAAGTGTACAGACAACTGGTCGGATGCCTGTGTCTTTAAGACCATGTTCGTGGGATTGTGGCATGGGTGAATTGCACTACATCTCATGCAAAGCTGCCCTGATTGGATTCTTATAAGAATCAGTAGCTTTGAGACTGATGTGGTGGTTGCCAAATTCCTTGTGCCTGGCAACTGCTTCCCATGGAGAACCCTTAACAGCATGATGCAGGCAAATCTAGGTATGCTGTATCACCCCTCTAAAATGTCCTTTTCTGACTCTGCTTCTCGTTTCCTGGTGATGCACAAGGAAACGAGAACAAGGGATATGCAAAGGCCATGATCCTACTGCCTTGGCCTATGCCCTCAACATGTGCTGAAACAGCCCATAATTTTTCTACACCTTTCCAAAAACTATGAGGACAGACATTGCTACAGCGCTCATCAATATCACCTCATTAAATTCGCTCAGAATTTCATGCTTAGAAAAATATCTGACACTTCTTTGTATTGATGTTAGATTATGAAAGCACTGCCACATATTGTATTTCCCTTTTTGCCTTGGCTGACAGGAATCTCAGAAATGAGCTAAGTGCTCTGTTTTAGCAACTTTCATTAACCTCAGTTTTCTGTACAGTTTTTCTCCCCAGGCCTTAAAATATTGCTTTAGATCTTTTATCTTTGTTTTTAATCATCCTATTATATCTGTACCTTTTAGTATAAGCAGTTAGAAATAAGTACATACCTGTTGCCGTCGAGTCTATTCTGACTCCTAGTGACCCTACAGGACAGAGCAGAACTGCCCCATAGGGTTTCCAAGGAGCGGCTGCTGGATTCGAACTACCAACCTTTTGGTTAGCAGCCATAGCTCTTAACCACTGTGCCACCATGGCTCCCTTAGAAATAAGTACATAGAGCCCATGTATTCTAAACGTAGAACGTTTAATCTGATGAATCTTTACTGGTGGTACTCTATAGAGCAATGGTGCTCATATGTGGAGGGGGAAATCTTTCTGAGTATACTTGCCATTCTCCTTTCCCTTAAGTATATCCTGATGGTTGGTGATGAGATGTAAATGCTAGGCTAGGTATGTGTGGTTTGGAAAAGGTTCCATGATAATTTTTATATTCTCCTTAAACACTGCCACCCAGATTGAGAGCTATGGGAACAGAGCAATGTTCTTAAACTTTAGTGTCTGGGATGTATTCTGGTCATTGGCCTGGCATAGGATCCAGGGATGTATAATTAAAACTTTTTCTTATGGAGATTTTCACACAACAGGTTTGAAACACTGCTATAAAGATTCTGAGAAGTGGTGACTAACCAAAGTGAAAAAAAAGAAGTGGGATAAGGATGGAGATTGACCTTCGCTCCACAGCTCAGCATCAAATGCTGATTTCAGAATCAAACGGTCTCCATTGCCATGGGACATTCCCTACCTCAGTGGAATTGAAGAGTAGGAGACCGGGACTCTTGTCTGACTCTGACTGGTATCTTGGTGACCTTGAGGAATCCACTTAATGTCTGTGTCCTCAATTTCCTCATCTCTAAAATAAATGGCAGGCCTATGACTGAAGCCAAGTTCCTGGGTAGTGAAACTGTTAAAGTGCTCGACTACTAGCCCAAAGTTTGGCAGTTCAAACCCACCCAGAGGAGCCTCGGAAGACAGGCCTGGCAAACTGCTTCTGAAAGGTCACAGCCTTGCAAACCCTATAAAGTACAGTTCTACCCTGCACACATGGGGTCGCCACGAGTCCGAATCGACTAGACAGCAACTAACAACAACCACAATGACCGACACGACTCCGTGCATCCAGAAAATTCAATGATTCTTCCCTGCCATCCAGGGAGATGGAGAATTTAGACACAAGAGGAATTTTAGTGCTGCCAGATAAGGGATGATCTGTGCGAATGACGGGAAAAGGCATTTCTGTAAGAAGTCAATATGGCTTGATTGCCTGCCAGGAAAACACACATCCACTTTGGTTCCTCAGCATTATAGATGTGAAAAGGGAACTCGCAAGTTGTGCAAATGGCTGTTTCATCAACAGGAGTTGAAGCCAAGTGCAATTGTTAAATATTCACAATTGATTGAACAAATCTGTAAACTTGATTTAGCTTGGAAGAAGGGAGGCTGGCTGAAAGCACGTGCTCTAAGGCACAGAGCAGCCCCGGCAGCATGGATGCTGAGGGTGATAAAACTGTCTCTTTCCGCCCAGATCTATTTCACCCAGGAATCGTAATTCCCCAAATCAGAAGATTAAAACTCCTTTGCAGCAATGACCAATTGAAATTAATGAGTTCATAATCCTGTGTCTCTTTTGGAAGCCGTTCTGATCAAGACTAATTACCTCCAGTATAAAAAAGTTTTTTTAGTAAAACAGATTCCTTTTTCTTATTGCTGTACCTTACAGTACAGCACCACGTTTTAAATAGAGAAGCTGTAATTAAATTAGAACTCACGGTGAAAAAGCAGTGGAGGCTGATAATAATCGCTTTTCAGAGACTGCTGTAATTGGCCCTCCAAGGATTTTATTTCAAAGCATCAAAGTCAATTTAAGACGCTTGCTTTATCTGATTTGAGCTTCTTTGATGAAGACACTATGTCTTCATATGTCAAGGTTTTCTTAAACTTAACTAAACTGTTTTTAATGATTATGCTAATAATTACAGCACCACTAGGCTGTTTTATGGACACTGGAAGATAAAATTCAAATTCCCTTTCTGCCTATTAGTTAAAGTTGTAACCACAAAATGTATACAATTCTTGCTTATTAACCATTTGATTAGCTCTTGAAATTCCACGACCAATAAAAATACTTTCATCACTTGATACCTCCCATGCTGTGTTTAATACATTAAACCAAGGCATGAGAGGGAGTTTGTTAATGAACACCCCCATACACCATTTGTTTTTGCTCATGCTGGTCCCTCTACCTGGAATGTCTCCCCATTTTTGTTCTGGTCCAATGGGTAAAATTCTACTTGTCTTTCAAATCCCAGCTCAAATGCCACATCTTTCGTGAAGGCTTCCCTGATTACCACAAGAGTTTAAGATCCCAGATCCCAGAGCTTAAGCTTTCTCATCTGCAATATGATGATCACAGGTCTATGCTGATGATGAAATGAGATATTTGTGGAGTCTGAAAGGCTATTGCAATCACTGTTTTGAGTCCTTTTCTGCTTACCTCTCAGGCTCCTACTAGCCAGAAGACATGGGATACAACACAAAAGTAGGCTAAAGACAAGAGTCATCAGGACAAAATTTTTACCTCTAGGAGTCAAGCACTAATTAATTGCCTATAGAATGAAAGAAAGTATTGGGGTCCCGAACTGGACACACTACCTGCCTGTGTGACCTTGGAAAAGTCGCTTGACTTTTCTGGGCTTCAATTACTGTTGTGCAAAACAAGTTGTCATACTAAGTTATCATTAAGATTCCTCTTGCCTCCAGAATTCTATGAGTATAATTACAGGTGGTACACACCTTAAAATTGTGCCTAGGGTACTTACAGCATTAAAACTAATTAATAACTTGCCAAATCATGCCAATGGAGATCCAATTTCTCCCATGCAATTATTGCTCCTGGCTTCATAAAGGCAAAGCAAAGCAAAACTTCATTATCTTACCTCTCCATGCAAAGCTGATTAGTTGTGTGAAACATGCTGGGTAATTAATAACTGGAAGTAGAACTCTCCATCTCATGGTTGCATTGTCATCTTAACAAAATACCGGAGTCCCTCCCCTTTTGCAGAGAATACACTGAATTCTGTAAATGCTGTGCTATTTCTGTGCATGATAGAAAAAAAGACATCTCAATGATAAATCAAAAAATAGCTAGCATTTTTATTATTTCTATGTTATTATTATTTGTATCTCCCACCATGAGCTGGGTGGAAACCCTGGTGGCGTAGTGGTTAAGAGCTACAGCTGCTAACCTAAAGGTCAGTAGTTCGAATCCACCAGGTGCTCCTTGGAAACTCTATGGGGCAGTTCTACTCTGTCCTATAGGGTCGCTATGAGTCAGAACAGACTCAATGGCAAGAGGTTTTATGAGGTAGGTACTGTGCTATCATGAATTATCTTTTCTTCTCTGTTATACAAAATCTTTCAAATTTTAAAATCTTTCTTTCTGGAATATGAAGTGGAATTTTATAGACATAAACTTATCTATTTTCTAGCAAGAAATGGCTTCTGGTCACTTGTGTCCTGATTAGCTGTGGACAGTTTTCTTTCTTTCCTAGTGTCACCTTGGGTGCTTCTGATTGAGAGTTTGGGAAGTTTCTGCAGCCTTCCAGTCTGGAAAATACATCATATTGCCTGGGGCTTTTCTCAGTAAATAAACGAGACCATGCTATCACACCAGTCTTCTTGGGAAACGTCAGCCTTAGCTGGTCTCTCACCTCACAGCAGAGAAGAACCAGGAAAGAAATTTTGACAAAGTGCCATCAAAGTGTCTCTGCCGTACCCCATTGTGAATTGTACTGTCAGTTCAATGGGACACAACTTAATTCATGGATGCTGGTCTACAGTTTCATTTATGTGCATAACATGAAATGGAAATATCAATCTAACCTGATAGTTTTGCTCATGGATAATATTTTAAATGTACAATTTGATGAGAGGATCACATAGCTTCTTGCAAGGAGTAACAGGAACATAATTATGGGACATTCCAATGTTAGTCAGTTGACATAACATAGT
This sequence comes from Trichechus manatus latirostris, assembly GCF_000243295.1. Lineage (NCBI taxonomy): Eukaryota > Metazoa > Chordata > Mammalia > Sirenia > Trichechidae > Trichechus > Trichechus manatus. Next base: position 2,382,777 of record NW_004443937.1, read on the forward strand.
TTCAACCTTTCTATCAATGTATTTTGCATACTTCAGCTTAAGCGTTCACTTGCCTTAAACTTGGGCCTAATGATTAGAAAAATAAAGACCAGCTTAATAGATTTAATGATGGTAAGCTGAGGGAAAACAAAGCCAAGAGGATAGGAATAGGATGCTTGAATCTAGGTCTTAGAGCTTACGCAAATAATAATTGTGGAAGTAATACTTGTAATAATGAAGATGATTTATAAAAATATAATAGCTAGAATGCACACACACACAAATATACATATATGTCTGCTTATATGTGCTGAATATGAGTAGGCTAGTTTATCTACGGGGAGAAAAAGAATAGAGAAATAAAAGTTATCTGCTTTCGGGGAATGACTAAGAATAAGATAATAGTGTGTAGCCTAAATACACGGGCCCTATATTATCCAGTTATATGTATGCAAAAGCTGGACAATGAATAAAGAAGATCAAAGCAGAATGGAAGTCTCTGAATTATGGTGTTGGCAAAGAATACTGAATATACCATAGACTGCCAAAAGAATGAACAAATCTGTCTTGGAAGAAGTACAGCCAGAATGCTCCTTAGAGGCAAGGATGGCAAGACTTCATCTCACATACTTTGGACATATTATCAGAAGGGATCAGTCCCTGAAGAAGGATATCATCCTTGGTAAAGTAGAAGGTCAGTAAAACAGAAGAAGACCCTCAATGAGATGGATTGACACAGTGGCTGCAACAATGGGCTCAAACATAACAACAATTATGAGGATGGTGCAGGACCGGGTAATGTTTTGTTCAGTTGTATATAGGGTTGCTGTGAATCAGAACCAACTCGATGGCACCTAACAACAAAAACAACATGTTACCCAGTGTCTATAAAAAGTTGAATTCTAAGAAGCACATTCTTGGAAACTGAGTATTTAAAAGAAATTCCAATCATTATTTGTATGTCCTGAAAAACTTTGTTGTTCTTAGTTGCTGTCATGTTGGCTCTGACTCATGGAGACCTTATGTAAAATAGAATAAAATTACTGCCTGGTTCAGTGCCATCTTCATGATCCTTCCAACCTAGAAGGGGGCTCATCTTCCAGCACTATATCAGACAATGTTCTATTGCAATCCATAAGATTTTCACTGGATGATTTTTTGGAAGTAGATGTAAAAAAAAGGTGCAGTGGAGGCATATGACCTCCTCTAACTTCACAAGGGGATAAGAGAATTAAGATCAACATCTCAAGGCTGACTGCTATGAGATGGAAGTCAGATATGCCTCCTCTGTCCAATGTTTTTACCAATTCTACTCCCAGCTGTCCCTCCCATGGCACTCTCTACTTCTCTGCTGGGTTCCATAATTCATTGCTATGGCCACACAGAACTCACAGGCCATACTCACAGTTACGGGGTTTATTAGAGAAGTAATAGGTTACAATTCAGGATCAGAAATAACTCAGGATACAGTTCTTTGATCCGGACAACATCTTCTCAGCCAGCCCACAGGCAGGCCTCTCTATGGCCCTCAGCCCCTCGGCCCGGCCTCTGTTCTGCTTGGGCAAGTGTTACAAAGCTCCTTCGCTCTGCCAGTAAGTGCCTGGAGGCACCCCACTCTGCCAGGAAACCTCCTGCCTGAAGGCGCTGCCTCCGTGGGTCTGCACACCCACTGTAACCACCTTGCTCCATGGGCCAGGAAGCCCATTGTGCTGTCTTGTGCCAGTCTCCTGGTTCTGCTACCACTGTTTCTCTGCTGCCACATTCTGCTGTCTTGCACCGTCTCTGGTGTTACAGATCTCTCGCTCTCTCTGTCTTTTGGGTCTAGGTGGTTCTCAGCATAAGCACCCCAATCTAAATGATGCACTCTGCTCTCATCTATTCTTCTTGGTGGTAGTCACGTCCCTCCTAACCACCTCTGGGATGGCAAAACTGACCAACACCCTCATTAGGGTTCCATACATCTTACTTGCATGGTTTCACCCCCACAAGGGTGCCATGCACCTTATTTGCATTATTAGCAAGTTACCTAATCTCCTTGGTGGGCCACAAGCACCTTATCTGCGTAGTCTAACCCAATCTTTTGGTGGGAGTTAAAAGACCATGGCTAGAAAGGCCATATAAAAGTGACTCATCATACTGCAGTAGATCTTCCTAGTCTTAGTCTGGAAGCTCCAATGAAACCTGTGCACCATGGGTGACCCTGCTGGTATGTGAAATACTGGTAGTAGAGCACCCAGCATCATAGCAACACGCAAGCCACCGCAGTACAACAAACTGACAGATGAGTGGTGGTGAAAAACATTAAAGGATAATGTTTTACAGTGTTGTTCGTAATGTTCACCGTCATTTCTCAAAAGCTCCTTCCTCAAAAGAAGAGATTGAAAAGGTGATTAAAAAACTCTCAACAGAAAAAAGCCCTGGCCTGGATGGCTTCACTGGAGAATTCTACCAAACTTTCAGAAAAGCGTTAACATCACTACTGCTAAAGGTATTTCAAAGCATAGAAAACGATGGAATACTCCCAAACTCATTCTATGAAGCCAGCATAACCCTGATCCAAAACCAGGTAAAGACACCACAAAAAAAGAAAATTACAGACCAATATCCCTCATAAACATGGACGCAAAAATCCTCAACAAAATTTTAGCCAATAGAGTTCAGCAACGTATCAAAAAAATAATTCACCATGATCAAGTGGGATTTATACCAGGTATGCAGGGAGGGATGGTTCAAACATCAGAAAAACAATCAATGTAATCCACCACGTTAATAAAACAAAAGGCAAGAGCAGAAAAGGCATTTAATAAAGTCCAACACCCATTCATGATAAAAACTCTCAACGAAATGGAAGGGAAATTCCTCAACCTAATTAAGGGCATTAATACAAAGTCAACAGCCAACATCATCCTAAATGGAGAGAGCCTGAAAACACTCTCCTTGAGAACAAGAAGCAGACAAGGATGCCCTTTATCACCTCTGTTGTTCAACATTGTGCTGGAGGTCCTAGCCAGAGCAATTAGGCTACAAGAAGAAATAAAGGGCATCCAAATTGGTAGGGAAGAAGTCAAAGTATCTCTGTTTGCAGATGATATGATCTTATACACAGAAAACCTCAAAGAATCCACAAGAAAACTACTGGAACTAGTAGAAGATTCAGCAAAGTATCAGGATATAAGATAAACATACAAAAATCAGTTGGATGCCTCTACACCAACAAAGAGAACCTCAAAGAGGAAATCACCAAATCAATACCATTTACAATAGCCTCCAAGAAGATAAAATACTTAGGAATAAATATAACCAGTGACGTAAAAGACCTATACAGTGAAAACTACAAGACACTACTGCAAGAAACCAAAAGAGACCTGCATAATTGGAAAAACATACCTTGCTCATGGATAGGAAGACTCAACATTGTGAAAATGTCAATTCTACCTAAGCAATCTTCAGATACAATGCAATCCCGATCCAAATTCCAGTGGCATTTTTTAATGAGATGGAGAAACAAATCACCAACTTCATATGGAAAGGGAAGAAGCCCCAGATAAGTAAAGCATTACTCAAGAAGAAGAACAAAGTGGGAGGCCTCACGTTACCTGATTTTAGAACCTATTATACCGCCACAGTAGTCAAAACAGCCTGGTACTGGTACAACAACAGATACATAGACCAATGGAACAGAACTGAGAATCCAGACATAAATTCATCCACCTATGAGCAGCTGATATTTGACAAAGTCTGTTAATTGGGGAAAAGACAGTCTCTTTAACAAATGGTGCTGGCATAACTGTATATCCATCTGGAAAACACTGAAACAAGACCCATACCTCACACCGTGCACAAAAACTAACTCAAAATGGATCAAAGACCTAAATATAAAATCTAAAACGATAAAGATCATGGAAGAAAAAATAGGGACAATGCTAGGAGCCCTAATACATGTCATAAACAGAATACGAACCATAAGTAACAATGCACAAGCACCAGAAGACAGATCAGATAACTGAGAGCTCCTAAAAATCAAATACTTATGCTCATCAAAAGACTTCACCAGAAGATTAAAAAGACAACCTACAGACTGGGAAAAAATTTTTTAGGGTATGACAAATCCAATCAGTATCTAATCTCTAAAATCTACAAGATACTGCAAAACCTCAACAACAAAAAGACAAATAACCCAATTAAAAAATGGACAAAGGATATGAACAGACACTTCACCAAAGAAGACTTTCAGGCAGCTAACAGACACATGAAGAAATGCTAACCATCATTAGCCATTAGAGAAATCCAAATCAAAACTACAATGAGATACCATCTCACCCCAACAAGGCTAGCATTAACCCAAAAAACACAAAATAATAAATGCTGGAGAAGTTGTGGAGAGACTGGAACACTTATGCACTGTTAGTGGGAATGTAAAATGGTACAACCACTTTGGAAATCTATTTGGCTCTTCCTTAAAAAGCTAGAAATAGAAGTACCATACGATCCAGCTATCTCACTCCTTAGAATATATCCTAGAGAAATAAGAACCATCACACGAATAGATATATGCACACCCATATTCATTGCAGCACTGTTCATGATAGCAAAAAGATGGAAGCAACCTAGGCGCCCATCAACGGACGAACGGATAAACATATTATGGTATATTCACCCAATGGAATACTATGCAATCCGTGAAACATTTTATATCATGGAGGAATCTGGAGGGCATTATGCTGATTGCATTTAGTCAGTCACAGAAGGACAAATATTGTATAAGACCACTATTATAAGAACTTAAGAAAAGGTTTAAACACAGAAGAAAACACTCTTTGATGGTTATGAGGGTGGGGAGGGAAGGAGAGGGGTATTCACTAACTGGAAAGTAAAGAAGAATTATCTTAGGTGAAGGGAAGGACAGCACACACTACAGGGGAAGTCAGTACAACTGGACTAAACCAAAGCTAAGAAGTTTCCTGAATACAGTCAAACACTTCGAGGGACAGAGTAGCAGGGGTGGGGGTCTGGGGACCATGCTTTCAGGGGACAGCTAGGTCAATTGGCATAACAAAGTTTATTAAGAAAATATTCTGCATCCTACTTTGGTGAGTGGCATCTGGGGTCTTAAAAGCTAGCATGCAGCCATCTAAAATGCATCAACTGGTCTCAAACACCTGGAGTAAAGGAGAATGAAGAGCACCAAAGACACAAGGAAAGTATTAGCCCGAGAGACAGAAATGGCCACATAAACCAGAAACTTCATCAGCCTGAGACCAGAAGAGCTAGACGGTGCCTGGCTACCACCAATGACCACCCTGACAGGGAACACAACAGAGAATCCCTGTTGGAGCAGGAGAAAAGTGGGGTGCTGAACTCAAATTCTAGTGAAAAGACCAGACTTACTGGTCTGACTGAGACTGGAGGAACCCTAGAAAGCACGGCCGCTGGACTCTCTGTCATCCCAGAACTAAAACAATTCCCGAGTCCAACTCTTCAGACAAAGATTGGACTGGACTGTGGGACATAAAACGATACTCATGAAGAGTGTGCTTCTCAACTCAACTAGATACATGAGAGTCAATTGGCAGCTTCTGTCTGGAGGTGAGATAAGAAGGCAGAGAGGGTTAGGAGCTGGTCGAATGGACGTGGGAGATCAGGGGTGGAAAGGAGGAGTGTGCTGTCACAGTAAGGGGAGAGCAATTAGTGTCACATAACAGTGTATCCATAAATTTTTGAATGGCAGACTGACTTGAATTGTAAACGTTCACTTAAACTAGAACAATAATAATAAAAAAAAAAAAAGCTCCTTCCTGAGTTTCCCAGCTCCCTCATATACCAAATCACCAAACTTTCTTTTTAGTCTGAGCCCAGTGGCTTGTCTTCCTCTGTTCTTACTCCTTTTCTCCCAGTTCTTTGTTATGGAAGTCCATTATATTAGTCTTCCATTTGCCTCTCTGATCTGCTTCTTGCTTAGGATTCTATTTCAGAAAAGATCAGGAAACTGGGGTCATTAAGACTTCTTTAGTGGGTAGATGATGATGGGGGAAGTGTTTTGTGTGTGTGTGTGTGTGGTGGGGAGGGTGGTACCAGGAACAACTGCATGGCAATGAAGTCCCATATGGAAGGTTTGGCTTGCTCTAGTCTCAACCTGCAAGGGAACATAATCACTTTTGTCCGTAAAAAGGACTCCTCCTCCTCTAACAGGAGGTAGTTCTGTCACCATGCCCTCAGTTACAGAAAGAGCTCTTCTCAGACTTAAAAGTTGAGAAATTTAAGCGTGGAGCCAAGTTATAAGGGTTACCCACTGGCAGTTCAGACACAGTGGGTCCCTGGGTAGCACCAATGTGGATCATGCTAAGCAGGCGTCTTCGCAGCCAGCCCTCTTTCTCACAAAAGTTTTCATAAAAGCTTTTTATTACATAATTATACTTATATGTGGTAACCCCTCACAATTAGCATGTTTCATTAGGAAATTAGGTGTTATAATCACAATATAGAGCAAAAATTTGTCATTAAGTTTTAGTTCATAAACAAATGGCTTTTTTCTTTAAGGAGCAAAAACACAAAATCAATGTTAACTTTTCTTTCTGGCAGATAGTGAGATTTATGTTTAGCGCTAAAAGGGGAGTATCCCATCTGTTTTCCAGATGGAATCCGCCTTCCCCCTTTAGCTGGGAATTAATCACTTGCTATGTAACTGTCAACCTCAGTCACTCCTGAGCTATGCTAGGTTTTCTCTCTAGAGTATATATTGAGCTGATTCACCAGAAGCTCTGGTGGTGCAATGGTTAAAGCAATTGACTGCTAACTGAAGGGTTGGCGGTTTGAACCCACCAGCAGCTCCGTAGGACAAAGATGTGGCAGTCTGCTTCTATAGAGATTTACAGCCTTGGAAATCCTATGGGGTTGCTATGAGTTGGAATTGACTCGATGGCAGTGGGTTTGGTTTTTTTGGTTACCTAGAGGCATGTATTACAGTGTCAGTACCCAATAATTTCATTCATTCTGTTCAAGACATGTTTAGTGCACCCTATTGTGTGTTAGGCACTGTGAAGTGCTGGAGATGAATTCATCAGCTTAGTGGGAGAAACTGTATTAATTTCCTAGGGATGCCATAACATAGTGTCACAGACTGGGTGACAACAGAAATTTATTGTCTCACGGTTCTGGAGGCTATAAGTCTGAAATCAAGGTGCATCATGGACTGAATTGTGTCCTCCAAAAAATGTGTGTCAACTTGGCTAGGCCATGATTCCCAGTATTGTGTGAGTGCCCACCATTTTGTCATCTGATGTGATTTTCCTTATGTGTTGTAAATCCTACGTCTATGATGTTAATGTGGCAGGATTAGAGGCAATTAAGTTAATGAGGCAGGACTCAATCTATAAGATTAGCATGTTTCTTGAGCCAATCTCTTTTGAGATATAAAAGACAGAAGTCAATAGAGAGATAGGGGGACCTCCTACCACCAAGAAAGCAGAGCCAGGAGCAGGGCGTATTCTTTGGATCCAGGTTCCCTGTGCTGAGACACTCCTAGACCAGGGGAAGATTGATGACAAGGACCTTCCCCCAGAGCCAAGAGAGAATGAAAGCCTTCCACTGGAGCTGGTGCCCTGAATTCAGACTTCTAGCCTCCTAAACTGTGAAAGAATAAATTTCTCTTTGTTAAAGCCACACACTTGTGGTATTTCTGTTATAGCAATACTAGATAACTAAGACAAAGTGTCAGCAAGTTAGGTTACTTCCTGAGGCTCTGAGGGAGAATCTGTTCCATGTCTCTCTCCTTGCTTTTGGTGGTTGCTGCCAATCCCTGATGTTCCTTGGCTTAAAGAAGTATCACTCCAATCTCTGCCTCCATCATCACATGGCCATCTTGTTTCTGTGTCTGTCTCTGTGTCTCTTCTCTTCTTATAAGACAAGTCATTGGAGTAGGGTCCACTAATCCAGTATGACTGCATATTATTGTAACTAATTACATCTGCAAAGACCTTGTTTCCAAATAAGGTCTCATTCCCAGGTTCCGGGTGGACATGAATTTTTGAAGGACACTATTCAACTCACGACAGAGACCAACTTCTAAATACATTGGGCACTGATAGAGGAATATAGTAAATGCTCTGGAAACACAGGGGAGGGAGCACCTAATGACAACGTCAAGGTAATCAGCTTTATGTAGCTTCCCCAGGAATAAAAACGATGTTTGTATCAACCAGCCAAACTAAAGTGCGAAGAATTTGGTCACAATGTATATCTTTACATCATACTTCTTAACATAGAGTTCAAGACCCCCCAGTGGTTCTATAAATGGGCTTGATTGTCTGCTGAGTCTTGCTTCATTCTCTCTGAGGGCAGGCGATGAGTTTACCTATCTTGTGACATGTGAGATGTGAAATTGTAGGTAGAATTTCATACATTTGCATTTTTATAGAAAAAAGATATACAACTTTATCATATTCTCAGTGGTGTCTATGACCCATAAAATGTTAAAGCAACTGATCTACGTATTTATGTATAACTCATTAATTTCATAAGTATAGTTGAGGAGATAGAGATACGGGCATAGTCCCTATCTTCAAGCTATCAGGGGAGAACAAAAACAGGAATGGCAGAGATGCTCAGATGCTCAGGTATTCTCCCTTCCCATAGTGTAGTACTGTTGCTAGGAAGCAGCTGTCTAGCCAGGGACAATGATTCCCCTCCCTCCTTACATCAACGTGTAGCCACATGATAAGCTCTTTACAACAGAATGTGAATAATAGAATGTATGTCACTTTCAAGCTAACCAGATTAAGAAATGGGTCTACTTTCTCCACCCTCTTTTTCTCTTCTGTGATGACTTTGAAGCCATGTGTTGAAGATGGCAGAGCCACAAGATGGAAGGAGCTCAGCTCCCTGAATCCCCAAGTAGAAGGCTGCTCATTGAACAACTGTACTGGACTGTTCTTAAAGCAAAAATAATTTTGTACTGTAACAGCCATTAAATTTTTTGTGTTTATATGGTATAAAAACTAAGATTAATTTACCAGATACAAAAAGCAAGTTCAACAGAATGTGGAAAGTGTTACAATACTGTTAGATGCTATGGGATCATAGAAGATGATGGTTGGGGGTGATTAAGAAAGGCATCCACAATGGGATAACATGTAAACAATACCTCAGTGATGAGCAGAAAGCAACGTGAGGAATGCAGAGCAGGTTATAGGGGCTTGGCAGAAAGTGGGTGACAGAAAGTGAGCATTTCAAGCAGAGGGAACATGCAAACACACACAAAGTCCTGGGTGTGAGAGCGAGTGAGGACTGGCTGAAAGTGGTTCAATATGGCTGGAGAAGAGAATGTGAGAGGGGTGGCCATAGGAGACATCTGCAAAATCTAGATCTGGAAAGGAAGGTGTTTAGATTTGATTCACAGAGTGAGATAAATGAGTTATAAGTAGGAGATGACATAATCAGATTTGGATTTTTGAAATATAACCTGCCTGCTGTGTGAACAATGGTGGGAGCAAGATTGGAGGCAGGCAGGGTGACCAATGAGAAGGCAATATTCTAATCCTGGTGAGAAGTGACAGTGGCCCAAATGAAGGAAGAGGCAATGAGAACAGAGAGAAGTGGTTGGATTTGAAAGATGTTAAAGTGACAGGAATTGATGACTGGACATAGGAGAAAATGGATATAAAAGCTAGAGTCAGAGATAAATATTGGTATAGGGGTATAAACACAAAAATACACAGAGTCATTATACCAGAAAGAATTGGTCGACGTTCAACCACTTCAAGAGGCAGAATATGATCAGGAACCAACGGTACTGAAGGAGAAGTCCAAGCTGCACTGAAGGCACTGGCGAAAAACAAGGCTCCAGGAATTGATGGAATATCAACTGAGATGTTTTCAACAAATGGATGCAGCACTGGAAGCGCTCACTTGTCTATGCCAAGAAATTGGGAAGACAGCTACCTTGCCAACCGACTGGAAGAAATCCATATTTATGCCTATTCCCAAGAAAGGTGATCCAACTGAATGTAGAAATTATCGAACAATATCATTAATATCACACACAAGTAAAATTTTGCTGAAGATCACTCAAAAGCAGCTGCAGCAGCATGTCGACAGGGAACTGCCAGAAATTCAGGTCGGATTCAGAAGAGGACGTGGAACCAGGGATATCATTGCTGATGTCAGATGGATCCTGGCTGAAAGCAGAGAATACCAGAAAGATGTTTACCTGTGCTTTATTGACTATGCAAAGGAATTCAATTGTGTGCATCATAACAAATTATGGATACCATTGTGAAGAATGGGAATTCCAGAACACTTAATAGTGCTCATGAGGAACCTATAAACAGATCAAGAGGCAGTTGTTTAGATACAACAAGGGGATATTGCATGGCTTAAAGTCAGGAAAGGTGTGTGTCAGGGTTGCATCCTTTCACCATACCTATTCAACCTGTATGCTGAGCAAATAATCCGAGAAGGGGGCATCAGGATTGGAGGAAGACTCATTAACAACCTGCAATATACAGATGATACAACCTTGCTTGCTGAAAGTGAAGAGGACTTGAAGCACTTACTAGTGAAGTTCAAAGACCACAGCCTTCAGTATGGATTACACCTCAACATAAAGAAAACAAAAATCCCCACAACTGGACCAATAAGCAACATCATGATAAATGGAGAAAAGATTGAGGTTGTCAAGGATTTCATTTTACTTGGATCCACAATCAACATTCATGGAAGCAACAGTCAGGAAATCAAAGACGCATTGCATTGGGCAAATCTACTGCAAAAGACCTCTTTAAAGTGTTGAAAAACAAAAGTGTCACCTTGAAGACTAAGGTGGGCCTGACTCAAGCCATGATATTTTCAATTGCCTCATATGCATGCGAAAGCTGAACAATGAATAAGGAAGACCGAAGAAGAATTGATGCCTTTGAATTGTGATATTCGCAAAGAATATTGAATATACCATGGACTGCCAAAAGAACGAACAAATCTGTCTTGGAAGAAGTACAAACAGGATGCTCCTTAGAAGAAAGGATGGTGAGACTACGTCTTACATACTTTGGACATGTTGTCAGGAGGAATCAGTCCCTGGAGAAGGACATCATACTTGGTAAAGTAGAGGGTAAGCAAAAAAGAAGAAGACCCTCAATGAGATGGATTGAAACAGTGGCTGCAACAATGGGCTCAAGCATAACAATGATTGTGAGGATGGCACAGGACCAGGCAGTGTTTCCTTCTGTGGTGTATAGGGTCACTATGAGTCAGAACCTTCCTGACGGCACCTAACAACAACAACAGGGGTATAAAGAGCAGAGGAGTGGACTATGTGATGATGGCCCCAATCTTGACTTTGCTATTAGGCTGATGCGTTTTTAAAAAATCTCTCTAGAATTAGTTGTACCTGTAAAATGGGGATGATAACAACTACTTTGCAAAGCTTCTGTCAGGATTAAATGAAATCATGCATGTGGAAGCATCATGTAAACTCTGTAGACTCTCACCTACAGATATTCTCTACATTACCATTGCCCAAGTGTCTCCAGCCTTAGTAGAGACTCTTTAGAGGTGAAGTTTCCTAGTTCCACATGAAAAAGGATCCCTTTCTACTCTGGTGGTCTAACCTCACATAAAGTGTGGGTGATGTCTTCCCCAGTGGGCTCACCATTTCCCTCAAGGCGAGTTGGTCACTTAGTTTTCCTTAACTAGACTACATCACATGCTTGGATGTCTCTGAAGTCACCTTTTTCTTCAGGCACAGCCCCGAAGCCTTGCATTTTTCGTTTCCTCAAACGACTTCTGTCTCAGTCTTTTGGCTACTGAAAGTAGTATGAAGTTCTGCATGATGGTGGCCAGCATTCCAAAATTTCCTCATTTCTTCTAAAAGTGCTCAGGCTCGTAGATAGGTGGACTGTTCAGAATGACCCTTCCTTTACCAAATTAAGTGGGTAGGAGGCCTTTTAGTGAGCACAGGGTGGGAACACACTGTCCATTGCCACTGAGTCAGTCAATTCTGACTCATGGCAGCACCATGTGTGTTACAGAGTAGAACTGGTCCATAGGACTTTCTTGGCCATAATCTTTACTGAAGCAGATCATCAGGACTTTCTTTCCTCAGCATTGCTGGGTGAGTTTGAACTGCCAACCTTTAGGTTAGTAGTACAGAGCAAACCATTTGTACCACTCAGGGATCTTAGAAACACACTAGGCTCTCAATCAACTGTTGCCATGTGGCTCCCACTCTCATAAAACACATCGATCATGTGGTTGTTCTCTTGTTTCCTGACAGCAGCTGGACTCTCTCTGCTATTTTACACTTAGTGATCAAGGCACTGACTTCATTTTTAAAAACCAGAACCACCTCTACATTTAACTAATACAACTTAGATAGTTAGGTCTAATCTGCATAAACACTTGCCATTACTACATATCTAAACCTTGGAGATAATTCAGAAAACTTTTATCTTCAACCAGATTGACAAAGCATTTTTTTGGACCAAAAGAAACCTGATTCAAGAAATTACTTATTCTTACCCGTACTTTCTGAGGCTTGGCCAGCCAATTTGGCAGGTGGAAAGTAACTGGAGTTTATAGTAGAACGAATCTTTGATTGAAGTACCTGGGTCAAAGATAAAAAAGAGCAGTTCATACAGCTCGGCAGCTGGTATTATAAACTCTTGGCATAAAACAACAATTTGCAACAAGTATAGATGTATCATTAGTGCTTTTGGAACAATAAGCCTCTCATGTGATTGCACTATTTTAAATGTTTGATGGAGTGTATTGTGATACCTAATTTAGTTGTTCTCAAATGGCAGCACGGATGATGTTCCTCATCTTTGTTTGCAGTTCATCAAACGTCTGCCATTCTCCTGTGATGAGAAATTATTCTGGAAGGAAAAGGGAAATCACAGGGTGAAATGCAGTGCAGATTACCAAAGAACATTGTGGACACATTCAGCATGGCAGGTCCCAGGTAGATGACACTGGAGACTGGGCTGGTCATTGCTCTCAGAGGGATGTCTGCCTGGCTCTGCCCCAGAAACCAGCAGTAAAATATCCTGCATATAATAGACACTATAGTGGACTGTGGTTCTGCCTGCTCAGCTATTCCCATCTCCCTTCTTCTGGTAACAGCACCTCCTTTCCTTTGGGAAACTCTTCCACCATTTTATGTGGTATTTGCGTGGTTGTCAATCATATCAGCCCCCCTCTCTCCCAACACAGCTGGTGAGGGCATGGAAACCAGGTCTGGCCAGTGTGAGTAGACTTTTTCTTCTGAGAATGATGATTGGCTCAGGAACAGGCATGTGACCAAAGTCAAGCCAATCAGATTCCTTCCTCAGACTTTTCCGAATTAGTTGGAGAGAAAACTTGTTCTTGTTTTAGATCACAAGTTATAAATACTTAGGCCAGGGCTATTAGTACCCATCTTTCCTGCCATGTGGAAGGAGCCTCCCTTCAGTAGGAGAGGACAAGGTGCATGTCCAAAAGAAAGCAGGACCAGATGTGGAGAGATGGGAGATCACTCAGATTCTAAGTCCCTGCAGCTAGGAATAAAACCCACACTTGGTCTCCCTAGGTGCATAAGCCAGTAAATTCCTGCTTCCATTTCTTGCTGCTGCTGGTTTGATTTGGGTTTCTGCCACTTGAAATGAAAAGTTCCGACTAATACAATTGTTGAAAGATGGATTTCAATGAAGGAATCAACTATCTTTCTCCATAACTCATTTTATCATGACCCATGTCTAGACAGTACTCATGCTAGATTTCTGATTACAGCATGTAGGAAATAATTACTTGTAGCACATTTTTTTATGAGAGTGATAAAAATCAAGTCAGAATGAGGTCAGCCAAGAGACCATTTTTTTCCATCCGTGGAGGTAAATTGTGTTTAAACGTTAGAGCTAGGATGCCACCATCCATCACTGCTATAACAGACCCAGTAGTGTAAGAGTACCATCTTTGTGAACAAAGGCAAAAAGAGTTGTCTGTAAAGGTGAAGGGTTGTTATGGAGAAAAATAATCCCTTTCTCAACACTTGCATCCGGCCCTCCATTTCCAATCACTTCTTTTTTGTGTTACAGCTTTATTGAGATATAATTCACATACCACACAATACATCCATCTAAAGGGTATAATTCAATGGTTTTTGGTATAGGCACAGAGTTGTGCAACCATCACCACGATACATCTTAGAACATTTTCAACAGCCCAGAAAGATGCCCTGTACACTTTAGCAGTTATCTACTGTAGAAGGCTCAATAATAGCCCCCAAAGATATCAAATCCTAATCCCTGGAAACTGTAAATATTACCTTACAAGGAAAAAGGGTCTTTACAGATGTGATTAAGGATTTTGAGATGAGGAAATTATCCTGTATTATCCATGTGGGCCCTAAATCCAATCACAAGGGAGACAGAGGGAGATTTCAGACACAGAGACATGGGTGGGGTTGGGGGGAGGGGGAGGGGGTGGGATTACTTTAAGGAAATGGCTTATGCAATTGTGAGGGCTAGTAAGTCCCAAATTCGTAGGTCAGGCAGCAGGCTGTAGACCTTTGCTGGCTCACGGGATTGTGGGGCTGGCAAATCCAAAATCGGTAGGTCAGGTGCTGGCCGAAGACTTCTGAAACTTTATGTCCCAAGATCCGGAGCTCAGGCAATGAGAAGAGTACAGGGTTGAGAGAAAGCAGGTAAGCCCCACCAACACATGGATTTATATATTCTGGAGGCAGACTATACCCCCAAGGAAACGCCCCTTTCAACTGATTGGTTTGTCATTTCAGATCACATCATGGAAGATAATTACATTACATGATGGAACAGCAACCAGTCCAGTGTCTGCCAAACCACCTAGAATCATAGCCTAACCAAGTTGACACATAAAATTAACCACTACACTCCTCTCCACCCCCAATTTCCATATAACCCCTTTAGACCTTGGCAACCATTAATTTACTTCCTCTATCTATGGATTTACTTATTCTGGATATTTCATATAAATGGAAGTACACAATATGTGGTCTTTTGTGACAAGCTTCTTTGATTTAGCATAATGTTTTCAAGGTTCATCCATGTTGCAGCATATATCTGTACTTCATTCCTTCTTATTGCTGAATAATATTCCATTGTATGGATATGGATATACCACATTGTATTTATCCATTCCCCAGTTGATGAACATTTGGATTGTTTCTACTTTTTCACTTCTATAAACATTCATGTACAAGTTCTTGTGTGGTCATATGCTTTCATTTCTCTTCAGTGTATACCTAGGTGTGGAATTGCTGGGTCATAGGATAACTCTATGTTTAAGATTTTGAGGAACTTCCAGACTGTTTTCCAAAGTGGTTGTACCATTTCATACTCCTGCCAGCATTGTATGAGGCTTCCAATTTCTCCATATCCTTGTCAACACTTGTTATTATCTGTTTTTGTTATTGTTGTTTGCTTTTTTATTATAGCCATCTGTCTTAGTTATCTAGTGCCGCTTTAACAGAAATACCATAAGTGATGGCTTTAACAAAGAGAAATTTATTCTGTCACATTTTAGAAGGCTAGAAGTCCAAATTCAGGATGCCAGCTCCAGGCGAAGGCTTTCTCTCTCTGTCAGCTGTGAGGAAAGGTCCTTTCCCTGGTCTAGGAGCTTCTCAGCACAGGGACCCTGGGCCCAAAGGACATGTTTTGCTCCTGGCTCTTCTTGCTTAGCAGTACTGAGGTCCCTCTCCTCTCTGCTTGCCTCTCTCTTTTATATCTCAAAAGACATTGACTCAAAACACAACCTAATCCTGTAGATTGTGCCCTGCTTCATTAACATAACTGCCTCATTAACATCATAGAAGTTAGGATTTACAACACATAGGTAATTACATCAGATCACAAAATGGAGGACAACCACACAATACTGCAAATCATGGCCTAGCCAAATTGACGCACATTTTAGGGGGAACACAATTCAATCCATAACACCATTTTAGCAGGCATGAAGTGGTATCTCATTGTAGTTATTTGCTTTTCCGTCATGGATAATGATGTTGAACATCTTTTCATGTGCTTATTGGTCATTTGTATTTATTCTTTGGAAAAATTTCTGATCAGACCATTTGCCCTTTTAAAAATTGAGTTCTATCACTTCTGTAACAGTGGCAACAGCACTTTGGTGAACAAAACTTGGCCTGAGGTTTTGAAGTGACTATCTATTGCTGGAAAATAAATTCTTTAGGATAAATGGAATCAGAAAGATAAACATGGAAGGGAATAGACCAGAGAGGAGACAAGTGTTTTAGTCCCGTTCTGGTGCAGGGAGTAAGATGAATGGATATGGGGTGGGTATCAATACCTCTGGCTTCTTTTCAAACTTCAGGACTCCGTTTATGCGTCATCTCCTCAGAGAGGCCTTCCTTGATTGCTTTCAGAGAGATTCCATGAATCATTTTTATGTTAGGCCGATTTGTTTGTTTCTCTCATAACACTTATATGATTTATACTTATTTGACTTATTTGTCTTCTTCCTTTTTATTTTTAACTCTATCTCCTAGTTCTTTGAGGACAAGGTTAATGTCTGTCTCACTACTGCTGTGTTCTCAGCACCTAGTGCAGTGCCTGGCATAGTGCAGGTAGCTGTTGCTGCTGTAGTTGAGTCGATTCCAACTCATAGCAACCCCATAGGACAGAGTAGAACTGCCCCATAGGGTTTCCAAGGAGCAGCTGATGAATCTGAACTGCCGACCTTTTGGTGAATAGCTGGGCTCTTTAACCACTATGCCACCAGGGCTCCATAGTGCAGATGCTCAGCAAATAATTCTTGGATGGAAAATAGCTCATGTTATAAGAAAGAATAGTTATATTAGTTTATGTTTCCCAAATATTGGGGAAAACTTTATGAGACAGCCCCTAGTAAAAGACTAACTTGCAAACTCACTTCTACTCCCTACCACCACCACCAATCTATAACCTTAACTTGGCAGAATCAACATCTATTACATGCTCACAATATTCAGTCTTGAAAACGATGAAGCATACTGGGCACTCTTTACGTGTTCTTCATTGTGAGGAAACTTTAGCTCATGATCAGCTGCTTCTGGACAAAATATATTTTATAAAAAGGCAATGTTACCTATATTACAGGGCTACTGCACTGAGCCCGCATGCAACAGAATTTGAATGGGCTCCACACTTTGTGTTTTGTGTTAGGGGAAAAAAAAAAAAAAAACTTCTGAGAAAGAGAATAACACATCTCACCCTGTTTAAGCACAAATTCTGAATTCTGCTCCATTACTAAAGCTCTATTTTCATGTCACTCCTACATTGGTTACGCTTGTGTAGAATACATGGTGGAACCATATTCAGGAATAGGAGATAAAAACCTCAGACTAGGACACAAGAAATTTTAAAATTGTGAATGATTTTAAATGCTTGCTCCTGTATTTACCAAGTTGAAGAACTTTAGCTAAATGGAAGGGCCTTCCTCTCCCTTCTCTACAACTCTCACTCCTGAGAATACAAGTAAAGTCCTCTGTTGGTGGTTGATTGGGTGCTGAGGAAGAGGGAGGCATCTAGGATCATACTGAGGTGACCTGAATGGATAGTGGTGCCATAATTTGAGATTGGGAGAGCAGTATGCGAAGTGGACTTGAGAGTCAGGCTGTCTGGGTTCAAATTCTGGTGCTGCCACTTACTAGCTATGTGACTTGTGCAAGTTACTCAATTTCTCTTTCCCTCCATTTCTTTATAGAACAAGGATAGTAATAGCACCCACGTCATAGAATTGACGTGAGGACTAAGTGATAAGAACTTAGAACTGTGCTGGAATTAGTGTTTACAAGTGTTTGTTTTCTTCTTCCGCTCCTCCTTCTCTTTCATCTTCATTAATATGATCATCATCATTATTATAATCATCATCAGAATTGTAGGAGAAGGAGGCATTTAGGGGAAAGTAGATGTATTAGGGCTGCCATAACAAAGTACCACTAATTGGGTCGTTTATAACAACAAAAATGAAGTGACTCAATTATGGAGGCTAGGAGTCTGAAATCAAGGTGTCGGCTGTGCTGATGACTTCTGAGGCTTTGAGGGAGAATCTGTTCCATCACTCTCTCCTAGCTTCTGGTGATGGCCAGCAATCCTTGCTGTTCATTGGCTTGAAGCTCCAATCTCTGCCTCCTCCATCATGACCATCTTCCCTCTGTGTGTCTCTGTGTCTTCTCTTCTTTTATAATGACACCGTTTGGCTAGAATTAGGCCCTGTCCTACTCCAGTATGACTTCATGTTAACTTGATAATACCTTCAAAGACCCTATTTCCAAACAAAGTCACATTCACAGGTATTGGGGGTTAGGACTTCAACATATATTTTTGGGGGACAGAATTCAATCTATAAAAGTAGGTAAGTTGTTGATAGACCCATTTTGGACATATAAACTTGGGGGTAGCTGTGGGACATCCAGTAGAGACATCTAGTAGGTAATTTGACACAGGGTTCAAAGAATATATCTGGGCTGCTGATGTGGCTTTTGGAACCATTAGCATACAGGTGATAGGTGAATGTCTAAAACTAGACAAGAACATACAGAGAGTAAGTGGCATGAGAAGACAAGGGGACTTAAGGGTAATGTCTTACAGGGAATGCAAAGGAAAAGAAGCCAGTGACAGATAGCAGTGGTCATAAAAGTGAGAAGATACTAGGGATAGTGCTATGCTGGAAATTAGAAGAGATGAAGGTTTAAAAAAGGGAGTGGTCCATAATATTAGATGATTCAGAAAGTTCGAATAATGTTAAGGAGTAAGCAGCCTATTGAATTGAGTAATTAAGAGGTCACTGGTAATGTTTATCAGCGCATATCCAGAGGTGGTGGACTACCTCATTTAGCTGATGAACAGCTCCTCCTCTGTTGGGGAAGGCCTAGTATCCCTCAAGTTCTCTCTATATGGGTTGGACCAGAAATGTGACATGAGAGGCCCAACTCTGCCCCTGCCTCCCCTTGGACTTTGACTGAGCTGAAGTTGGTGGTTAGCAGGGTGTATGTATCAGAGGATGTGGTTTCCATATCTGGGCATATGTTCTATAAGAGCAATACTTTCCTGATCTTTTTCAAAGAGCTCAGATGATAGAACACTTGGCAGTTATACTCTTCATAGAACACCATGAAATATTGATACATTTAATTCTAGGAACAATTTTAGGGAGAAAATATGACTGCATTATATGTCACAATATAAAATCATAACCACAAGCACACACATCCATAAAAAAAGCCTGCTGTTGAATTAAGAGTGATTGGCTGTTTGCATTAACTTTTGTTTGCTACTTCCTCATTTGATTTGTTACCAGCTAGCACTCACCAGCAGCCAAGCAGTAGCAGTTGCAAAAAGGCTAAAACATTTTGGCAAAGAAAAGCTTAAAATTAAGAAAATTTTATCCATTAAGTTTTATTTTCTGGAAATTGCAAGAACCCAGCAATTATTCCAATTTAGTGATGGAACACATCCGTTCTACAGAGACTGAGAAGCTTTAAACTAGTTCTAAAAATTTCCTACTACAAATGGTCTCGTCCACAAAAGCTGTGACTTGTCTATTAACGGCCCCTGCATTAACAAAATGAGTCACTGGTGGTTCAGTGGTATAATTATCACCTTCCATGCCAGAGACCCGAGTCTGATTCCCGGCCAATGTACCTCATGCACAGCCATCACCCATCTGTCAGTGGAAGCTTGCATGTTGCTGTGATACTGAACAGGTTTTAGCAGAGCTTCCAGACTAAGATGGACTAGGAAGAAAGGCCTGACAACCTACCTTCAAATATCAGCCAATGAAAACCCTATGGATCACAACAAAATATTATCTGATCCACAACTTGTCATGGGGATGGCACAGGACCGGGCAGCATTTGCTTCCATTGTATATCGAGTCACCATGAGTAGGGGGCTGACTTGATGGCAGCTAACAACAACATATTAATGAAAGAACTCAAATTTGCATCAGCAGTGGGGTGAGAATAGCGAAGGGAAGCTGTAGTTCCGCTGTTTATACTCCCCATTTCCTCTAAGTACATGTTGACTTTTCAGTATCTTTGCCCTTTTCCATATGTAACTTTTCAAATTTTCTGTGCCACATGCAAAATAACCTCTCCCTGGAGAAGACAGAAGAGTGATACAGTGTGAATAAAGAGTCTCTTCTTCCTCCATTCAGTTCTGAGAGCTTTTTGCTACTTTATATTATCTCCTAAATTGCATGAGGTAGTAAGTTTTTTTTATGTCTACTAGAATGTAAGCATTAAGGCAAGGTGTCTATGTTATTAACTGCTGTACTCCCAGCATATACCGAGGTGCTTAATAAACATTTGTCATTGAATCTGGTGTCTGTAGAAGCATCACATTTCAGATGGCAAGGCTTTTGGAGTAGGACATAACCTGGATTTGATCTCAGCTTCCACCTTCAGCAAGGAACTTAACATCTCACTATGTCTTTATACAGCTGCTAAATTGAGGCAATAATATTTACTTTATACTATTGCCCTGAGGATTAAGAGTTAATCTTGCATATAAGATTTAATTAATAAATAACAATTATTATTTTTTCAATTTGGGCATAAATTGCTCTTCTTTCTCTAGTTCAGTAAGGCAAAAGTTTAGGTTATTGATCATAAATCTTTCTTCTAATATATGCATTTAGTGCTATAAATTTCCTTCCAAGCATAGCTTTTGCCGTATGCTATAAATTTTGATATTTTCATTTTCTTTTAGTTAAAAAAATTTTTGACAAGAAATGAGATTTCTCACAATTTTATATACTTCACCAAATTGCACGATAATGAAGCAATTTGGATTAATTTTCTTATAATGGAATTTTGACAATGTAATATTTCATATTTTTAAAACAATGTAAATTTCCTTATTAAAATGTTTTAGCAATTAGCAGTCCACATAGACACAATTTTTAAATCTAATTTAATCTTCTGTTAATAGTTAAAAACAAAGAACTCCATCAAAGAAAGTTTAAAATTGCTTGGTTGCAGAATGAGCAAAAGCTCAAGAGTGTAAGCACACGTGAAAAAAATTGGCATAGCAGCACTTATGAAAATACCTGGCAGGGAGGGCACGGTTGGCAAACAAATGTAGAAGGCGCACACTATTTGCGTAAAGATAGGGTATACACTTCAGTTTTAGTGCAGGTATCCTATAACAGAGTTTTCCCAACTGTCTTTCCTGTTCCTTGTGACATTACTGTCATTCATTTCATTTATCTATATGCTTAGAATCACCAATGGAGTCCCTGGGTGGTGTAAATGGTTAAGTGCTTGACTACTAGCTGAAAGGTGGGTGGTATGAACTCAGCAGAGGCCCGCTGGAAAACAGGCCTGGTGATCTGCTTCTGAAAGGTCACAGCCTTGAAAACAGGATGGAGCAGTTCTACTCTGCACTCAGGGGGTCACCAGAAGTTGGAATTGACTCCATGGTAACTAACAACAACAACTACAGTCAATACATTGTTACTATTATTTCCTTAAACAGCTATCTTTTAGATCAATTAGGAATAAGGAAAATAAAATATTCTGTTTCTCCTTTATTTATACTTTCTCTGATGCTCTTCCTTTTTTTATGTAGATCCACATTTCTGACCTATATCATTTTCCTTCCATCTGAAGAATTTATTTTAACATTTCTTGCAGGGCAGGTCTGCTGGTGACAGATTTCTCCAGTTTTTGTTTGTCTCAGAAAGTCTTTATTTCTCCTTCTCATATGAAGGGTAATTTTATGAGATACAAAATTCTAGGTTGGTGGATTTTTTTTTTCCAACAATTTAAATATTTCACTCCACTCTCAACTCCCTTGCAGGGATTTTAATGAGGAGTCTGCTGTAATTCTTATCCTTGTTCTTCTACAGTGAAGATTCCTCCCATCCCCCACCTTGCCTCTTGGTTTCTTTTAAGATTTTCTCTTGTCCTTGGTTTTCTGTAGTTTTAATACGATATGCCTAGATGTAGGTTTGTTTTTTGTTTTTTGGTTTTTTTGTCCTTCTTGGTGTTCTCTCAGCTTCCTGGATCCCTTGTTTGGTGTTTGTCATTAATTTGGAAAGTTCTGGGTTGTTATTCAAGTATTTCTTCTACTCTGTTCTCTCTTATCTTTCTAATATTCTAATTACATGTATGCTGCAACTTTTAAAATTGTCCCACACTTTTGTTCTGTCCTGGGTTTTATTTTTATTTTTTCACTCTTTTTTTCTCTTTGCCTTTCAGTCTGGGAAGTTTCTATTGATCTATTTTCAAGTCAAATGGATTCTTCCCTTGGCTGTGTTGAGTCTATTGATGAGCCCATCTAAGGAATTCATCATTTCTGTTACAAGGTTTTTATTTTCTAACATTTAGTTTCTATTCTTCCTTGGAGTTTCCATTTCTCTGTTTATCTTACCCATCTGTTCTTGCATGTTGTCAACTTTTCCATTAGAGCTCTTAATATGTTAATCATAAAAAGGAACAGTTGCTGTTGAGTCAATTCTGACTCATATTAATCATAACCAAAACACCAAATCCATTGCCATCCAGTTGATTCCGACTCATCGCTACCCTATAGGACAGAGTAGAACTACCCCATAGGGTTTCCAAGGCTGTAAATCTTTGTGGAAGCAGACTGCCGCATCTTTCTCCCAGGGAACATCTGGTGGGTTTGAACCGCTAATCTTTCAGTTACCAGCCAAGCGCTTAACCAATGTGCCACCAGGGCTACTCATAATAGTCATTGTTATTTTAAATACCTTGTCTGATAATTCCAACATCTGTGTCATAGCTGAGCCTGGTTCTGAGGACTGCTTTGTCTCTTTAGACTGTATTTTTTCTTGTCTTTTGGCATACCTTGTACTATTTTCTGTTGTTGTTGAAAGCCAGACATATTATATTGGGTAATGGGAACAAATGTAAATAGGACTTTAAGATGAAAATTTATGTTAATCCAGCTAGGAGTTGGACTATGTTTAATGTTTGCTGTAGCTGTAGTACCAGAAGCTTCAAATTCCTCTAGGATCTTTGTTTTTATCTCCTCTCTTGACTTTGAGCTTCTCTAAGATAGTGTCTGTGCCTTGCAGCTCTTTCAGCTGTAATCCACTGTTAATTTACTGAGGTCCTATAGTTGTGGTGGTAAGATTTGCAGGAAGGGGAGTGTCTATAATCTTCAGATGATCTCTCAGTGCTTTAGTGGGCCTGAATCTTGGGGCTGTGACCTTCACAAGTGTTCATCCAGCAGTTCATTCTCCTCTGCCTCCAACTCCCTTCCTTGGCTACAGCATTCCCCATCTAAATCCTTGAAGCCCTGACCCCTGTTAGGTACGTTTATTTCTCTTTCCTCCTTAGATGAGACAGGAAGGCTAGGGGGGTGCTGGAGTTGGAGGAATGCCTTTCCCCTACTGGATAAGCATTTTTCCCTGGAGAGCAGGCCTTGTTATGGAGAAGACTCTGGGCATGTTTTAAAATCATTACTCTTCCCCTGCCCCTGCCAAAGCTATGTGAGAATTTTTCATCGATCTTCAGACCAGGTGAGAACCTGGTGAGGGTACTGGAGGTAAAGCCCAAGAAAGCTTGGGCACCCATAAAACTGTGGTCCCCAGGAGTTTCAAGAAAAGTCCAAAAAAAGTGGCTGATTTTCAGTTATTCCAGCTTTTTCTTGTTGTAAGCATGGGAATGACATCTCCCAAACTCTTTACATGTCAGAGACGAAAGTAGAGATTCCAATCTCAAGAAATGAGGATGTATTTATTTACCTATATAACACATTTATGGAAAAGCAGAGGAAGAGCTGGCTTCAGGAACCCCCAGAACTAAGGCCTTGAATGCCACCAAGAGTGCCTCTCTACATTTTGGCTTCTCCCTGTGACAGTGTCACTCTTCCTATTGTTGATCTGTGTTCTCCATGACTGCAGGTAGCTCTGGACTCATATACTAAGAGCTCTGTTACCACAGAAGCAAAGAACCTTCTCTTTTAGCTCCAAATTAAAAAAAAAAAATCGCATAGAAGGACTGTGTTTGGTTCAACTTGGGTCACATGCCCCCTGCCTGCTGAACTATTGTAGCTGTAAAGGGGAAGGTCTTTGATTGGCCCAGACTGAACTGAGAGCACACTCCTGGGGCCAGGGGCATTGGGTGATTATCAGAAGGGATAATGGAAATTCTTCCTAAGCATAAGGAAAACCATTTTAGAAGAGGGAGTGGGGAAAGGAAAAGGAAGACTAATTGGCCGTGCACAGGAAGGCGAAGTGGAGGAAGAGAAGGCAAAATCTTCCCACTTCACCATTTCATCTGCTTAGAAACCATTTTTAATTCCTTTGGATGTTTATGAGAAGGGATGATTTCAAACCTTGCCTCTTAGGCTCCTTGGTGAAGTGGATAACTGAGCCTATTAATCTGACAACACATTTAAACTGAGTTATTGTGACAAGGGGCTCCATTATCTATTTTATCTAGTTGCAAACTGTCAGAATAAATCTCATGAGGGGGAAAAGATGAAAGCCGCTTTCTTTTGTTTGCCATTTTTATATTCCATAAATGCTTAGGTTTGATGTGGTTTAATGCACAAGCCCAGGACGAAAGGGCAAGGTGGTGATTTCTACCGTAAGCTCTGTCACCTCCATCCCCCACAATATAAAAGAAGGAAGACGCTAAGGTAACAATTCCTGGCGGCTTAACCTGCATAAGCTTGCCCATTTTTTGATTAATTAACGTAAGCTAATTCAAGCTTAGCTTGAAATGGCCTGAATCGCCCTGAAAATTTTCATAAAATGAACCCAGGTTTCAAGACAAACTTACTGTAAAAATAATCATAAGGTGCGTAAACCCAACTTGAACCTGCTTAAGCAAAAAAAAAAAAAAAAAAAGGAACTGTAGAGCCTCGCATTTAAAAACAAAACAAAACATACAAACAAAAACAACAACGAACAAAAATAAGCACTTGATCTAGGGGTTTAAATGATGTCAGTGAGGATTTGGTCTTCCTCTATCTCTTGGGTTTTGCTCTTTGTGATAGGCTTCATTCTCAGCCTACTTCCTTCTGAGCGGATGTCCAGTAGTTGAGAAAGCAGACCTCTCTTTCAGAGTCCCATCAAAACTACGGGTTGTACTTCATTGGTTTTACTGGGTCACATGTTCAAACCTCAGTCCATCACTGTGGCCAGATGATGATGGCTTTAATTGGTGAGACTGGAGTCAGGAAGGTGGAGTACAAATTTACAGAATACGATCTAAGAGTAAAGAAGGGGTGTTTCCCCTGAGAAAACTCAGATATTATTACAAAAATGAAAGGGGCTGTGTGGGAATTTCACATTTATTGTCAGTTGTGTAGACCTAGCATCCTGGGTATTGTGCTATTGTTAATGCAAAGCTTGCATAGTTCACTTCTCCATGCTCCCATGATTCTGATTTATTATCCACTCCTGTACGCTCCTATGATTCTGATTTATTTTCCTTCTCTCTTCCCTCCTGTTTTTCCATGATTTTATAAAAGTTTAAAAATTAACCTGAGTTCCTCCTTGGGAGGAAGAACAACGAGTGATAAAATCTGAAGGCCAGACAACTGAACAAAGGATCTTCAAGATACCTGCAGAGGGTCAACATGTCTGGATCGAGGTCATTGTGCCCACCTCAAAGGGGAACTAACATCATACAGATTCTTCAGATCCTGACCCTGTCCCTATAAAATCCTCCGATCAGCCTCCAGAGGGGGGAGGCAGATTTAGGAGGAGCTCATTCCCCTCTGTCTCTGGTATATCGATATACAATAAAACACTCCTGCTGCTCACCTCACCCCTGTCTCAGTATTGGCTTTTGCAGCAGGTGGCTCAGACCTGCGTTTTGCAGTAATGAAAATATCAGTAATAGCTATAACAACAGCTATGATAACAATAACAGACATTTATAGAGTGCTTAGTATATGCCTGAGCTCCTGGGCGGTGTAAATGGTTAACATGCTTGGCTGTTAACCAAAAGGTTGGAGGTTCAAGTCCCAAAAGGTACCCTGGAAGAAAGGCCTGGCAATCCACTTCAGAAAAATCAGCCATTGAAAACTGTGGAACACAGTTCTACTGTGACACACAGGAGGTTGTCATGATTCGGAATCGACTCGAGGAAAACTGGCTTGGTTTGGTTTGTTTGTTTTAGTATGAGCACTTTAAATATTCTAACTAATTTAATCCTCAAAACAATCTTAGGAGAAGGCAGAGAGGTTGAATAACTTGCTCAAAACTACACAGCTAATGAGTAGTGAACCAGGATTTGAATCTAGGCAGTCTTGCTCCAGAGTTAATGCTTTTAACCACTGCTCAATTCTGCCTCTTCACAGACACAGGGCAATAAAACACAAAAAGTCACCCTAGAAGGCAGGGTACAAGTATGGATAATGTTTCATATCTCTTCATATGCTGCAAAACTACATCTCATGTGCTCTTCAGTTGCTTGTGAAGTGCATCCTGATCCCAGATTGCCTGGCTCATTTGGAAAATGTACGCATCTGGACTCAAAGGCTAAAAATCTCAACCTGCAATTTATAAACACTATTTGGGCCCTATTTCTTTAGTCTCAGCCTCAGTAGCAGGATTTCCATAAAGAAGGATTAGGTTTGAAGTGAACCAGTCATTTATGTGTGTCTGTATCTGTCTAGTTCTCTCTGTAAGAAAATTATCTCCAGTTTATAAATATTTAGGAGTCGGCCTGCTCCTCCATTACCAAGAACTCCTTTCTCTTTCCTGTTCTCCTCCATCCCCATGGGAACCCCACTGAGTTGGACATCGGAAAACTGATTTCACCCTCCATGGCTATACAAACCACTTGCCGTGCCCTTTGACAACAGACGAATTTAAGGAAATCCCAAAGAGAATTTGCCCTGGCAAGGCAAAACATCTTGTTTCAGCCCTTTTGAGATACACGTGGAGTTTATGGGAAAAATTATCTTGAGACAATTTAAAGCTGGAAGAGTCAATGGGAAGATAGAGAACATCGAAATTTTGGAGTTAGGAACTCTGAGTAACCTAGTTTGAAAGTAAAAAAAATCTTGATGAATTCATTGAAAAACATTTTATAAATGTGCCGAGTGTGATTTTTTATTGAATAAGTGGATATTTTACTGGGTTTGACCAGGTATTTTTTGTTCCTAAAATTGTTTATGCTGTGTAACAAATCATCCAAAATCCAGTCGCATAAAAGAGCAGTCATTTTATTTCTTATGAGCTTGCTGACTGACTGGGTACTATCTCATACAGGCTGGGCTCTGCCAGGGATTAGTCTGCTCCACATGCTTCTCATCCTTCTGGAATTACAGGTCAACTTGGTTGGACGTGACCTTCTCATAAGTATGGCAGAGGATCAAGAGAGTGAGCCCAACTCTGTAAGCACTTAGTAACCTCTGCTTTATGTCTGCCATCTTTCCACTGGCCAAAGCAAGTCACATACCAAGCCTACAGTGAAGGCATGGGAAATACGCCCTACCCATGTAGAGGACACTGCAAAGTTCCATAACAAAGGGAGTGGATATGTGGAGGGGCAAAGAATTCAGGCCTTTAGTGAAATCTACTATATCCTATCATCCAACTTCTACTGATTAGACCTATGGGTGGGTAGTTGACAAATGATCAGTCAGCTTTTAGGCTGACCAGGCTTCTAGCCATGGCTTGAGTGAGCCAATCAGATACTCATAAGAGCAAACACCTATATTATTATGCTTACTATATGCCAGGCATTGTTCTGTTTTACATATAGCATTTAATTCTCACAGCAATCTTATGAGACAGGTACAATTATGGCCCCCATCTTACTCACGAAGAAATTAAACCACAGAGAAGTTCAGTAACTTGCCCAGCTAGTCAGTAGCAGAGCCAGGATTCAAACCTGGGTAGTCTGGCTCCAAAGTTCGTGCACCTAACCACCATGTTTCTCTTTATTAGAGACAAACATAAAGAACTTACAAAATAGTAGTGGAGCAGAAGTGATCGGGATGCCATGGCAAGCCAAAGACACATGTTAGCTTAGCTTAGTTAGCAAGAAAGCATGTAGAAGTTGAGAATGTTAGTAAGTAGAGAAAGAAAGAAAACAGGACAGATGCAGGAAGAAGTGAAGACAACATGAAGACCTAAGAGCTGAGATGAGAAGCAGGAAAGTAGAAGGAGAATCCCTAGTGCTGTCTGGGTCCTGACAGCCTTCCATTTCCAACTTTCTTCCCCCAAAACCTCTGCTATTATAATGAAATAATGCTAGCAGGTCCCTGTTTCT
Source organism: Trichechus manatus latirostris (assembly GCF_000243295.1). Taxonomy (NCBI): domain Eukaryota; kingdom Metazoa; phylum Chordata; class Mammalia; order Sirenia; family Trichechidae; genus Trichechus; species Trichechus manatus. The sequence goes on from NW_004443937.1 coordinate 2,410,978, forward strand.
CGGAAAGTATATTGTCTTCAGTTGTTGGGTTCCGCTCTCATTCACAGTGGTTTTATGCAGACCAGAACGAAATGTTGCCTGGTCCTTGCTCATCCTTACAATTGTTGCTACATTTGAGCCCACTGCTACCATAACTGTCTCAATTTCCTGTTACCAGGCATTTAGTCTGGAAAAGTACTAGGAAAAAAGATCATAAGTGATTTATGATTTAGGAACTAAGTGCTTGCCCCATGGTTTTAAGCTTATGTAAATTCAATCTTAGATTTCCAAAGTATAAAACAAGTAAAAGCAGAACTATTCTGTTCAAAGATGGCACCTCTTTTGCATGTCCTCTTCCTCGGAACCACCTTCTCCCATCCCCTGCTCTGTTGAACTATTGGGATCCTTAGGACACTGTTTTAAAACCACTGACCTAAAGCAATGGTCAGCAAACTTTTTCTTAAAGGGCCATAGAGTAAATACTTCAGTATTTTTGGCTTTCCGGGTCACATGGTCTCTGTTGGAACTACTTTAGTCTGCTGTTACAATGCAAAAGCAGCTATAGACAATACCGAAACACATGTGCATGGCTGTGTTGCAATACAGCTTTATCTTATAGGCACGGAATTTGAATTTCATGTAATTTTCACGTTACAAAACATTATTCTTTTAAAATTTTTTTTCAATCATTTTAAAATATAAAATCCACCCTTAGCATACAAAAGCAGGTGGTGGGCTGAATTTGGCCCATGGGCTGCAGTTTGCTGACTCCTACATAGACCTTCATCAAGGAACCCTGGTTAAGAGCCCTGCTGAAACTTACTTCCAAGTAACAGGGACTATCTCAGATATATGCTAAGGTGTGTGTAGTTTATACAATTTCAGCACTTGTGGTTGTTTCTAACTCTGAACGTCCTCCATACTAACTCATAGATATTTGCTGCTCTTTCTAGGCCTTGACATCTTCTATTCCACAATAAGTAAGATTTAAAAACTCATCTGAAATTCTGCAGGTGTGAGATCCTTTTCTGAGAGCAGGTTCTGTCTTGAGCAGCTAGGGAAGGAACAGCTAGGCTCTTCCATCCTTGAGGTTTTAAGATTTTATAATAGAGACAGAAGAAGGCGGGGCACTGAGGGCATTTTGAAGGCCGAACAGAGGTCTCTTCACTCACTGCCTTGCCTGGGACCAGCCATGGCGGCAAATCAATAGAAGCTTCCTAACAGAGAGTTCTGGAACTGGACTGTCGATTCCAATTTGCTGTGTCAATGAGCAAATGAAGCAAGCTTAGATGAACAAAACCTAACCAACTTCTGGCAATTCTTTTATATCAAAGTTTCTTAAGAAGTGCTTCTGCAGTGTCTGTGGTTTCTTGTCCCCTATTTGGAGTCAATCAATAAATATAAAGAGGAGAAAAGAAAGAAGGAAACTTCTCAAGGGCTTTAGAAGGCTCCAAGATGTAATCAGCTTCAGAGCAATTAAAAATTGACTATATTTTTATTATTAACATCTAAATCCCCATTGAGGCTGCTGTTAAAAGCTAATTTACTTTGGCTGTATCTTTAATACATGGGATTTACTTAAAAATAAAAGTTGTTTGCAGAAAAAATAAATAAATAAAAGAAGACAAAGCTTCTAGCTTAACTGACCACTTTGTGTTAATTGCTTGGCAGTTCAAGTTAAACTGGGTGTCAAGATAACCAAAAAAGTCATTTATCCGTAGATGTAACCTTAGAATAAATAATGGAAAAATAGACGGAAGTAACTAACATGCTCCTGGTTTTCACTTCCTTCTTACCTTCTGCGGAGACATCTTATAATTCAACCCCCTCAACTGACTAGAATGCTTTGCTTTGCTTCTTTTCTTTGCCTGAGTAAAACCCTAAAAAAAATATTTTTTGTAATATCTGCTGAAAACAGATAAGACTTGGGAAGACATGATGAAATGGTAATTTGTGGCCCCCTCTCCCCCTCACCCTCTTCTTTTGCAGCCACATTGGTTTATGTATTGTGTGTGATCAGGAGATCTGGTTTAATGAAAACATTATTTGATGGATGATACAGGCAAGTGGTAAGAGAAAATAAAAAGCACACATAGAAGACTCCCTCTCTGTTGGGGAATCAGCAGTTACATCCGACTAGACTAATTGTATTTCTGCAAACTCTAACTATTCTAAAAAGCGCTAAAAAACCTTCATTCATGGTTTTCCCTGAAGCTGTCATTCGGTCTCAGTGGGTGGTCAGGAAGCCAAGCACTAAGCATCAGTGCCACAGCATCTCAGGGAGTCTTGGCTTTGATCAAGCTTGCAGCCCAGACAGGAAACAGTATGCTCACTGCTTTACTGCCATTGCGGATTGTTCATTAGTTTTAATTATTTTCTAAGATCTAGGGGGAGCCATCAAAAAAAATTAATCATGAATGGAAGGCGAGGCAGCCTTCTGTGGTCATAAAAACACATAAAGCGTTTTGAATTATGGATTTTTGTGATTTACACTCAAACTTGAGCTGAAGGGGGCATATGGTACACTACCATTTATTAAATAAACATGGAGGTGGATGATAAATCGTAGTTTGTTGTAAAATAAAATAAATTGCCTTTCTATTGCGTTTTTAAAAACAACTTTGTGAGTACGGGGAGGGGAGTCCTTTCTAAATTTTGTCCCTGTTGGAAGGCAAAATAGATAAATAGCATCTCGTTTTTAGGAGGGACTTTAAAGATTACTCCAATTATGTGACGTATGAATTTCCTCTAAGCGTTCCCACCAAGCTCAGAGAACCTCTCTTTTGTGAGCAGCCTAATCTGGACAGTTCAGAAATTCAGAACCCTGCCTCTCCACAAGGTCACACATTCACTTAGTTTATGAAACTAGTTCAAAGTTTCATAAAATAAACCATACAGTATTTCTTCTGTGATAGCCCTACAAGTATTGAAGCAGCTATTGAACTTGTTTAAATCTTCTGAAAGGTTTAAGATTGCTGGTTCTGGAATTCATCTGCTCAGGTTCAATTCAGGTTATACCACTTTCTTGGTATGTGACCAGGGCAGTTATTTAGCCATTGTAAGCCTCAGTTTCCTCCACACGAAAAGTGGGAGAAATAATTATGCCTACTCATAGGCTGGTTGTAAAAATTAAATGAAGATATTCATCTGAAGTATTTATCAGAGTCTGCCAAATGGTAAGTGCTAGTTATTACTACTAATATTGTAATTATATGTTTCTGATGAAAAAAAAATCCAGTATGTCCTCATGTGACATGGTTTTGAGTCCCTTCGTTATTAGGGTGATCAACTTGTCTCAATTTTATAACTGGAAGTCCCACATCCTGGGAACCCCCTCGGTCCTACGCAAACCAAGATGATTGGTCACCCTACCCACTATAATGGTTATTCCCTTCAGACCTCACCCAACCCCCAATAAAGAACCTTTAAGATGGCTCTGGAAAAAGCTGCCACATTGGAGAGTCCAATTAAAAACTGCACAGAGTGCCAAGAAATGTGTTTGAGGACACCTGTTTGACCTACTCTTTGATCAACTCTTGCTTCATGTCTGATGTAGGTACTGATGTAAAGGTACTGTCTGGTGCCTTTAATGCTGTACCCGTAGTCTTCAGATTTGGGCTCATTCTGGATCAGCTTTGAGAGCCTCATTATAAATCTTCATATCTGAACCCTCACTTATTCGCCTACCTATGCAAGATGCTGCTTCCCATACGACAGATGCATCTAAACTGATGCCTACCTGTGCTTAGCTGGTGTTGACGTGGCATGCCCCTGGAGTTTGCCTCTATCTTATCCTTTTACACTGGATAAATCACCCTGAGCCAAGCTACAAGACATGGGCTTGGAAATCAGTGAAAATTTATTCATCTGCACCCTGAAGGGTGACCTTTAAGCTACTTAATAAACCTTCTTAATTTGCATGTAAAAATGGCGTGGCATCAGATCTTCTTGTCTAACTTCAGGGGGGGAGAGGAGAATTATCAAGATGCAACATCTATGAGGTGGAAGTCAGACACACCTCTACTCTTCAAACTTTTTACCAACTCTGAAACCAGCTGTCCCTCTCACGACACTCTCTACTTCTCTGCTGGGTTTGATAATTTGTTGTAAGGCCACAAAGAGCTCACAGATCATAATCATGATTATGGTGTTTATTAGGGAAGTAACAGGTACAACTCGGGATCAGGATCAATACGTTACAACTCAGGATGAGGATCAGGAAGCATGTAGGCAAAGTCTACCATTGGGAATAAATGATGATATCACTATATATTAGTAAGTAAGCACAAGTAAGTCCGTGCTTATCTTGATTACTGGGTGAACCACCCCTGTTCCTGGGTCTAGGAGGTTCTCAGAAAAGGGACCCTGGGTCCAAAAGACATGCTTTTCTCCTGGCTCTTCTTCCTGATGGTAGTCAGGTTCCCCCCTTCAGTCTCTGAGATTGGCTCCCTTTAAGCCTAGCAGGATGGCAAAACCAACCAATCCCCTACAAGGACTCCATGTACCTTATTTGATGGTCCTACTCCTGCAAGGGTTTCATGCATCTAGCAAAACTGTCCAATCCCCTTGGTGGGCCACAAGCACCTTATTTGCCTAGTTCCACCCAATTATTTTGTGGGCATTACAAGAACCATGGCTAGAAAGGCCATATAATAATAATTCACTGCACTGCAGCACTGCCCTCGAATGCATACTTCTTTATTTATAAGCATATTATGAAAGAACTAAGTCAATGCCTTGCTGAAACTTTAATACACTATTTCTCCTACATTTATTTATCCTTTCTTCTGGTAATCCTTTCCAAAAGGGAAATGAGGTTGGTCTGGCATGGCAGCTGACTCCATGACTACTCCTTCCCTGTCTAACATCTCTGAAACCATCTCTGTGGTTGTTGAAATATATGTGATTCATGAAAAGACATCAACAGACACAGGAAAAATGTGTAAGTTTTACTTAATTGTAAAGGATAAAGAAATTTACCTGTTTGGAGGTGACTACTCAATGCAGGAGACTATTAGCATCCTCTTGGCTTGTCAAGTCTCCCCAGGATCCCCATGGAGACCTACAGCTACTTTATAGACTGAACTGTGTCCCCGCCAAAGTATAAGTTGAAATCCTAACCCCAGTACCTGTATATATGACCCTGTTTGGAAAGAAAGTTTTCTTTTGTTATGTTAATGAGATCATATTAGAGCAGGTGGGTCCTAAATCTAATCACTTCTGAGTTATAAAAAGAACAGAAGAGATACAGAAATACTCAGGAAAATGCCATGAAAACAGACATAAAAACAGATGCACCAACAAGCCTAGGAACACCAAGGATTTCCAGTAACTATTAGAAATTGAAATAGACAGAGTAGGACCTCCCCCTAAAGCCATGCCCTGATTTCAAACTTGGGAACTGTGAGAAGGTAAATTTCTGCTCTTTAAGGCCACCTACTTGTGATATTTTTGTTACGCAGCACTAGAAAATTAAGACAAGCTGGCACCACCTTCATGCAGTGTTGAATTTGCCATGAACAAAAAGCCTGCACTACCCTATTCTCAGAAGTCTTCACATCCTCTTTGCCTTCCAACTGCCCTTATGATTTTGGCTATGTGCCACCTACTCACCAGGTGCAATTAATTAGTAGAAAACAGTTTCAATACATTTCTGGGTGTTTACAGCCAGATATGGGTGAATATAAGATAAATTTCTCAGGCACAGCCTCCTTCCACAGGGCCAAGCCCCATACCTTCACCTGCCTTAGGTCTCTTCTAATATTCAGTTCTAGAAAATCGCCTGAAAATATTATTAACATACTGGTCAATGATGTACATAAGCTACTTTTCTCCTTCTCTTTAATATTCAGAACTAGATTTTCTAATCTTTGGGCTTCTTAAGAGGTTCCATATTGTTTATTTTCTGTTGAGACTTGAGACATTTCAGGGAGTAGTAAAGAACACATCAAAAAGGTAAGAAGGGTTGGTAATACATTATGAGTTACAAGGAGGCTTTAAGAAAGATAGGGTGGTCTTTGGATATCCTTGCCTTTTCTGAACTTCTGTAGGATGCAATTCTGTCCTTTGTAACATTCATACATGGTTTAGCTCTTACTATATTGGAAATTCTTCAAGAGCAGCAAATAGATTTATCTTTGTATTCTATACAGTGCTTAGCACAGGGTCTTACAAATTGATATATATATATATATATACACACACATTTATGTATTTGTGGTAGAAGAATATTTTCTAAGTCTCGAAAATAATCAGACATATCCTCCAGGTAAACAAACTACAGCTACATATAAACTGAAATTCAGCATAAGGATTTATGTACGCCATCCAATGGAGATTGTTTAGTGGAGTTCTATAGAATGGTGTGTAGATTCATGTCCCTGCTCATCCCTCCAAGCATAAACAATGCTCACGTCAACAGTTCCCACTGATATTGTAGTTAATTTTTTGCGAAGTAAATGCTTTGTCCTAATGTCCATCTTTTGAGATAGGGTATCAATAATCCAGGTCCCTGTGTGGCTCAAATGATTTGTGCTTGTTTACTAAGGTTGGCAGTTTGAAACCACCCAGTGGAAAGGCCTAGTGATCTGCTTTCGTAACGATTACAACCAAGAAAACTTTATGGAGCAGTTCTACTCTGTGACACATGGGGTCACCATTAGTCACAATCTACTTTATGGGAGGAGGTTTGGTTTTTTGGTTTTTGATCAATAATTCCATTTTACAGCTGAAAAAAATAAGGCTCAGAGAGTATAGGTGACTATACCACAGAAATAGAACTAAAAATTGCAGAACCAAGACCGAACTCAGTCATCTGGTTCCTTCTACTCTTTCCGAACTGGATTTCCATGTTGTTGATATTTTGCCTATACATTCGTGGCATGTGGGAAGCAAAGGATATGTAAGGGCAGCCACACTTAAACCACAAACCCAGGAGTTAACCTCTGTCTCCCTCCCCTCCACATTCAATCCATTAGCAGATCCTCTCAATTTTTCCTACCAAATTTGTCTATTTCTCTCTGTTGCCACAGCTGCCACCTGAGTCTAAGTTACTATTATTCCTGCCTGAATGACTACAATAGCTTCCTCAGGACTTTTCCCCCATCACTCTTATCTCAACACTGCCGGTTCTAAATTTGTATTACAGAACAAATTGCTGGGCTCCACCCCAGAGTTTCTGATTCAGTAGGCCCGGATTGGGCCTGAGATTTCCATTTCTCACAGGTTGCCAGATGATGCTGCTGGTACAGGGACCATACACTGGAAACCACCACTCTACACAATCAGTTTCCCATATAACAGCCAGAGCACTCTTTCCTACACTCAAATCTCACCCTTGCAAACATGCTTCTGAGGCTTTCTCATTTATACCCATTTCATAAACCTAATCCCTTACCATGATCTAGGAGGTCCTTTGTGATATGGCTCCTGATAGTTTCTCTGATCTTATTTTCTCCATATTCACTGAGCACCAGCTGCACTCACCTTCTGTTCATTGCCCTTTACCCACGCATCTTCCCATCTCCAAGCCATAGATCATCCCTCTACCCTGAATGTCCCTCCCTCAAATCTTTGAATGGGTGGCTACTCCTAGTCATTTAGGTGTCGGTTCAGAGTTCTTTCCTGACTACTTTGTCAAGAATTGCCCTCCCAGCCCATCTCTCATATCACCTCATTCTTATTTTCATATTTGTTTGGCTTGCTCATTTTCTTCCCTGACCAGCAGAAATCATGACAAGAGAGTTGCCTTCTATCTGCCTTATTTACTGCTATGAGCTCTGTGTCTAAAACTATGTCTGACACATAGTTGTACTCAATAAATATTTGTTAAATGAATGAAGGATCCCCTATGTCTCTCTTAAAATACACAATATACTTCAGGTTAATAATCCCAAGCCTCATGCCAGGTAAATCTCCGAGGGCCTGGGGTTAGCTCTACAAGCCCTACAGCATTCTCTGCCATTAGAGAAACAACTATATGAGACCAAGGGCACCTTGCAACTGCCTGAGTCAGAAACAAGTAGTAGATCATAAAAACATTAACAAGTAGAGCCCTAGAATCATTTTTTCTCCCTACTTGGTCAAAATACGAAAAGAGATCCTTAAGGAGCTAAGGAACCTTGAGAGAGATGGGGAAGTGACTCCAAGCACCCCCATAAGTACCTTTAGGCGCTGCTGCCGAACCCAGGGATTGGGTTTGGCTACATTCAGGAATAGGTGCAGTGGATATTGATATGTAGAACTAATATAGATGTGAATATAGATGTGTGTGTGGGGGGTAGGTAGGTAGGTAGATGGATGGATAGATAGATAGTTAGATAGACAGACAGACAAAACATCTTTGGTCTGTCTAACTTCTGTTCTTTTGAAGAAATCCCCAAGCCTTTCCTCCCTGAGAATGTGGAACTGGTGGAGTTGTCCTCTCCCGCCAGATCCAGGGCTGGGCTCATGCCCCAAGCCTGGCCAAACAGACAACTGTATTCCTCTGGCTAGTGGTTGGTTGAGAAAAAGCAACTGCATTATGCTGGGCCAATGAGAGTCCCCTCTGTGACTTCTCCTGGGGCTATCAGGAAATATACACCTTCCTCTCTGGAATCATGAGAACAATGTAAGCTTGGGGACTCTGGTGGCCACCTTGTCAGTACATGGATAGAGCCCATCTGAGAATAAAGCCAAACAAAGACAGGCAGAATCCAGATATGGAGAAACACAGTCTGGATGACATCGCTTAGCACCAGGATGCAGCTGTACCTGATCTAACACTTGGGTTTCCTACTTAGGTGAACACATAGTTTTTCATTTGTGCTTAATTGAATTTAAGTTACATTCTGTCACTCACAGCTGAAAGAGTGCTGTGGAATACAACTTGTCCTTACGAGACTCCTCCCTGAATCGTCATGCTGTGCTGTGTTATTTTTCTGTCAACACCTAGTTAAAAGGCAGTTGGAACCGCCCACAACACCGCACTGAAGCTACTGTGAATCTTGAGCCCACGCACTAGTGCCAAGACAGTATGGGGAATGTTATTAATAACAAATGCATTACATGTCTATGGAGTTTTCTTCTGAAGAGGTCAACGAACCTACTGTAGATTTCTTTTTCCTTCACCCTGCTCCTGTAACAAAGAAAGAAAAACATACCCCAAGCTGTGTGACCTGGGGAAGCTACCTCAGCTCTCTGAGTGTCAGTTCTCTGAAGTGATAAAATAAAATGGGGGTAGGAAGTTTCAGACTGAACATTCAATGAGACTGTGAGGCAGAACATGAAATAATTAGCACCCTGACTGCAGAGTTTAGAGAAACAGAATGTTGGTATTGAATAGTGTCATCTGCAAGTAAAGTCTGAGGACGTATATTCTAGGTCATATCAGAATCTTTCAATGTCACTCAGAAGAAGTATGGAAAAATCATTTTCATGCTTCCTGATAAACCTTTTATCTGAAAGGAGCACAAGATGAACTGAAACAGTTTTAAGAGATCCACTTACTTTATTTTACTACCAGCTTCTTTAGGGAAATAATATTGTCATTTTACCATAAACCTTGGGGCATAAGCCAGTATAATGTGCCCAAGAGTTAAGCTGTGAATTACAGATGTCTTCATGTTTTCCCAAAGCAAACCTGACTCTGAGAAAAGATGATTGTGTGGCCCACACTTGCCAAAAAATACGTCTAAATCATTGCTTCTTAAAGGGTTATAATTCAGCTGATAACCTGCATTCTGCCTCCTGATTCAAAGCCCTTTGGCCAATGTAACTGAAACATGAGCAAATAAACAGCCACAGAACTGGCAGTGGATCTGTGTCATCCTGTGTATGTACAATGGAGCCCTGGTGGCGCAGTGGTTAAGAACTCGGCTGCTAAGCAAAAGTTCAGCAGTTTGAATCCACCAGCAGTTCCTTGGAAACCCTATGGGACAATTCTACTCTACCCTATAGGGTTGCTGTAAGTTGAAATTGACTTGATGGCAACAGTGTTTTGTTTTTTAAACGTGTGTATGATACTAATTAGCCCTTTTAAACACACAACTGTGTGCACAGTTAAAAAATAGGCCCTATAGGAAAATATAAAAGTAAACTTGTATCTGGCTTCAAATTATAAAACAACTCATTGAAAGCCCATGGGAAACATCAAGAAAATATTTCAAGGAAACGTTTAACTCTCTGCTAGTTAATATAACAAACACAATAGAATTGAAAAGAGTGAGAGATCTAGATGAATTTAATCAGAGAAATCTTACTGGCAGAGTTGAGCTTTATGATGAGATTTTCTAGAAGGTAGAGCGTATATATCTATTTGGAAGTATTTGAGGAGTTACATGTTTTTCATCGGTGGTGGAGGGCAGCAGTTTATAAATGAAGGCCATTAAACTCTATCATGTGGTATGTTGAAGAATATATCATTATACACTGTATAAAATCTCAGTGAGGTGAGGTGGGTTAAATTTATCTCTTTGAAAGAATGGTGTCCGAAAACATCAACAGAAGCAGTGGAGACTGATACCACTTAGCACTTACTATGTGCCAGCTTCTGTCGTGGGCTCTTTATACATTTTTGACTCACTTAATCCTTACAAAAACCTCTGAGGTAGGTTTATTACTTTACCTCTTTTCCAGAGGAAAAAACTGAGACACAGAGAGATTAAGTAACTTGGCCAAGGTCAGAAGCTGCTAAGTGACAGAACCAGGACTTGAACTCAGGCAATTGCCTCCAGAATTTGTGCTCTAAACTACTACATAATTGTGCTGGGTGAGGTCTGGGCCACACAGTAACTGAGAAAACACGTCATCCTGAAGCCTAGAGTTTAATTTTTGGCTTAGTCCTTCTGGCAAAAAAGCACCCATTAAAAAAATCCATTGCCCATACAAAAATCAGTTAGATTCCTCTACACCAGCAAAGAAAACTTTGAAGAGGAAATCACCAAATCAATACCATTTACAATAGCTCCCAAGATGATAAAATTCTTAAGAATAAATCTAACCAGAGACGTAAAAGACCTATACAATGAAAACTACAAGGGACTACTGCAAGAAACCAAAAGAGACCTGCATAAGTGGAAAAACATACCCTGCTCATGGATAGGAAGACTCAACATTGTAAAAATGTCAATTCTACCCAAAGCGATCTACAGATACAATGCAATCCCGATCCAACTTTCAACAGCATTTTTTAATGAGATGGAGAAACAAATCACCAACTTCATTTGGAAAGGGAAGAGGTCCCAGATAAGTAAAGCATTACTCAAGAAGAACAAAATGGGAGGCCTCATGCTACCTGATTTTAGAACCTATTATACCGCCACGGTAGTCAAAACAGCCTGGTACTGGTACAACAACAGATACATAGACCAATGGAACATAATTGAGAATCCAGATGTAAATTCATCCACCTATGAGCAGCTGCTATTTGACAAAGGCCCAAAGTTCATTAACTGGGAAAAAGACAGTCTCTTCAAGAAATGTTGCTGGCATAACTGGATATCCATCTGCAAAAAACTAAAACAAGACTCATACCTCACACCATGCACAAAAACTAACCCAGAATGGATCAAAGACCTACATATAAAATAGAAAACAATAAAGATCATGGAAGAAAAAATAGGGACAATGCTAGGAGCCCTAATACATGGCGTAAACAGAATACGAACCCTAAGTAACAATGCACAAACACCAGAAGAAAAACTAGATAACTGGGGGCTCCTAAAAATCAAACACTTATGCTCATCAAAAGACTTCACCAAAAGAGTCAAAAGACAACCTACAGATTGAGAAAAAATTTTTGGCTACAACAAATACGATCAGCAACAAATCTCTAAAATCTACAAGATACTGCAAAACTTCAACAACAAAAAGACAAATAATCCAGTTAAAAAAATGGGCAAAGGATATGAACAAGTACTTCACCAAAGAAGTCATTCAGGCGGCTAAGAGACACATGAAGAAATGCTCACAATCATTAGCCATTAGAGAAATGCAAATCAAAACT